>NC_043740.1:0-324695 GCF_004337985.1 Pyricularia pennisetigena
CAGCGTTTGAACCACTGCCAGCAGCTCTCGGTCTTGGATCGGGTATGCGCGTTCTGCTGGGGTCATCGTTTTTGAGAAATATCCCACAGGTTTCCATTCTCCACCTGGTTGCTGTTGCCAAATTGCTCCGCCGGTCGCGTTGCGTGAGGCGTCGGTTTCTACCTTGGTCGGTCGGCCTGGGGTGAAAAATGCCATAACCGGTGCATCGCAGGCTAAACGTTTCATTTCCTCAAATGCTCGCCTCTGTTCTGGTCCCATAGCAAATTTGGCGTCTTTCTTCAACAGTCGGTTCAACGGTTCAGCGACGCTGCTGGCATGGTGGCAAAACATTCGGATGTAATTGCACAATCCCAAAAAGGAACGTACGGCTGTTTTGGACGTGAGGTCTTCGAACTTCCAATCGCTAATGGCCTGTAGTTTGTCCGGATCGATACGGATACCCAGACCTGCGTCCATAACGATACCAAGATAATCGACCGTGGTAACGTTAAATCGAGACTTTTTAATATCTCCCTGGAGGTCGACCCGGCTTAATCGGTAAATAACCTCTTCTACTTGGTCCCAATGTTCTTCTTCGTTTCCGTCGGAATAAACCAAAACATCGTCGGCGTATGCGCTGGCAAACAAGTCCAAAAGTTCATTTAGCTGAGCGTTGATAAATGACTGCCACCAAGCTGGGCCGACCTTTAGGCCGAAAGGAAGCACCTTCCATTGAAAGGTGCCCTGTCGAGTGCGAAACGCAGTGAGGTACTCTGAGCCAACAGCTATACGTAACCGGTTAAACGCTCGAATGATGTCGATTTTCGTAAACCTCTTTGCGTTGCGACAATTAAAAATAGTTCCGTTGACATCCGGGGCTGGTACGAATCGATCTTTCAAAAACTGGTTGATCCATCGGTAGTCGGTGCAAAAACGGCGTTCTTTGGAGTGTGGTTTAGGTACGAACAGGACAGGCGCTGGGTCGGCCTGCATACAGGGTTCGATAAACCCAATGCGCAGCAGCTCGTCGATTGTTTCCTTTTCGAGCGGCAGAAATTCCACAGGTGTCCTGTACGTCGGAGGCGATCCTGTTTTCGGCTTGTCTAGCTCCAAAATTACATCGTGCCCTGGGCGATGTGGAGGCAGGTTGGTTGAAGCTGCTTTCGAAAAAAATCCCTCCAGGTGAGCGAGTCGGGATGGCAGTTTGCGTCGGACCAGTTCGACATGGTCGGGGTCTTCATTTTCCGGGAACGGGATCGGTTCTCCCTTATTGGTTTTCCATTGGTACGAACGGCCGACGGCAGATAGGCTGATGGCGGGTCTTTCGGGTCCAATTTCTAACGTGATGGGCTGCGTAGGTAATGGGCACGATTTCCATCGCTTTTGTCGGGGGTCGGTGTCCAGCTTGTGTTGAAGGGCGGCTATATTTACAACGGTTTGGTCCTCACTCAAAACAACCGGGGTCGGTCTGGGTTCTAAAGAGGTTGTTTGGCGCCACGGTCGTCGAAGTATTTGCACCCTTTTGGTTTCCTGTTCGAATGCTCGGTCGCGCCGCTCTGCATCGGCTTGCGCAGCCGGATCGGGTTTGTCCAACATGTTCGGAAGTCTGATGGCTGGCGAGAATTTTGCCAACGATGGTGTCGTTTCAGGCCATGCGAACGTTTGCGTTTTCGGGTGGATCCAAACATCCTGTTCAACTAGCCAATCCTGCCCAATAAACATATCATGTCCACTTTCCGTCACGTAAAACATTTGGTTGCTGAACCGGCGTCCATCGATTTCCAAGGTCGCTTTTAGTTTGTGCGTAATGCGTCCTGCGTCCTGTTTGCGGTAGTCCGACAAAAGTAGCGGGGTTTTTAACCTTTGAAGCCGGGCTCCTAGCCGTTCTGCGGCTTGTTTAGCGATTGCTGGGCTGATCAAAAGAGAAATGTCTGCTCCGGTGTCACAAAGAGCTTTAACTGATAGTGCTACGCCATTAACCTGTATCTGAGTTCGAATGATGAAAGATTTAGGTCGTGGGTTACTACCAATCTGAGCTATCGTAGACATCTGGACCACCGAGGAGGCTTGCGGCGGTCTCACTCTTTTCCCGATTCGTCTGTGGTTTCCGAATCTAAGGTACTCGTTTGTTGCTTCTGCTTCACTGCTTTGACATCCCTTATTCTCTCTTTTTCGGGACAATCTTTGGAATTATGGCCACCCCTTCCGCACATGAAACAGGTGTTGGCATCCCAATGCGCCTTTTTCTCCTCATAAGTCAGTGAGCGACCGGCCTTAGCCATCGTGATTGGTTCCGTTCTATCCCCTTGATAATCTTTGGGCTTGTAGCGCGAACGGACTTTCGTCGAAGCTGTTTTCTGCCTGCTCCGGGTCTCGTTCTTCGTGCTGGTCTTGTCGGTGCTCTCTCGGTCTTTGCGCCTTTCTTGTGCCAGTTGGTTGCTGTAGACGGCTTTGGTAACGTACTGGCAAAACGTCTCGTAGTCTATGTCGATGTTCTCACTATCGTGCAGCAGACGGTGATCGAGGTCGGCGGGTATACATCCCCACAAGGTTTGCTTCCAGTCTTCTTCCCGAACCTTTGCTTGCTGGGCTAGTGAATTAAACGTGGCAATAAACTCGTGGATATCTTGGCCCTTGCCTAGCTCAAACTCGTGTTTCTTAAGGGCTTCTCTGGCAGCTATGGACTGGTTGGGGTCGTGGTACATGGATTCTAGGATTTGGATCATTTCGGCTGCTGATGAAAAGGGGCGTGTAACTGAAACGTAACGAGTAATCATTGCTTTCTCGGCTTTGTCCTCGAGCAAATTCATCAGGTAACGCATCCGACTTTTCTCAGTCCTAAAAATGGCGACATCTTCTTCGAATTTGTCGGCCACCTTTATCAGCCAGCTATCAAATTGCGTCTTGTCTCCTGCGAACTTTGGGGGTGAATCGGCTCTGGCTTTTGCTTTGAAACTCGTTCCGCCGAATGCACTTTCCACTGATGGCTCTCGGTGCCTTAATTCTCTGTAGGGCCTGGGGCTGGGTGTGTCGTTTCTCAACGCGTTTCTTAGCCTAAGTATTTCCGCTTCTAGCCTAGCGATCTCGCTGGCTGGGTCGTTTGCGTCGCCCATCATTCTGGGGTTGTTTTCTTGTGCGTTCACGTTGAGCTCCGGGGACCGCGAAGAAGATGCAACTTCGATTTCGTCCTCGACACTGGACTTGGTGCCTGGGCGAAAGTCTGTTTCGCTTTCTGATCGGGTCGGGTCGTCGATGGGGCGGTCTGTTTGCTCCGTCTGGTTCGTAATCAATCTGTGTGATTTCCTGCTCGCAGGTGGATGGTCCTTCAGCCTGGGCATAGGTCGGATCGATCGTGGTCGGGGACTGGAATTGACGTTCCTGTCGAACTCCGGTCGGGTCGGGTCTGTCGAGTGCGGATTTATTTTCGTCGCTCGCCAGCGGCGTAAAGATAGGTTGTTGCGCCTTATTTGTTAATCGCTAGGCCAGCGATTCTTTTGAGAGTAGAATTGTGTCACGGCCAGGGTAAGCATAGCACGGAAGCTAGTCTATTGGCGCCTATCGACGAAGATTCTACTCTGAGGAGAGGAAAGGAAACAAACAAAGTTCTGAGCTTGACGCGACGTCGATAAAGGTATCACCCTGGTGGGTCGTTGGTCCAGGGTCAGGGTTAGGGTCTGGTGATCTCATGGTCCAAATGTCACACATAGCAGAACAATCGGATCTTACTACGATCTATTCAACGACCTGTGAGCATTTTAAATAATGGATAGCTGCATCAAGAAACGTCGGAGATTACTTTCACCTATAGTTTTCCTGTTTCATATCAACAGCTAAACGGGTTTCTTAAACTATTTAACAACGCCCTCGCCCTTCGTTACTAGCAGGTCTATAGCAGGCCGTAGACGTTTCAGCATCATTGGTAATCAGCAATATACAACGATGGAAATGCCAACCATCTACGGTGAATTCGTCTACTTTACCCGCGCATGTTCCTATTCGGCCAGTGGTGCCGATCGCTACGGCACTTCATCCCGGAATCCTTTGCAAGACACCGACGTGCAAAACTACATTGACAACGACCTTATCTGGGACTTTGAAAATCACTCACGTCAACATAACCGACTGCCCACATCGCTCGTTTCTACCAGTTCCCGAATCATCGACACCCTTCAGCGGGCCTTCAACAAACACTTCAAAGATGAGGAGCCTTTGAGTGACATATGGATCCTCTTCATCCAAGTTCCCCCCGAGGTCGTCCAGAATGAACACAACAACCAAATTCGTCACGCTATGAGGTTGGCAGAAGATATCGGATGGCCAGAGGAAGAGGTTGGGAAATATCGGTACGAGTACTTGTTCGTATCAGAAATTCCGCGCGAATGGATCGTGCACCGAATATCAGCGAAGACATTAGAGGACCGAGGACTTTCTATGGAGAAATTTCTCGTCAAGGGGCCCCTACAGAGACTTCAGCTTCCCGCCACGTCGGGACTAAAGGGAATCTTAAGGGAATATCTCGGTCTGGGAGGGGCAGATAACCAATACGCGTCGGGGCGCTTGTTTGGATGTTGGATTAAATGCTTCGGGGCCCGCGCACCTGGACGGTTTCTTGCGTGCCAGCTCCTCTCTGATTTACTCGGAAGGACTATACGAAACCTCAATGACTATACCGATCATTTTGAATGCGGTTACGAAGACGAGCTAATTCACAACTGGCTTACCAGGGATGAATTTGTGGAGGAGTGTGAAAGATATAAGTGGTTTTTGGACGAGGCGCATTGGTTGGAGAACAATGATTGCCGCAAAAGGTTTATGGCAAGAGCAGAGGCCTGGGCTCTTGAAGTTGGTCTTTGAAGCATCTCAATTGAAAACAAAACGAATGGATGGGAAGCGCTGAAAATAAATTGAGTGTCATAAATACTATCAAACTCATACCACAATGTGGGGTGCAGTCACATTACGCGGCTTTAGTATCCTTGAGAACAGCGGCGGCGATAACGGTGAGACCGCTCTTAAGATCAACCTGAAGATCGAGCCGTTTGTTGCTAATAGTGTTGTAATAAGTTACGTGAACCCGCCCTTGAGCTTTTTGCCAACTCCATAACTGCACCAGAAAACGTGGTTCGTGCGAACGCACACCGCACCGATTATGATGAAAGAAATCGCGTCAAACCCTCCGAGTGGCTGAGGACCGCATGCGGATCCAACAATCACGCACCACCGGATCCGGCTCTTTTGGACAAAGGCATTCCGACCCGCACACGAAGATACGGGAAGTACAATATCGGCATTTCTCGGTGGAGGAAGTTGCGCGTTTTCTTGTCTCATTGATGGGCAGCGGCTGCCCCTTTGGAGTGGTCATATTTCTAAAAAGTAGAGCGTGCAACAAATCTTTTTCTTGTGGCCAGTCTTGTGTCTCAGAACAACTATCCAGGATGTTGCTTCAAATCCTACGGTTACATGAAACGATGCGGCTCTGGATGATAGCCACGTTGTCTTACCCAAGATATTGCGTCGACGCAGATGTCAGCCTGCTACTTTGCATGCTTCTCCACCAAATATCAGGGAACATTTCCTTTATTTCGATCTATCTCCCAGTATGCTTGACTGTAGCACTGGGATTTCTAGGAAGAGTCGAGGCCAGCAATATGCAGCATTAAAACGTTGTGCAAAATAATGACAGCACGTGTAAATGTCGCAAATCAGTCCACACCTTCCGGTTGTGCACATGAATCGTGCAATTAACGCGAACATGTCGTCTGTGCAATAAATTTCGGGCATGCTGTAGCAGGAGGGGTAGCAGGAGGGGTGTGCAAATTGGGAACCTGCGAGTCTGCGATCAGTAGGACCGGTTTTCCCCTGACGTTAGCACCGTACTGACCAGGCTCTTGGAAATAGCGAGTAGGGGTGGGGCAGCCCAAAGTGCGATGGGCTGTTGGGACGACGAAGCCCCGACCCATATACTAATTACCCCACGAAAGCATAGCGGTTTCTTATCAACTACAGGGATGCGCTGCCCAGGTTTGTAATCCTGCGGAACAAAAGGGCTGTGACCACACCGGGTTTAATAAATTGAGCTGCAACGTCCAAGCTACTCGGATGTGATATGCATAACAAGTTTCCAAAAATGCTGTGCTGCCTCAATATCCCTGGCAGTATTTCATGACCCAAATGGTAAGGAAGATCAAACCTTGGCTGCCGCCCTGGACCGGATCCAGACATTTTTGTCAGCAGGGGCAGACCTCGTTTTGCGAAATGTAGAACTTTCAAGCCGTCATGGTGGTTGCCGGTGGGGCTAGCTGTTATCTGCATGGCACAGCTTCATAACAAGGCGCCAGGGTTCGTTGGTTGTTTGTTCGCTTAAGCGCGTGTACGCGATTGGCACTGCGTGCGTTTCTTCTTTCTTTACCCTTAGCTTTAGATCTTCGAATAGAATCGCCCCTATGTTGCAGCCTTGTCTCTTTGGGATCGCTTTCATAACATACGCCATGCTAGTCTGACGAAGGAGGTGTGTGGCATCTAGTGTCACCGCAGTCTCGCCTCAAAGTATCGCCATCTTTGTATTCCTTCACGCAGGTTGATGGATTTGTGCATTCTTCTGTTCTCAGCTCGTCGACAGCATGACCACAAGAGTAGTAGTCGGTGTAAATAGTACACATCTAAACAGATATACATAGAATGTTAACATCGCAGTCTTTGGATCGAGTTTTTGCGAAAGCACTCTGGAAGCGTAACTCTGAGGTTTGTACGTACTTTGTTCGTAGTTTGAAGTTTCGTGCGTGAAAATAGTGAAGATATATTTAGCTAGGATATCAGTAAGAAAGACGAGCCAACAAAATGTTTAGGGATCCAGGGGCATATTTATAAGCAAAAGGAATTACTCTGCACGTTGTTTTTCGCTTATTCAAAGTCTCTTGTCTTGAACTTTGGTTTAGATAAGGGGCCAATACGGGAAGGCCAAGCAACTGAGCTGTTACGAGGGTCAGATCGGTCAACTTTCATTGCTAAAGGTGGGGTGGACCGTAGCTGCACGGTGAGTTGTAAGCCTCAGGTTGCAAGCATTATGTCCAATGAAACGGCTCGAAAATGTGACTCACTTGCATATGAAGCAGAACAAATCAGGAAATTCGTGCGTCTGTTCTCAAAAGAATGTTACTCAACAACACCACCCCGCTCGTTTGTGCTACCATCCTTCATACAACGCCATCTCATGCACACAAATAGTCCTTATCAATAAAGCAGCGCACCACATACATGCAGGAACGTCCTTTGCTTCTCACCTCTACCTCCTCCACCCACATCAGGGCACACCCAACCTTCGCCATGGCATACAAGCTGCACATTCCGGACTGCATTCTCGAGCCTAATCATCCTTTCCACTTCCCTTCACACAACAAACCTTTACGGATTCGCATCCAAGGTCCACTGATCTCCATCCAAAGGTTGATTCCGAAAGCACAATGGCACCAGGATTTCTTGACTAGACCGACCCCTCAAGTTCCGGCGCCAGATTTTGCACGCCTCACATATCGTACAATCTATGGGTGTGATCCTCAACCTGAGGTGCCGGACGACCTCGTGATCCGCCACGAATATTGTGGCTGGATAAGCAAACCGCCTTTGCCAATCGAGTGAGTGTATTGGAGTGTTTATACTACCATTGAATACTTTGTTTTCCGATCCACTTTTGTACTCACATTCTTTTGCATCATACAAATACAGGGGCTTTGACTACTACGGCGTGACCTTTGATCATCTCGTCCCTGCAGACGATACCAACCCGGAAGTGTTGCATATTAACATAATAGAACTGGAAGCTAAGGAAGGCCTATATGCCAACGGATTAAACTACGCCAACGAAAACCTCTCATTTAAGGTTGACCCTTTGAGCTATTTGGGGGAAAAGGTGCTAGCCGTGCCGAGGTGCTGTCAAAAGCGCAAGGGGACAAAGGATAGGAAGCGTATTAACGAGGAGGTGCTTTACCAAGAGAACTGGTTGAAAGAGCGTGCCGCTGATGAGAAACGTCACACTTCATCTTCTAATTAGGCTTTGGATATGACTACCTTCCATAGACATCCAAGCAGGCAAACAAGATCCTAGTTGTCTGAGCGAAGCATTTGCAGGACCTTTCCGGATCAGATTATCGCCAACAAGGTATACGGGCCTTGCGTTTTCCATTGAATTCATGGCGATGAGCAGCACTCCGTGAGAGGGTCGAATAAAGCTCGTCTACTTCTTTCGCGCCTTTTGAATATTTGAATTGTAGCTAGGTGCTCTGCTGTCCCGAGCACGACGAGATCCATATTTGTCGCGGCTCCCGCCACGGCAGCATCCGCCATCCAGATGCAAAAATGGACACCCTGGGAAATATGCACGATGAAAACAACAAAATGCAAAGATAGATAGAGAGCCTACTGAATGCCTGACCGACGTTGGCCCAGCTAGATCGGCCGCCCGTTTGCGCACATGTTCGGTGAGCAGAGGCACGACTTTAATCTCGTCGACCGCCGCGCTGGGTTGAAGAAGCTTCATCTGATCTGCCACTCCCGCTTCACTGTCCGTGGACGCGTTTTTGGTTTCGGTGGGTATTCGAGTGCGTACATTTTGGGACTGGTGTTTATGCGAATCTCGAATGTGCTGCTACAGAGCATCGTCAGTGCGGAAGGAAAGCTTTTGAAGGCTTGCGCGCCACCGGTCCTTTGTAGCCATCTTATGTGAGCATACAGAGTCACGCCGCAGTGCGATAGGTAACAATGGAACATCTCTCAACATCTATGAATTCATGGTTCACTGGTTTATATAAACACGAAGCAAATAACTGCTTGTTGGTAGCTGTATGTATGCCGTAATCGCAGTCTAAGTAGCCAACAAAGGTTGATCTGGCTCGCCTGGCCTTCGACCGTAAGGTAGGCTGCTCTTGCCATCACTGGTCGTCCCACATATGTTTGCCATTTGCCTTTCTCTTTCAGCCTCTAAGGAAGTCATCATACTTTCTTTTCTTGCTGGTGCGCTTGTTTTGTACCTGATGCGTCTCAATCAGTCTGTTCCATAGAGTGAGAATAAGCTGGTGTTTGGACCTTGCCTCGGTTCTTGCGGCAGTACGCAGCTTTTGCAAGTTCTCATTAGTCGATCTCAATTGACTGCAGGTTTCTATCAGGGCGTCCTTTGTCAGACGCAGCTCCTGTTCTATCAACTCTTTGCTGAAGATCGTATCTTGAAGCTGCTCGCACTGATCGATCAACAAATTATGCATTCTCTTGTGTTCGACCTCGTTTCCCAGCTGCCAGCAAGGCGGCCGATCCGAGTAGCCCTCACTGGAAACCAAGTTATCCACTTTGTTGGATGTGATATTATGTCCCATTACCTGATATAATTGGTCGATTTGCCATGTGGCTGAAAGGTACATGGCCGCGCGGGCCACCTGCGGAGCAGGGGGTCTAATCTGAGCATTGAGACTACTGTTTTACAGGGGGTCCGCGCAGCCAAACCCACAAGTTCTTTTCTGATCGTGGCTAGGCCTGTTTCGAGGCCGGTTGCAATTTCAACTGGCATGCGCCCGACTTGTATGCGTAGTGAGCGAACGCAATAAGTACCGCCGCTGCCGATTGGCATTGGATGAGGCATAGCTTGACGGATAACCGGATGGTATTCCGTAAGCAGGGGTAAGTAAATATTGCTTTCTATCACCCTAGTGTCTAGCCTACCTGTTGCTGAACGCCGGTATGACGAGCTTGGAAGCATAGCAGCCTTTTGGCCAGGCCAGATTTTGAAGTTAACAAATTAGTTTAACACTTGTCGTTTGCTTCCATTTAGAATGTGGTAAAGAACTGTAATGAGGTGTTTGATGATGGATGCAACTCAGCCATCCGGGAGCGGTGGCTGTACTTGCAACTTCCCAAAAGCTAGGTAAGGGAAGCCCAAAACGCCTCATGCGTGCTGGGTGACGCTGAACCGCCCGCTGACTACGATAGATGAGTTAAAGTCGTTTCACGGTGCGGATTGTTTTATCGGCTCGGTTTTCCCAAAAAACTGCATGCATTTGAGCCGCAACTCGTTGGTTCGCCCGTGCAGTCCGCAAAAAGAAGGCAACCGACTAGCCTTTGGAAAGCCAAAGGCAAGGTTATGCGGTATATGATTGACATATGTTTTTGTTAGATAGAATTGATGGGGTTATCGAAGGCAGTCCAATGACAGTTGATGATTCGGGCAATGCGGATCGCAAGGGAGAGGGGGGCAGTTGCGACGAGGTCGTCGATACGTCGGGGCTTCCTGACAACGGAGCGGTCGAAATTGATCCATCATTGTCGCAACTGGCAGGAGTTGCTCGTGCTGAGTGTGCTGAGCCCTCAAGTGACGCAAATTGCGATTCTTTCGCAAACCTGGCTTCGACAATCAGCCCGAATCGGTCACGGCCGTAACCATCGGGCAATTCGTTTGGTTGGAATCTAGGTAGGTTAGTTGTCGGCTGGTTGACGATATCGTTGTTACCGCTGGGCTTGCTTACCTGGTAGGTGGCACGTTTGTCCCACTAATTGTCTGAGTGATACGCTTCAAATCCCAGAGTCGAATCGAATTGGCACCTTCCACATTCTTTATTCGCTTGTCCCTCGCATGACCGGCAACCCTTTCGACAAGTGATTGATTGAGAATTTCCACAGCCTCTGACCACTTTGGGATCCTCACTGCTATCGTACGAAGTTTGTTGCAGTAATGTTCTCCTTCTGAAATCCAGTGGTAGTGCTTGACGATTTCCTTACCCCACTGCTTACTGACGGTGATAATGCTTTTCTGCAGTTTATTTTGACGATTCTTCTTCTCCGCAACTCTCTCGTCGAATTCTTTCTATGGATTTGCATTTCTCTGATCCTCAGTAAGTGCCTTGAAAAATGCCGCATTCCAGCAAATGAATTTGTTATCGAGGGCATCTTGCGTCCGAAGTAAATCGTTCCGGATTTTCTTAAACGACTCAAGATCAGGCGCTTTAAGGAATTTTTGTATTTCCGTAGTTTAATAAGGAGCTAAAAGGGCCACATTATCAAGGATGTCGTCTACATCCAGTTCATCAATCATAGTGGCGGCAAATGATGCCAAAAATGGATGTCCTAATTTTGTTCCTCTGGAGCCTGGAACTGGCGTGGCAGCTATTTTTCGTGGGACTGAAATCGAACGGTGATTGATTGCAAACTCACGACGGAGTTACTTCATTTAAAAGTACTGGTCAGTTTTGTCCCGCTTGAACTTTTTTTTCGTTACTATTGATTTGACCCGCTTTTTGACTGACCAGTACATTAACGCTAAGTTCCTTGGGGTTAGTGGAGAAAACCGATTAATTTGGGGCCCAAGTACCTGTAGCAGCTTGGGGAGAATGCACCCAACACTTATCCGCGCTCGTAAGCCCCTGGCACGTTACGGGGCCTAGCCGATCTGTAGGCGGGGGAAACCAGGCTCCTCTACTCAAGCGGCAAAGGGGTTCAACAACGCCCTTTCTGCAGCCGTAATTGGTCATTGTGCGGCCTGCATTCAGTCACAATATCTTCGCTTAAACTTTGGCTACAAAGACACGCAGCATGCAGCGCTTGGCACTGAACAAGTGGCCAATCACAGGGCCCAGCCATGGTGGATGGGAGGATGATATAACCAATGACGAAGCCGAGTGTGATGCCGATTTGTATTGGGGTTCAGACTCACCGTAATTGGGATTCAACACATTCATCAAACACGAACCTCCTCCCGGCGCTGAAGCGGCCCGTTTAGGGTCGGTTACCAATAGGAACGGGTCCGGTTCAAGTTTATCAGGACCTTATTTCGACCCCACCCAGTACATGCTACCCCAAAATCCCTCCCGCGAATTACAACTGTGCCAAACGACAGCTTGCGCATATTAACCTCAACCTTAGCTACCAAGGTATATGGGCTGTGTTAAGTATAAAAGCTATTTGTTTCGCGCTTCGAAACATTGATAGTAGTGAAAGAATTTAAGATTTATATACATTGATACCCGTGCCTGTTGAGTTTTTTACGTTATCACCCGTGTTCACTCTATTTAAAATATCTATTTTCCAAACTCGAAACGAAGATGAGCGGTCTTCCATCGCAGCAGAACGAACAACAAATACAAGGGGGACACTCCAGTAGATTTACAACCCCTGAGCCGTTTAGCAAGGAAGATATCTTACAAGCCAAATTGAAGGAGTACGAAGCCATGAGAGGTAGGACGACCAATAGATCTGGTCGAGACACGAACGACGGCCAAGCGAAGATAAGCCCCGCAGGAAACAAGGACGAGGAAAGGGGATCGCATAAACATTGAAATCTTACGGTCTGAGAAAAAGCGGTGCTTGGTCCTCTTTGGTACCCGACTTCAGCCTCAAAGATGCTGCGGATGTTCATGAGTTGGGATAAATGGCGGCAAGAATACGAAGGTCGTTGCTTACGGTATCTGTATGGACTTGTGTTCCGAGCGATTCCAAGGCCTTAACTGAAATAGGGTTTAATTATTAGTGATATACAGACTTAGACCTTCAGCTCGGATTCGTGACTTTAACATCTGTTAATAATTTGAATTGTAAGTAACGACGATTGGCGATGGTGAGTTTTTTCGGTGTGATCGGCCTAGTTTTGCTCACTGCCCCTTCCCAAACCCCTGTGTTTGGCCCTGGCTTTGTGCTTTTAATTTTGTGCCACCACCTGTCCCTGCTTTTGATTGATTTTCTGTCAATTTTCTGTCAAACAGCGAACATGGGCACCAATGACGGGAACGGCCGGTGTACTCCCCGGGGGTATTGCCGCTTGCTACCTTTGGACACTGGGCTAATATGCAACATCCCAGCTTGCCCTTGGTTCCGTTTTCACAGACAAAGGCGTAGGTTGCGCAGCGCCGGGTCGGATAGCAGCGACTATAGTCTTCATCGCTTCCTCAAGATATGTAAGACGAGTACTAAGACGCGAATCGACCCCTGAAATCAACGATTTTATATCGGCAAAGCTCGTACTCATGTTGGCCACCGTCTCGAGAAGCTCTGTCTGAACCTTTTCCTGTCTAGAGGAGGGTCAAGTTAGCCCTGTGATTGTGCAAACAAAAACGGTGATAAATATTCAGCTCGTACTGCTTAACCATTGGCTCTTTGTAGTTGCAAGTTTCGTTTTTCTCTTTGCAGTTCTTGCATGGTTTCTGCTCATCACACCTGGCCCTGCGATCTCGGCATCGCTCACAAGCCTATGAGCCACCACTTGTTAGTCACTTATTTGGCGAGATGGGCATTCGAACCGAAAAAACATACCACGGACGCGCGCTGATGCCTGAGACGTTGCCCGCTAGCCGCTATAGACGAGCTCTCATTGGGGCTGCATTGCTTGACCGTGTACGGTGTTGAATATATGTTGTGAGTCGAAAGTTGCTCATCCGGCAACTGAATATGGGCGTTCTGTGTTGGGAGAGGATACGGGTAGCTTTGCTTGCGTAACACGAGTCCGGGTTGGCCGTTATCGAAGCTGGCCTGGCTCTGGCCGTTCAGGTATCGTGGCTGTTGTGGTTGGAAACTGGGAGGATGCGGAGTCACTCCAGGATGCGCCGGTGACTGAGGTGAAAACCGAGTGCCTGGTGAAGGATAGCATGCAATGTCACGGGGGTGGCTGTTTGAACTTTTGAGGAGCATAGCTGGGGATTCGATACCTTGTGGCTGTCGAGACCATTCCGAGACGGAGATCGATATCGTAAAGCTCTGTATTGCAGTGGAGTACGTTGTGTGGAAACAATGGCAACGCAGAGTCTCAAGAATTCAAGAATGGGGTGTGCAAGGTATGTCGCTTTGGGAACGATACCAGTTATACAGTGATATTCAGCAGTCAAACCTTCAGTTGCCAAACAGGGGATGGTTGGTCGACCCCTGGCGCAACCATCGTCGTATGGCCGCTAGCCAGATTGATATATATCTATGGGAGAGATGCATATTTTACGATAGGCGTTTGAACCATGTCCAAAAGCAATGCAACCTGGGCTTGTGAAGGAGCATTCCCAATACGGCACAATCCACCAAGTTCGCGAAATTGCTGAAAGACTGGAACCCGGAGATAATACTGACAGGGGCTGCCCAGCTCCTGGTCTAATGGGCTTTTAAATACTTTCTTATACCTGTGTCCAACTATGGATCCATGAAATGGTACGCAAGTTTGGCAGCGATATGGGCTTATCCGCGTTCCCCTGTAAAACCTGTGCTAACTGCCACAATGCGGTACGTGGTGATTATAAAACGCGTAAATACTGGTTTTACGCGCACTGTTGGCTCGTGGTGTCTTATGAAATTCTATGGGATAAATGAACAAAAAAAATCAATTCTTTCTTCTCGTCCTTTTGCTTATCCCCCAGAGTCGGGGCTAGGGTAAGGGTCTTTTCGTGATTGGCAATATGCTGGTAATTGGGATATCTTTGGCGCAGTTGCCCATGACGTTAACCATATTGTCCCAAACGAGATGGTCAGCAATGAGGGGCCAGCACCTCACCTCACCCAGGGTCACTGCTCGCCTGTACAGCGACCTACCGGACTGCGCCGTATTATGCAACAAATCAATTGCATATCAACACCAGAGTGCGGCCAGGGTGAGCAAGTCAAAAATAAAAGTGCACCACTATTGTTGTTGCAGGAAATGTAGGAGACATGTAAAGCGGATTTCCTCAGAGGCCTCGACTGCCTTCTCCATCTCGGCAAAATCGCCAGTAATGAGATGTGGGTGGTTGCAATTGCCGGTTGCACTAACCGCTGTGCTACATAGTAGTGTTACAGATAGCAGGCTTGGCAAGGCACCTTTCGTTTCCTGTACATCATACCAATTAACGCTAGACCCGCAATTTGCCTGCCCTACTGGTCCGTACAATCAGATTAATTGATTTCACCCACAAAATGTTCACTCAAAAACTGGCAAGATAATATGAGACAGTCAAAATCGCGTCTTGCCCTCCATTCCAAGAGGGCCACCTTACGTAACCTCGCACGTGAGAAACTCCTACAGAGCGGACGGCTCTTCGGTTCCATTTTTTACAACTGAAGCTAGGCCCAGGGCTCCAATCTTGGGCTCATCTGTCTTTCCTCATTCACTGCTCATAGCACAGTATTCGTAGCGCAAGGCGGTCCATTTCAGCTGGGCCACCCTAATGTTAGAGAGACATTTTCAGCACCTACGTTACCTGCTCCTTGATGTTCTATGCAAGGCGAGCAGGGGCTCTGGCACTAGCTCTAACTTCCTGAGTGGGCTTAGCTTACATAATGATTTATGCCTGATACACCAGGCATAAAGTTTTACCCCTCTATTGTCTGCAGGAAAGCCGGGGAAAAGATTTTACATGAATTTTCCTCACAGCCACCTTCAGCTTTGGAAGGGTCAACAATCACTATTTGGCATCATGTCTGACCAGGACGCAGTCACGCCTCGAGTTTTCCTTATGCGGCATGGTAAGATTTATTGATATACTTACTAGAAGACATGAGATTATATGTTAATGATACATATTTGCACTTCAGGGGAGACGGAATGGGCGAAATCAGGGCGATTCACGGGCACTACGGACATCGAGCTCACGGAAGATGGCATTAAACAGGTCTCTTCAGCGGGAGTGAGGTTCGTGGGAGTCAACAACCTTATTAACCCGCGTCGGTTGGGGAAAGTTTTTGTTAGCCCAAGAAAGAGAGCTGCGCAAACGTTAGAGCTGCTACTGCCGCAAGAGGGTGTCGTCCAGGGGCAATATGAAGTCACTTCCACTGAAGAAATTGCAGAGTGGAATTACGGCCGTTACGAAGGGCTCAAGGAAGAGGAAATCAGAAGCTCAAGGAAAGAGAGGGGCCTAGATTTGGATCGGGAGTGGAACATCTGGAGGGATGGATGTGAGGGCGGAGAGTATGACGCTCATCTTCTTGTGAACTTTTCCAAATGTCGGCCGGTACTTACCACGTTCACTACAGATCAAAAGACGCAATCACCGAGCGACTGGATGAGCTTATATCTTGGATAAAAGACTTTCAGAGACCCTATATGGGAGGTGAGAAGCCTGTTGATGTGCTTATTGTGAGTTCTAACACCTTTCACTTCACTCGACCGTCGCATGCAGCCGCTGATACAAAAGATCAAGGTCGCACATGGTCTCATTCTACGCTGCTTTTGTCTGCGCTGGATTGGTTTTGATATCGATTATGACGTGTCGATAATGTTTAGTCCTGGTGCAGTTGCAACTTTGAGGTATGCTCAATAATCTTGAAGCGAACTCCCGATTTCCGTCGTGCAGTGCTGACATTGATCCCGCGAAAGCTACAAGAACGGCGATGCTGACAGGCCTGCATTGCACATCGGCCCTCCGTCAAAATAACTAGTATCAGATAACATACCAATTGGAAAAAATCTCATTGATGAACCGATCTTCTTCACAGCTTAAGTTGATTTACACATGAAAAAGCAGCGGCTAGCAACCCTTCAAAAGCGTGGCAGAGCCTTGTATCCTGATGCGTCCGCAGAAGAACTGTGTCGCGGATATCATACAAACATGACCCGTCTAAACCCAACAGCTTCAGCAAGTGATGAGACGAAGCGAGTATTGACATGGTATCCGCGTCGGCATGCTCAGCTATTATTGTACCCAAGAGTCCAGAGTTCTGGAGGCCATGGTACTTCTGGCAATGTTCTAGAAAGAGTTTAAGAATGTCGTGTTTGTTGTGAATTATTGCCATCATTAACGGTGTTCGTCCATTCATCGAGGCTTCGTTCAGGTCAGCTCCATGGTTGAGAAGGATTGTTGCACATTCAACGTGTCCCTTGATAGCTGCTGTATGCAGCGCCGTGCGTCCCTCTGGGTTGCAAGCACGGATGTTGGCGCCATGTTTGATGAGCAACCTAACCATGTCCGCCAACCCGCCGAAGCAAGCCGAGGTAAGAGGACTGCTGCGGAAAAGGTTGGGAGGGACTATGGGATCGGGGATTGCGCCTGCAGCCAAAACAATTTGGAGAGCTTCATAGCTATGGCTATCCACCGCATGTAGGATTGTAGTGCGACCAGTGGTATCCATATTGTTGACATCAGAGCTGTGGTATATCAGGACCTTCATGTCGGTCAATTGAGCGCGTGCAGTGGCCCAATCCAGTGCGGTTCGGCCTTGGGCATCTTTGAGGTGAACAGCGTTCGGGTTTTTCTCGAGCTCGGCCGTGAGGTTTTCCGAGGAAAGGTGCAGAACAATCTTGTGGACCGGTTGATAGTTTTGGTCCTCGATCCAATCATTGTCAAGTCCTTCTCGAATGCACGACAGAGCTTTGAACTCGTCATCATTGCATTTTAGACGGAATGAAAAATCCCAGACATGTCCATATGACCTGCATCAGAGTAACTTATTAATAGCCATGGACGTGGTTCAATGGGTATCTTGTTATATTAACACACTTACTCTCTGTCTATTGGTGCTCCTTGACTGATCAAAAACCGCACAGTTTCAAATTGATGCATTCCTCCATAGAGAGCCCACTGAGATTTATCATTTCCAGCTAAATTCAATTTCAGATCAGCGTAGAGAGCGGAAGGAATGGAGCAACGTACTCGAATCAAACTAAACCTCCGTGTATTGCTTACGTCGCTTGGGGATGCAAATCCGTGTGTGAACAGGAGCTTCAGGCCTTCGACGTTCCCCTCGGTCGCAAACACAATCGAATCAGCCGTGTCTGGAACTTCGTATTGCATCGTAAGCTGAAGAGAGGGGCCTGGAGTAGGCAAACCGACACGCAGGAGATGGTTAGCAGTCGTGGCATGTGGAACTTCAAGCCTGCTGGCCAGACTACATGTCGTGTTCATATTGTCTGACAGTCAAAGCAATGTAAGCAGTAAGAACAGATCCTCGTCTAGAAACAGAAGTTTGAGGCCGTCTACACAGCGTGATCGTGTGTAGTCACAGGATGGCTCACCAAGCTGCCTTGGTGAATCCTCAAGCACAGGAGTGTTTTAAGGGATAGTATGCATACAATTCTCAATATCGAGAGCTCGATGGTCAGTTCTTTTCCGCTTGATCCTTGTCGCCCCGTGTTGTATCGTGTCGCCGGTTGTCAAGGAAAGGGAAGATTCATGATATCTCGTGATGACAGAGTGGGTGGGACCCGCGATTTCGACTGGAGATAGGTGGTAGAATAGGTCTCCACTATCGTCACCTGGCGAATTCCTGGGCATGGTCGAAATAATACTAGGACTGGGGCTAATAGAAGCGTGAATTGATTGACCAGACAGCTGATCCGGTCCTACATCGATAAGTGAAATCACTGTTAGCTGCATCCACATAAAAACAAATTGGGTTCTCATACCGATAATCGTTCGCTCGGGACTTGCTGAACGGGTTTCCCAGTCGGCCAAGTCTCTGCCTGGCCCAAGCACGGAATCAAAGAGAGACGAAGCAACGAATGGCTTTTGCCGTGCTATTATCAATGCACCTTCTGCAGCGTTGGTCAGAAATCTCTCTAATAGAAGAGGATCAGGGGTTATACTCGTACCAAGAGCAATGTGTGCTAAAAGTTTTGGATCTTCATTCCCAATATTTTTGACATATGTGTGCCAGGAAGCTGTGTCAAAAGCAATAGTTCGGACGCTGACCTTGACATCGTCTGGTACTGATTTCCAGTGTTTCACGAGTAGTTTCCAATCCGAAACTCGGAAATGTTGGGCGATTGCGATGGTAGGGCCAAGGTCGATATCCAAACCATCCCCATTTTCGAGATATCTTGATTTGGCTGTGAGGACAACAATATCACGAACATGCGTATATCTTTTGCCTTTATCTTCATTGTTGATGACTGAGTTGAGCAGAGATACTATAGAGTCCTTTTCGGCCTTTTCTATGGCGAGTCTTGAAGTCTCGCGTCTATCTATTTTTGCCATCTCGTTGAATCGAAAGATAGAGCAAAGACAGAGGTCGAAGGTGCAAAACGGAGGTACGGGTTGAAGGCGCAAGACGCAGGTAGGGGGTGAAGTAACGAGAGCGCAGACAGGTGTTGAAGGAACTAGAGCGCAGTTAGATATGGAAGGAATGAGAGCGCAGACAGGGGTTGAAGGAACTAGAGCGCAGACAGGGGTTGAAGGAACTAGAGCGCAGACAGGGGTTGAAGGAATGAGAGCGCAGACAGGGGTTGAAGGAGCTAGAGCGCAGACAGGGGTTGAAGGAATGAGAGCGCAGACGGGGTTGAAGGAATGAGAGCGAAGACAGGGGTCGAAGGCGCAACAGCGCAGACAGGGGTCGAAGGAACTAGAGCGCAGACAGGGAGTGGGCGGACTCGGGTTTTTTTTTGAGGTGGTGGAGAAATTGGTAAGTCAAGTGACAGGGGTTAGAGGAAAACGAAAAGGATAAGTGTAAAAGTCAGGGTGTGTTTGGTGGAAAATCGAGTTCCGCCCGGCCGGTAGCCTTTACGACGATAACTTGGTTGTCTGCCGCAAGGTAGCTCTCCATTATCGTATTACTGAGTGCTGTACGTGTCATTACGGCCCACCCAATCACGGGATGCCATAGACCGTTTTCACGATTTTCTCAGATAATGATTGACATGTCATACATACTCAGGAGAGCAGACGTTACCGGACCTCACATTGAATACGCTAATTATAGCGGGCGTTCTTTTGCATGCGCAAGAAAAATGTAATCGCAGTCGCCACTCCCAAGATGCCCAAGGGAAACCACGAATGGTAAATAGCTGTACTTGTTCGATGGCGTCGCCCACAACAGCTACCTGATGCCTACGAACGATCAGTTCAGACAGTCGCATTTCCGGGCCTCACACACTCATGGTGTACAATATTCGAAGCTGACCACCCCGGGATACAGCAGGGCAAAGCGGTATTTTCAGAATACTGAACACGAGCGTAGGACATACAGATGCAAAAATTATCTTAGTTGCCTTGTTCACCCAGGGTGGGATGTGGCGCTTGTTGGCACAAGCATCCCATAGTATTGTATGATTGATCAAAATCTCCTCATCTTTACTATATTGTATCATTATGCCCTTGCTGAAAGGGAGAGGTAGGCTTCACTTTCTTGTTTGTTGCTCGCGTGAGGGCATCCATGGAACAGACCTTGGGTTTAGATGCTCATGGCAATGGGCTATAGAGTTAAGATCAGCTCAAATGGCTCGCACATACCAGTGATTGTTGCAAAACACAAAGGCCTACTAAAGCCAGCAGGCGTTAGTTAGGCAACTTACAGCAGATTTGATCGTTCTTGGTGTAGTATGGTATCTCTGGCCGACATCGAATGTGCGACTGAAGCTTGTTTCTATACCGGTCACACCACTCCGCAGCAATGGTCCTCCTATGACCGCAGCTGTAGTCCATCTATAGGGGGTATTGTTGGTCAGTTGTGGTTTCCCGGATGGAAACATTGCTTGGAGGCGAAGAAAGTAGATAAACGGGCGAAAATCCATCCAACATACATATTGGTAGGTGCACATGATAGCCAAGATGTGCCGTCAATTACAACCAAAAGGCATGCGATTCGGTCGCTTCAGGACAAAGATTGCCTCAAGATGACTAAGTTGAATAACGAAGAAACTCTCATAAGGGCGGCAAGTCGATAGATATGCGCTATACTGTACAGCAATATGTATCTTCGGCGAAAAGATGCAGAATGGAAAGGGACGGTGCTTTCTGAGGCTGGTTTTCTTGGGATATATACCCACGTTGACCCAAATGATCTCATAAGACGGGCAGGGAGAGTGTAATATAGGGTTGAAATATTTACTGGGACCCCTACAAACGATCGAGCTGCATGCATTTGGAAAGGATGGTGGTTCTCCTTTCATAGCCTTGTTCCTAGCCTACAGTTGTTTGGAAAGCGCTAGTGTCTTCCGCCTTTAGTCTTCACCTCCAGCAGCGGTGCAAGCAGGGTTCGTGGATGAGGGCGTGCAAAAGTGGAGACGTAAGGGTGTAGTGGGTGGATATTTCATGTACCCAACAGAGAAGCTAGAACAAGCCTAGATCTCGTTACTAGCCCTGGCTAAAAGGTTCAACAGCTGCGTATAGAACGGATCAATGTTGCCAATGTTTGGCAGCTCGGATAGGCATACGATGCTGTGCATATATGCATCGATTGTTGATATTTTATTCTGCCCATCAACGGCTGGCGCTGGCCTGAGGCGCTCCCAATACATAGTAACTACTGGCCTACTGAGCTTCGATGTCTGTTCCCCGCAAACGCCTGCGAGTCGCAATATTCGCGCATGTAGAAGCAAAGCAGATGAAAACACCGCCCTGAATTGACATCTCTTGTATGATGCGAGCGGACTTTTGATAAGTCTGGCTCATTTTCTGAAAGTTGTCATCAGCAGAGCTGATCTGATGTGCTAGCCTGGCGAATATCGCGATATCCGCTCTTTTTGCACCCAAAGAATACCAAGCAAGGACAACCACGAGACAGATGAACAACTTCCATAGAGTCAACTTCCGTTCGAGTCTTTGCAGGGATTCTGTATAAAGCCATCCGTCCTCCATGGATTTGGACGCCAAACCCTCACTGTAGAAGAATCAGTTAGATTGAAGTTCAGTTGCCGAAACACACCATACTTACACGCTGTCATCCCTCGAAGCCTTGAGCTTTTGGGCATCTTGTGTAATTGGAGCAAAGAGGCAAAACGTGCCCAATCCCAAGACCCCGGTCAGCGCGGCTGAGGAAAAGGCTGCTAGGTACAGCGGAAAGCCTGCTTGACTGAGGACCTTGACGAGGGTGATGAAGGCCGATTCAACTTTCAACAGGGTTTTTCCGATAGTAGCAAGCGAGTCGGATTTGCGGATCAGTCGTCTCACTGAACGGTCGGTTGTTCTTCTCAGTACTTCGTCTGTAACGGCATTCAGAATGGGCTTCATGAAGCCCCATAAACGTTCCTGAAGGAGGTCCAAAGGGAAGGAAATGGCGGCAAGTAGATTGTTCTCGACGTGCAGGAGAAACAGGATGGGATTACACCCGACGCACATCAATAATAGAAGTGCGTAGGGAATGCATTGACAATTCCACCAGGCACCCCTAGGGCGGTGGTTGCCGAGCAAGTGAGATTTTTCCGTTACGACCATTTTGCAGCAGCATGAAACAAACCGTTTGTGGCGACTATGATCGGGAAGCAGCTCTATGGCTCTATTGTACCCAGCTCATTAATTGTATTATCTCGGAACTGTGGATGGCTTCGCCAGCGTCTTCCACTGGACGACGTAATAGGATGATGAAGCTGTGCGATGCAGATAGCAGCTAGCCCCACCGGCAACCACTATGACGGCTTGAAAGTTCTAGATTTCACAACACGAAGTCTGCCCCTGCTGACAACAATGTCTGGATCCGGTCCAGGGCGGCTAAGGTCTGATTTTCTTTCTTTTTGGGTCATGAAATACGGCCAGGAAATTCATGCAGCACAGCATATTTGGAAACTTGCCATGCATATCACATCCGAGTAGCTTGGACGTTGCAGCTCAATCTATCAATCCCGGTGTGGTCACATCCCTTCTGTTCGGCAGGATTACAAACCTGGGCAGCGCACCCCTGTACTTGATAAGAAACCGCTATGCTTTCCTGGGGTAGTACGTGGGTCGGGGCTTCGTCGTCCCGACAGCCCATCGCACTTTGGGCTGCCCCACCCTACCCGCTATTTCTAAGAGCTGGCCAGTACGGTGCTAACGTCAGGGGAAAACCGATCCTACTGATCGCAGAGTCGCAGGTTCCCAAAGTACACACCCCTCCTGCTACAGCATGCGCGAAATTTATTGCCCAGACGACATGTTCGCGTTAATTGCACGATTCATGAACACAACCGGAAGGTGTGGACTGATTTGCGACATTTAGACGTGCTGTCATTATTTTGCATCTTGCTGGCCTCGACCCTTCCTAGAAATCCCAGTGCTACAGGCAAGCATACTGGGAGCCAGATCGAAATAAGGAAAATGTTCCCTGATATTTGGTGGAGAAGCATGCAAAGTAGTAGGCTGACATCTGCGTCGACGCAAGACTACTTGGGGCTACAGGAGGTCCACAGGTTATAAACAGGTGTGGGGTTTCTTGTGTCTTGCTTGCACTACTTGACTCATTTTCACAGGCACCTTTACTGGGATCTTGCAAGCTCCGTGAGTACTTGTACGTCAAGGCTGAGGAAGAACGTACGTCAAATACCTTAAAGGGCTGCTTTTGCAGCTTTTGCAGCTTTTGCAGCTTTTGCAGCTTTTGCAGCTTTTGCAGCTTTTGCAGCTTTTGCAGCTTTTGCAGCTTTTGCAGCTTTTGCAGCTTTGGCCAGCATTTCAAGTACATACAGCCCCCACCCCCCGGCAAGCTCAGTGACTTTCGACTCATGATGTAACTCTCAGGACCCACCGTGGTTGCCATGAGGCCAGCCCTAGCAGCTAAGTTGCTGCTTTGAGTTAGATCATGGTGGGACTCCAGGAAACTAATATATGCTGGTAATGTACCAAATATTTCCCGGATGTGGGCCTGGTGCGGAGTATGCAGCAAAATATTGGGAAAAATCATATCTTCTTTTCCACCACCATCCATCCCGTCTGCAATCGTGCACTATTGCCTGCTCCAAAAGAATTACTGTAAACTTATTGCTGGCTTTCCGATCAATGTAAGCATTCCAGCAGGCGCTCATAGTACAGCTTGGCCAAAGATGTAAATATTTGTAATATCTAACCCTCGTCTAGATCTTCATCGATAGGTGTCAATAAACTTCCTTCCGTGCTAGCCCTGGCCATGGCAGGTGGCACGCGATGGGTTTGAAAAGAGAAACAAACATGAAAACACAGGTAAGTAATAATTGCTTACATCATGTAACACGGCTTCGTCAGGGGGTGCCACCACGCTATTGGAAGCATACGGAGTAGGTCTTCTACCCAGAGTTCACAAAAGCATATATAGCACGGTCATTACCGAGTAATGGTCTTCATTAGGAGAGCCTACCAGCAATCAGCGTACTACCTAGCCAGGAATTGATCATCAAATCACTCAATCATTGAGACCCCATCTAATTTCATTGCTTGTCGTACTCGTCAAATAGCGCCTGGTACTTCTTCTTGGTAGCCTCTTCCCCTGCCCAGACGTTCACAGCGTTATCATCGTCGCAATAGCCGACGACAGGAGCTACCTTGGCAACAAACACAGCCACCTGACCGCCATTGTGGGCTTTCTTGTCGATGAACTTGGCTTCGTCGTTGGCAACCACCGCGGTGTAGTACGGGTGAGCGAGCATGTCCACGAGAACAGAATCATTTGGATATATGAACGAGGCAATACCGTCGAACGAGGTCAACTCGGTCGAGGCCGGATTATCCTCGCCCGCATTCTGTGGAAGGATCTGCCCGAATGCCTGAATCTGAGAGTAGCCAGTGATGCCGAACTTAAGAGCCAGGGGGGCAACTGTCGTTTGTGGGATTTTCCAAAGATCCAATGGGTTAGAGCAAACAACGCGCAAAAGCATTTACAATATCTGCAAGCTGCTAACAGTCGGATGATTAACTGACCTATGGGCGCGTGAACTTCAAACCAATGTCTTGAAAAGTCATCGCGTGGCATACAGGGCTTCCTTTTGATGTAGCTTAGCATCTGCATGGAGTTGCTGCCCACAGATGAAGTGACATTATAGAGGACCACAGGAGTCGCTGAAGCCGCCGGGATGAACAGTGTAGCAGCGGTTGCGGCCAGCACCGTGACCTGGGTATGCATGACGAAATGTGCCCGATGGCAATATAAATGATGAATGTCGTGCAAGATGGAACGGAACGGTTCGAGCAGGTGGCGAACAAGGCGGTCGTTGGTTGATCAAAAGCCAAAGAGTTCGCCTTTTATGGTTGCACACCACCCTTCGCGATCCACATAAACAGGGGATTTGGTTCCTTGTCAATCCATACGACCGAGTTCTCCCGATTACCCAAGATTGCCTGCTCAGCCCACGGGTCATTAGCCAGGATTTACTGGAGTTAACATGGATTGACAGCCCGGCAAGAATCAAATTTGAATCCGGTCGCATTCGGGGGTCAATCCCTCTACTGCAGACAAGGGCGGGTGTGGGGGTGCGTATGTGGAGTACATCACGACGGTTATTATGCAAATGTCAAATATGGGATCTCCTGACAACTAAATGTACGGTAGCAAATAGTGGAGCATTCTACTTTGTACAAGTGTAAAGGCTTTCATATGTAGGAAGGACTTGTTGTGACAAACCTCAACAACCTTGTGAGCTCAACACCACATGTAAAAAGAGAAAAGGAGTTGAATAGAGAAGGTCATTCGCCGAGTTTTCTGAATGTTATGCTGACGACAATTGAACCGTACCACCACACTGCAACGCCTTTTCAAGTTACCTGGCAAGGATTAGGCAACAGCAATCCCACCATATAACTTATATTTCCGCTCTCGTTCACTCGTCTCGATACGCCACTTCTTTTCGAGGAAACCCCTAAAATCTCATACCTTTCCAAAGTCAACACCAACCTAGATTCTAAGCCATGTCTGCAAACTCTTCGAATGGTTTTCCAGTGCTAAACGGCGTCACCGTCTTCGTCCTGCCTCCCGATGGCTATGCCACCGATTTCGAAAACCCGGCAGAACAGAGTGCGCTGGCACACTTCCTCGTCTTCGGGATCGTTGGGTTTCTGGCGTTCATCGCGCTCTGCCAGCGCATGTTCACCAAGGTTTATCTCGTCAAGGCCATTCATATTGAGGACTGGTTTATGTGCATTGCGTGGGTATGTAGCTTTATTTCGCCTCTCGTTATTGGTATATCTTATCTAGCTATCACCTGGTTATCCACTCTGACAGACAAATAGATCTTTTCCATGGTAATGCAGTCATCACAAATACACTCAATCGTCATTGGCGGCTTATGCCATCACACATGGGAAATGCCAATCGAGGTATTCGAATCCAGCATGATTGTAGGTTTTGACCTTTCTGCGTGCTCCTCCCTCATGTTCCTAACAGCTCGGCTTCAACATAGGTCTCATATATTGCTGCACCCTCCTTCATCCTTTGCAACGGCTTTACCAAGATATCGATATTGTTGTTTTACCGGAAAATTGCGCCGACCCCATGGTTCCACCGCATGATCTGGGCTACAATTTGCGCAGTTAGCCTTTATACGATTATCATCGCAAGCATGCTTCTTTTTGGCTGCAGACCCATTAGGTCTTTCTGGGTGCCAGAATTATTGGGTACGGGTCACTGTCTTGATGCAGCGGTCCTATACATGGCGATCGCAGTCTCGAACATTGCCTCGGATTGTATTCTGTTCATACTCCCAATCCCGATCATTTCTCCGCTTAAAATGCGTTGGGCCCACAAGCTCGGCGCTTTGTTTATTCTAAGCATTGCTAGTTTCACCGTTATCACTTCGGTCATCCGGCTGCAACTTCTACCTGCGTTGTTGACATCAACGGACATTTCCTGGGATGCAGGGCCTGCAAACGTTTGGTCGTAAGTTTTCTGTTTTTTGATCAGTTCTTGTTATAAATAAGAGCCCCCATCTCACACTTGCTTATCCAGCATTCTCGAAGCCAACCTTTTCATCATTTGCGGATCCATGCCCACTTTGAGCAAATTCGCCAAACACTTTTGGGCTCCTTTCCGAGATAGCTCATCCAGGGGACCCTCCGCCGGAGACGGGTATGGTGGAAACATACGGCTCAGAAAGCATAGCTTCGGCATTGGCTCCGCGACACATGAACTTGGCGTCATCAATGCCTCATCCTCTATGGATCCAAAAAATGGTAACATAGGTGCAGGTTTATCTTTAAGCAGCTTGAGGACAAGTGGCATGGCCGATTCCTCGACGCAGCTGACGCATTGCTAAAGCAGTTGCTCCTATCTCCAGTGTACGGGCCTACGGGCGATAAGGGTGGACAGCATAGAAGGTAGCAAAGTAGATGGCTAAGGGGNATGTAGGAAGGACTTGTTGTGACAAACCTCAACAACCTTGTGAGCTCAACACCACATGTAAAAAGAGAAAAGGAGTTGAATAGAGAAGGTCATTCGCCGAGTTTTCTGAATGTTATGCTGACGACAATTGAACCGTACCACCACACTGCAACGCCTTTTCAAGTTACCTGGCAAGGATTAGGCAACAGCAATCCCACCATATAACTTATATTTCCGCTCTCGTTCACTCGTCTCGATACGCCACTTCTTTTCGAGGAAACCCCTAAAATCTCATACCTTTCCAAAGTCAACACCAACCTAGATTCTAAGCCATGTCTGCAAACTCTTCGAATGGTTTTCCAGTGCTAAACGGCGTCACCGTCTTCGTCCTGCCTCCCGATGGCTATGCCACCGATTTCGAAAACCCGGCAGAACAGAGTGCGCTGGCACACTTCCTCGTCTTCGGGATCGTTGGGTTTCTGGCGTTCATCGCGCTCTGCCAGCGCATGTTCACCAAGGTTTATCTCGTCAAGGCCATTCATATTGAGGACTGGTTTATGTGCATTGCGTGGGTATGTAGCTTTATTTCGCCTCTCGTTATTGGTATATCTTATCTAGCTATCACCTGGTTATCCACTCTGACAGACAAATAGATCTTTTCCATGGTAATGCAGTCATCACAAATACACTCAATCGTCATTGGCGGCTTATGCCATCACACATGGGAAATGCCAATCGAGGTATTCGAATCCAGCATGATTGTAGGTTTTGACCTTTCTGCGTGCTCCTCCCTCATGTTCCTAACAGCTCGGCTTCAACATAGGTCTCATATATTGCTGCGCCCTCCTTCATCCTTTGCAACGGCTTTACCAAGATATCGATATTGTTGTTTTACCGGAAAATTGCGCCGACCCCATGGTTCCACCGCATGATCTGGGCTACAATTTGCGCAGTTAGCCTTTATACGACTATCATCGCAAGCATGCTTCTTTTTGGCTGCAGACCCATTAGGTCTTTTTGGGTGCCAGAATTACTGGGTACGGGTCACTGTCTTGATGCAGCGGTCCTATACATGGCGATCGCAGTCTCGAACATTGCCTCGGATTGTATTCTGTTCATACTCCCAATCCCGATCATTTCTCCGCTTAAAATGCGTTGGGCCCACAAGCTCGGCGCTTTGTTTATTCTAAGCATTGCTAGTTTCACCGTTATCACTTCGGTCATCCGGCTGCAACTTCTACCTGCGTTGTTGACATCAACGGACATTTCCTGGGATGCAGGGCCTGCAAACGTTTGGTCGTAAGTTTTCTGTTTTTTGATCATTCTTGTTATAAATAAGAGCCCCATCTCACACTTGCTTATCCAGCATTCTCGAAGCCAACCTTTTCATCATTTGCGGATCCATGCCCACTTTGAGCAAATTCGCCAAACACTTTTGGGCTCCTTTCCGAGATAGCTCATCCAGGGGACCCTCCGCCGGAGACGGGTATGGTGGAAACATACGGCTCAGAAAGCATAGCTTCGGCATTGGCTCCGCGACACATGAACTTGGCGTCATCAATGCCTCATCCTCTATGGATCCAAAAAATGGTAACATAGGTGCAGGTTTATCTTTAAGCAGCTTGAGGACAAGTGGCATGGCCGATTCCTCGACGCAGCTGACGCATTGCTAAAGCAGTTGCTCCTATCTCCAGTGTACGGGCCTACGGGCGATAAGGGTGGACAGCATAGAAGGTAGCAAAGTAGATGGCTAAGGGGCAAAAAAGCTTTCACTGCCACATTATTTTTCTAAAAGGGTCAAAAGCAAACCAGCGCGCATGCGAGTGCTATCATTGTTCGAAATACTTCATTTAATCTCGAATATAAATCCCTGAAGCATGACTGAAAGGTGATTGTGTCTCCGCAACCAACCCGCTCGATTCTGATGGACCTTTGGATGTCAGTGAATGTTTCTGGATATTGGAAAAACAATGATCAAATGGCGCCTAGCATGTCAACAGGATCGGAGACTATGGATGGCTACCTTGACCTCACCAAAAAAGAAGACTTTATTGATATTGGTCCTATTGACTTGTCCGTCCTTAACCACTTACAAGCCTGTGACTTTGGAACGTGCCAAAGAACGTGCCAAAGATGTGGCGAATGCCTTGCAGACTTGTGTGTTTGGGCAAGGCAAGCTGGTCTCTGAAAAGTAATGGGCCGAGTACCATGGAGTGACTTCAATAACCCAAAGCCTCCCATCCCCGCTGGCTCCAATGTCCAGGCGAACGCCATCGTCGAACGACATGCCCGGTAGCAGCTTCCGCAACTTCTCGTAGTAGTAGAGTGCAAATTTTTTAAGCTCCTCCTCAGTTGTGCCATTTCCCATGAACTCTACGCTGTCGTCTCCGGATGGTTTGGTAACAAGAACGATATCTTTCACTTTTGGGTTGTCGCGGCTAACAGCAGTATGAACCCAGTGGAAGACCACTCCTTTCGAGCTGCTCCCTGGGGTAAGGAATACGCGGAACTCCCCTTTAGCCGCCAAAGATATGCATTCCTGGTGAAACCAAGGTACATTGACGGTGTAGTCCTCGGTGGACACCTGCCCTCGTTTCCGTTTCGTCGTGATAAAGCTTTTCGGCTTGTCAACAAGTGGAAAGCATGGTACACAAGACAGTCTTTCGTCTTGGATGCGCACATGGGATGAAGCTGCGCTCCAGGAGCGTTTGTATACTGTGGTTTGCTCCTTAATCAACGGACAGATGCCTGTTCCGAAGCAAGTCTTGGGTCGGAACTGGAACTTCCACTCTGTAGCGGCTTTTGCGATGGTGTCCAAGACTTTGATCAGCTCCACCTTCCCCTGCTCCGCCTCCATTTCTCGTTGGTTTGGGTAGAGATTGACATTTCTTCTGTCTTTGAGTTGCAATGCTTGCACCCAGGGCTCCGGTGCCTTTTTGGGGTCACCGTCGGTCGTGTCAAGGAAGAGGAGGGTGACCTTTGTCGAATCGTCGCCAGGGAACTCGTCAAATACGTTTGAGTTCCACTCTCGAATATCAACCGTGAATTCGCCTGACTTGGACAGATGTTTTAGGTGGAAGGCGGTAACTAGTGATTGATGAAGCACTACCTGTTTGTTCCCTATTTCCTCGTGAAAATTTGGAAACGATCTCAGTGCTTCAGATCCCGGAAACCATGCCGATTTCGAGATCTCTTCCCCCAGGAGGTCAACCTGTATGTATAGGTGCGGCGCATTATCGGTTGTGAACTTGAAGCTCTCAGGGCGAAGACAGACAACCAAATGGTGAGTTTGGTGGTTATAAAGAGGCAGAGGCACTTTTTGAGGTAAAGGCACTTCTTGAGGTGTAGGCGCTTTTTTGCAACTTTGGATGTGCCTCTTGAGATTGGACTGGCCTTTTGGTCGCTTGCGGAAGGGTCGTTTACAAAAGGAACAAAAAAGAACTATTTCTGACATGTTGGTTGGGCCTTTTTAAGTAGGGATAAGGTCGAAACCACAGGCGAGAGAGGGAGAGAGGGAGAGAGGGGAAGGGGTTAGGTGTGGCTGTCGACTTGAAGCATGCAGCTTATTTTGGCTGCCAGACTGATCTGGCCCGGACACGCGCCATACCGCACACTCTGGAAATCCAAGGCATTATGCCATTACACGATCGTCATCTCAAATTGCCTTGCTGGCAGACATATATGCGCATGGCAAAGAGTGTTCTACTGATTGAACTGCCCCAGCAATTTAATCTCACGAAGACGCAAGAAACCACTAAATCTATATTGTCGTGCAAACATGTGCTGCATACCGTATGGTTGCAAACCACAAACAGTTAAACCCTCGCGTGTAGCTCTAGTCAGAACCCTACACATCCAGTGTGCGCTAAAACTGTTATGCAGGGGCATAAAAGGCTGACCTTTGGTGATTGCATGGAATGTAATACAATGGGGCACTAAGCGCAAAATAATTACAGGCAGTACGTGCAGTAGCACGCTAGTTTGCAATAGGCACTGGTCCCGTTATTTGCACAATGGCTCCCTGAAAGATACCTGCAAGGGATGCACTGCAATTATTTGGGGTATCGACGCAGGACATCATCATCACCGAACCTTAATTTCCCGCAAGCTCCGAAACGCAGTAGGGGTAAGCTTAATGTTGACAAGGAATGGGGCCAGGGAAGAAGAATATGTTGCATTCATTCATCATGGTTCTTCCTTGGCCGCAATCTCCACCCGGAACAGGCCCACAGCGCCAAACACGTACTACGTACTGCTACGCCAGGATATTCTTTGCGGTGCGATCAGTGATGGGCGCCCCTCTTCTCTTGGCGGAACGGCTTTCATTGGCCAATGCAGGCTGTTAGAGCCACACCTACATGACGTCGAACCAGCCACACTTGGAAGGAGCACTCAGAAGCGCAAACCTTTGTTTTGGGGAATATGTCAGCGGCCCAATATTCATCACCCGCTCACCGGTACGCCTGTGAGGCTGCACAATGACTTGGTACTGAATGCAGGTTTGTATTTTTGCGATTCAGGCGAATGAAGAGCGGTTCCAGGTAATATAACAGGTAAACGACGCGCTGAGGCTTCAACCATACCAAGGTTGCATGCTTCATTGACAGGGGTTACCGTACACTTATGTGTCTTGGTTACCACCAGTTGGGCTCGAAGGCACATAGGATGAGCCACATTCTATCTCAGCCTCACCCCGGCTGGTCGAGTTTTGGTTGTGGTAATGAGGTTTGTGAGCAATAGCTTTTGCTCCAGGGTATAAATAACCTTATCAAAGTATCTGGCAAACATGACGGCTACCGATTTTGCAAAATTCCTCCTTTGATGATCTGCGCACACAAATCCAGAGCATTGTTGGATTTCTAATCTTGTTATAAATTTGGTTTTCACCCGCATCGCAGCAAGAGGGCTATAACCTCTAGCCTTCGACTTTACTCCGCAACAGCCACTTTCAACTTAAGCTATAACATATTTGCTCAATCGTTTCATAAGCTTCAGCTGGGAAATGTCAACTCTTGCCACTCTGATTAGCGGAACCGCTGCGGCGGGAAGTACACTTGTACACCTCGCTCAAAAAGCCGCTCTGGGGATCAGTTTTCCCTCTTCCATGGAGAGTTGGCTTGATATCAGTCTTGTAATATGGCTGCTGTCGCTACTTAGCGCCATATCGAACCTGATCGAGTTCAGCAAGCGCATCTTATATGGTATAATACCCTTGTTTACCGCGTCAGTATCCATAGCGGCCAATGACCGCCTAAACAGAGACGTCATCAACTATCTCAGCAGCAAAGACTCCACCGAGCACATCGTAACAGCACACACAGAGACTGCCGATCGCCCCATCATTCCCTTTTGGTATCAGAGAACTATGAGGGACGATCACAAAGCCAGTGATTGCCAGATCGAGTACACTTCCACGTTCACAATCAAATTAGTCCGCCATGATGGTAGACTGCTGATCATTCGTCGCATATCTGCTAAGCCCTCTGGCAGGACGCCAGACAAATATGCCAGTCCTCCGGATGAGAAAGAGCCATTGGTTATTCTATGCCTAGGTTGGTGTTTAAGTCCCATCGACAAGTTTCTGCGCCATTGTTGCGAATTCAAAGACAAACAGCGCAAAAGCTTTGTCACTGTCCATATACGACAAAATCGTGATCTAGGCGGTCGCGCAGATTGGGACACAACTCTTTCAAAGGCTAAAAGGTCACTCAATACGGTTTATTTGAAAGACGATACAAAAAAGCAGCTCATTAGTGACATTGAAGATTACTTGCGCGCAAGCACCAGAAAGTACTACCACGACCGTGGGATACCCTACCGACGAGGATACCTCCTACATGGACCTCCAGGGACCGGCAAAACTTCTCTCAGCTTAGCGTTGGCGGGTGAATTCAATCTCGACGTCTATATGCTGCATATCCCAAGCGTCCGCCATGACAACGAATTAACAACGCTCTTTACAAAATTGCCGCCAAGCTGTATCGTTTTGCTGGAAGATGTTGATGCTGTTGGGCTTCAGCGGCGACATGCCTCCCATTCAGACTCGGAAGATGAGAGCGATAGCGAAGGTGGAATTCCAGGCGCGTTTGGCAGGCGGTCCGCCTGTTCGCTTTCTGGGCTGTTGAACTCGCTGGATGGCGTGGCAAGCCCAGAAGGCCGCATCATCATTATGACTACCAACAACATTGAGAAGCTAGATGAAGCGTTGATTCGGGATGGAAGGGTTGATAAGAAAGTCTTTCTCGGGTATATGGACGAGGACTCGGCCAGACTGATGTTCATGAAGATGTATCAACTTCAATCAGACTCACTCCCATCTCTCGAAGTTGAGAACAACACCAACCAGCAAACCTGTCAATCAGTGGACGATAAATCCACTCACATCGACCTTGAGAACCTAGCGCAAGATTTCGCCAGTCTAATAACGACGAAAAGTCTTTCAGCTGCCAAAGTGCAAGGGTACTTGTTGGGCCACAAGGACAATCCGCAGGCAGCGGTGGCGAACCTCCCCCACTTCATGGACAACCAACCAGCCACGGGCAGTAAACCCAGCTGCCTATCCCACGTTGCCCAAGAAAAGGAAAATGGTATTTTTGGCAATTTGCTTTGGCTGCCTCGCCACGACCAGAATTAGCAAGTCCTGGGGATCATTCTGTAAATTAGCTAATCGGATACGTCGTCTTTAATATGGTCACGCCCAAACGCACTCTTCCGAGGCTGGAGGCCTTTACTAGAATTAGGTAGTTTACAACACAAACACGGAGGGAGAGTAGCTGAGTCCTAGGTGGCAGCGCTGAGAAGATGACCACTCGGAGGTGGATCTGATGGCCGTGGTTTTCCTCATGTACGACCAACTTTCTGGGAGCTGCTGGGGTCCTCCCATCACGTTGAATCAAATTTTACTGTCCGACTGTATACCTCGTGCCCTGCAGGGCCCAAATAATCCGCTCCCCTGGTTGATTTCAGGCTTCGGGCGGGCTTGTCCGGCGTGGTCAGTTGAGAATGTAGTACTACGCTCGCCAAACGTATCATATCTTGCTCTAACAAGGATCGTAATTGGGACCCACTTATCCCATTAATCTCAATTCCCTATCTGGTGCCCCCTACAAGGTAATGGTGTTACAAATAGCGCTCGAATCCAGGAAGCAAATCTTGTCCATTGTTGTCACGCTTCTACTATTTCTATTTAACATGCCTTGTCGTGTCAGTAGCTGATATTAGCCTAATCAGTCATTCACACTCGAAGAGAAAACAACTCTTGGTATAAAGCACCAGACAAGAGCCCCTGGTGCGCAAGCCAAGGTTTGGCAGGATATCTTTAACCAGTCAACCGTGGCTGCCCCCAACAGCAGCATAACACAGCCAAGGTATGCATAGACTTGAGACTATTACATTCCCACAACCTTTGACTAACAAACATCGCACAGATGCTCCCCAGCACCAGTACAAATCACTCGGAAAATAGTGCCCACTCGCTTGGAACCTCACCAGTCGCATCGCCAACCTCAGATGCTGGTACCTCGGCTTCATCCTGCACAATCACTGCCTGCGATAAACGTCAAATTTCGGTTCCCGTCCGCGCCCCTCAAAAGAACAGGCGATTTGCCAGAACCAAAAAGTCAAAGGCCCGCATACAACTGCCGCCGTCTTCGAAAAGGCCGTCGCCTAAGAGGTCGATCCTGAAAAACAAGAGCGACTCTTCGCCACCGTCTCTCGACCCTCGAGACTTCCCCAGGCTATCACTCAGTCAGCTTCCCGAGAACGCGATCGATGATGACGATGCAAATGAAACATACCCTCCCGCATCTCGAATCCTTCCAGTAAGGTCGAGGCCAGGATCCAGTGGTCCCAATTCTCGACAGACGTCGGAGTCGCAGTCTGTGGAATACCATGTGGGTAAACCGCTGCTAAGGGTTGTTGGTTTTGAATATTCGCCGAAGCGATCCTTGTCGGACCGAGAGCTCCGCTCCTCTCTGCGTTTTGAGGCTATGACACGATCCCCCACCATAGTTACGGATGAAATGCCCAAGCCGCTTTTTGAGCTGGCCCCAGAATGGGGTGAGCAGCCTCGCAAGGCACCTCCATCACCCGCAAAGTCCGACCTGCGAAGGGTCACAGAAGGTCAGTTCGACCAATTTGGGGAGATTCTTACTCCCTTCCGCTGTAAAAGTCGAGCGCGCGGTTCGGTTTCGTCTGGCAGTGTTGACGAGCTCTACCTGGCGTGCGAGCGGGCGGCACTGAGGTTCGACACACCTGCGTCATTTTTGCATTTATTTGGTTGCTCTTTTCTTTTCTTTCGTTCTTTCCTAGAGATTCATTTCAAAGGAGGAGCCCAACCAATTATGGTTTAGGACTGGTTCTCAACTAACACGTAATGGTTTGCCGACAGGTTTTCGGCTGAAAGAGATGGGGCCTCTCCCTGCAGATCTATACCGTCGTCCTCTTCGCGAAGGTTGGGCTTGGCCACAGGCATCAGGCTTTTCGAGAGGCTTCGCGAGTCTCTGCCCAGACCCAAGACCGCGACAGGTTCCCGGGGCTGCAGCGACGAGCAGAGGCCAAAGAGAGCAGCAACTCCAACCGACTGGAGACCTTCCACCGCTGCAGACAGCCCCCACTCATCCAAATTCAAAGAAGGCGGCTTCTACGGCCGACTTGCCCATGGAGCCATCAAGATCGGGTCGTTCTACCGTCGGTTACTTCCCAGCCGACGCCAGGAGCAGCACTAGTCACAGCAGTGGCTCCTTAATCCGTTCTGCTGAGCGGAGTCCCATCAGCCCACTGGAGCCCATACCCGAGGTTCAATCGGTTATGCGCTCGCAGTTCAAAGAGCTCAAGTGGGCAGATGAGCAGAAGAAGTCAGACCAGGATCAGAAAACGGACAAGCAGGCCCAGAAGGAGCCAAGCGAACAAGCATCTAAGAAGGATCGAGAGTCGTCAAGGTCTAGGTCTGATCCCAGACCTGCTGCGGCAGGCAGACGACCCTTAAGACCATTCACGATTGACAGAAGCGGAAGGCGACCATCCGGAGGTCTCGTTGGGCGATCCACTGCCCAGGTTCATGCTGCCCAACCCATAGGGGCTACCTTTGCACCCTTGCCATCCGTTAACACGATCCTCAGGCCCGTCTCGTCGGCCACGACAGCCAAATCGCCCCTGTCTGCATCACCCGAGGCGCCTCCAACGGCGACAAGCATTGCTTCTCCCATTTTTGAAAACATGAACCCGCTCCCGGCGCTCAGGCGGGCCATGTCGGACCTGATTCCGGAAAGGCCGGCATACCCTTACGATCCACTACTCGACAACTACGCCCCTGAGCAGCCCTTCCACATCCAATGGCGCCGCGGCAGCCTCGATGGCCAACAATCGCCTGTAACGACCCACATGGCCTCGCCACCCATAAGGTCTCAAAGGAGTTCAGCTTCCACTCTGCCCTTGTCGTTGGATCCCAACATCATGACCACGCCTTCTGGTGCTTCTCATCCGGGACGACCGTTTGTCACCGAGTCGATTGCGCGGTTTGGCCAGCAGCGATGATTTCTTTGTTTAATTTGGTGCTTAATCGTTAGGGGTCAACAGTTGCGCGGATTTCTAAAAGATTCCGAGCAGTGTATCAAGTAATGCAAAAAGCCCGGCGCTCCTGTAGTCAGCTAGAGGTCGGGCCCGGAATGGCTGTAAGGCCCACCCCCGCTTTTCGTATTCTTTTGACCAGGCAGCCGCTAAAGGCAGGCCTCTCCAATCCTCGAGTTTTGCAGAAATTGTGATCATAAGATATCCTAGCGTAGCGAAGCTGCTCTTTGATGGGACATGGAGAGATCCAGAGATTTTAAGGACTGGGTAGACACATTAATTAGAACATACTTGGAGATGCAAAAGGAAAACCAAGAACAAAAGACCTAATGGGTTACGAAAATTAGCTCTTGTATTTAAATCGGATTGAAAACAACGTTTTTTGATATTCGATTTTTGTAATGGCCAGTTAGTTTGGGGGTGGGAGGGGTGGGGTACGCAACGTTAATGGATTCGAAATGGGCGGTTTGTCGTTTAAGGGCGGTTCATAATTTTACATCGGGCCGAACAACCTTCTACCTCAGTGCCATGGAAAGTAAAAGAGAAGCGAGGAAGGCGCCGCAGTAATGGATGTTGAAGATGAGGAAGCATCCGGCACCGACGGATGTATGTGAGCAGAGGGCAGTTGCTTCATTTTAGTGTCTTCGCAAGCTGCGGTGGATAACCTTATAACGGCTACCTCTATTACTAGTTCCGCAGAATGTGGCGTGACGGATGTTGTGGCGAAGCCCTAAAGTCTACCCGTTTTCTATAAATATGAGCAAGGCGACAACCGCAGTAAAAGAGCCCGCTCGCAGTCAGGGCCTGCAAACATATTTCGAAATATCATGCTATTAACTAGTTAATCTCAAACCTGAAGTCCTCAATTTCCTATTCTGGTCGTGCCTGGAAATTCCCGTACCACGGGAATATTTATCTGTGAGGAAAGAAACATGCTCCAGAGCTACTATTGGCTTAGCGCACCACTAATTAAGCCCGTGCTCAGCGGTATATTGAGTCGGCAGGTTCAAATCTAATGCGATGCCAAACAAAAGCCGGGACGTGGCGTTTTTTTGTCGGATTGGGAAATTTTTTGCAGTTGAAGTCGAATATCTCGGGTCGTGTAAGGGGTTTTCCAAATAACTAAAGAGGTTGTTGATAGAATCGTATGATCGCTGCGATCGGTAAAAAAATATAACAAATTAACCGTATTCTATCCAACCCCTATCTACGTGATCGCAGAATCTGTTGAAAATTCGTCTCCGTGTTCCTGACGTCACGTGCTTACACACGTGACTTACTGACTCGCTGTCTGCTCATGAACGAACAGCCTATCTTTATATTGACCGCAGACATGCCCCCTCCTGAACCCGTAGATAGTTAGCAAAGGGAATAACAAAGCAAATAACTGCATTCAGAAGACTGTGTTGTATTATTGATCGGACTCTACCTTTTCTTTTACCATGTATCGTTCTTTGTTTGGGGCTATGGAGCTGCACAAGGTGTGGGGCCGACAGGAAACCAAAAAGAGCGATGCTATGGGTCAAAGTCTGGAAATACTGCGCCTAAAAGTTTAGCAATGATAACGGTTGGCATTTGTTTATAGCTTCACTCTCCGCTGGGAATACCCACCCCTGGAATTGCTTGAGCCCAATCAGCCGCGACATTTTAGGCCAGATGCGTCGTTGGGGGTTGCCTTTACTTGCCATGATTCACCAATGCGGCTGTGCAAAGGTTGGGTTTCTTTGAAAGTTAGTGCGGTGGGCTAAAATTTGTTATAGCTTTTTACCAAAGAAATTCGTTGCATGTTAGGCCAGGTTTGATTAACATCATGTTCTTTCGCCTCTTCAAATTCTGCCTAAAGGTAACAAGCGGCGATACCCCTGAGAGGCTGCATGCCCTCCTTTGGTCAACCTATACCTCATTAATGAAGCAGCTGGGTCGAAGAGTGTTGCAGGGTGCGAATCGGCACAAATGTATCCTTGTTAATTGCCGGAATGCTACCACATGTGATCCGTGGAGGTAAAGGCCAATAAGAACGAGCCCGTCACAAAACGCACCCCTCAAAAATCCAGCATTAAACCTCACCCCAGAATTTCCGTCCGACCTCTAAACCTCCCTGCTCGAGGTCGAGGGTCGGTAGCTCCAACCAACCACATGCCCCGAAAACGGTAAACAGTTGGAGATGGGGAGATTACGGCGGCGACCCGTATCCTAGTTTGTAAACGAGATTTCCAGGTATTTTGGCGTATTTCTTATCGGTGGTTCCCCGGTTTACATCTTTAAAACAGGCACAACTTACCACAAAGGCCTCCCAGTGCAGCTGCGGTCGCAGGAGCATTTTGCCAAGTGACATTGTCTTACCCTATTCACCTGGCATATCCTTTCATCCGGGAGGCCTCCTGTGATCATGCTGAGTTTTTTCTCCCAAGACGGCATCAGTCCGTCACCGAGAAACATGGGACAAGCTAGCTCCAGCAACACAACTGAGCTGAAATACTATTACATGATTATACGTAATTAAACCTCGGTGGGGTTACTTTTGTGTTTTATTTACCTGGTTCCAAAAATGGATGGTGGAGTCTTCAATCGCCTCTGTCATATCAAATCCGGGATCTGGCTGACAGCGGTTGAGATGCAGGTGGTAACTATTTTGGACGAAGGCCTCAATTAGAAAAGCGGTGTGACGAGGTGTCAACAATCAAGAGACTTAGGACAGATAAGCACTGGCTTGGTAATATTGTCAAAAGTTTGCCTGCCCAGCTTAAGCGAAAAGTCTGTCTTGGCTGCATGTGGTCGCCTGCCGGTCACAAGAATATTACCTATCCTGTAAGCCTGACTAACCTCCCAAGATGCTACCGGGGATATTCCTACCGACCGATTTACTCTCATGTAACGACATCCATCCCGTATTGTCACCCACCAACCGAAGCGAGAATGGTTCCCCGATATGTGAGGGGAAGGGCTTCAGCACTCAAATTACTATCGGCTTGTGCCGAGGGATACATCCGCGCCGACGGTAACGTTTCGGCCCGTAATAAGTAGACGGCCATGTCATGTATGTTGGCCTTACCATCTTTTCTTCGGTTGGCAAGGGGTCGAAATGCTATCCTTGTTGCATTTAGCCAGGGTAGTTAAGTGGGGCGGCGCCTCTTCCGAAGTATCTGGTGGAAGCTTTCTGGTGTGCATTTCATATTCAATCCACTAAAGACCTCCACCAGCTACTTTACGAATTGGAAAGCGGCGCAAAAATGTGAACCTGGACCAGCAATACGGCCGCATAGTTCATTTCTGACTTGCTGCAGGGAGATCTTTAGGCGTATTACGTACTCGCCGGTTCCTTGGAGCGGAAATTCGACGAACACTCATGTAAAGGCATCCAGTGGTGTTACGGTGTAGCAAAGGCGCGTATACCCCTTGTTCGGTACCAATAGGAATCGATTCCTGTGTGATGCTCGATATATCTATGCCTCATCCAAGCGGACCATGCATCGACCTAGAGCGTGGCCGCACCTGCAATGTGTTGGTGCTATTACTTAGCGTCCATTGGTGATTGTGAAAATTAAGATTTTCTATTTATGAGAGTAGGTTCAAATTTTGATCCCTGTATATAAAGAGGAGATTGTGTGGTTACATGTACAAAACCAGAACCCAAGGAAGAGCATATCGAGACGAAGCCACCCTCTACCAATTGTACTTGTATCCTCTTTCGTTTTTCCCTGCTGGAGCTGAGTCACTGTTTTTTTCAAGAGTATGATATTACTGGAAACGATCGGTTTAGGTGATCAAACAATGATCCTGGTGAGGGTGGCGTGAGGCCGCATGATCGCTTGCAGATTTGCACATCCAATGTGCTTCAGAAGTATGGCAGTTAACAATTTAGCACCGAGAAGCTGCTAAATTGTGACTGTGGTGCCTTTGACAAAGTCCTGCTTCGAGATCTTCCTGGCAAGGGGTCCGCCATTGCCGCGCTTTTCCCGCTTCAATTTCAGCTTGGCTTTTGCTTAGCATTTTGGAAAGGCTGAAACTAGCTGCCTTAACTCTGGCACAAGGCAGCCTATCTTTTCAGACAATATCGGTCTATCGGATTTGCTGATGCCTGCGGTCGACGTTGTAGGATTCGTAACGATTTATCACTTGCGGAATTAAACGCGTTAACCGAAAACGCTAGTTATTTAGGTCGAAAATGGCTTAATATATTACCTACCCATAAATCGACAAAATTAACGGATATGGAAATAACGGAAGCCCTCCGATTTAGATTATTAGCCCCGTTTAAACCGTTGGACCACCCGTGTAACCAATGCGGTAACACGACAAATATCGGTCACGAAGATGTTTGTAAAGGTGTGTGACGGAAATGGATAGCCCGGCACGACCAAATAACCCGGGTTATTGTAAAATCGTTAAAAAACCGCCCCGATTTGCAAATCGAATTTGAACCGGATATAAACCGAATACCGATTCGAGTACCGGTTCGAATACCGGTTCGAACACCGGCTCAAACACCGATACCGAATTAACCCCACGCCCCGCAAACCAAACCGGCCCCGGAAGCTCTATTACACCACCCACTCGCTCCGGATCCCGTGCAGTTAACGGCCGTAGGACCGGTTTTTCGGTTATTAACGGAGGTTCATATTTGTCCTTTATATTGGCAACCAGCCGAAACCACGCGTTTAACGCGTTGGGATCTTCGCAAAGGGCCCTTTGGAAGTCGTAAGCATGAGAAAAACGCGTTTTTAATTCTGCACGCCGTTGGACGAAGCGATTTGCCCAGCGAGTCCCGACCGGTCGCGCGTCCCGCGCAGCGAGGATATGGTCGGCCATTGCGGCCACATCAGCAATTTTAGGCGGAAACCCTCGGTAATTCAGGTCCAATATATACTAGACAATCACCTCCTCTCCGCTTTCGGTTAATTTTTAAGTATTAGACTGACGGTCGGCCAAAGGAACGGCGCCGAGCGTTGTCTTGGAGGGTCGAGTGAGGTACATTGAAAGTTTTAGCGACTTTTCGAATGCTAGTTTTTTATTCTATCGGAGTTCATTGAACGCATGAATGATTTGCGCGTCACAATTTGACGACTCCATGGTTGATGGTGGAAAAGACACGTGTCGTAGTTGAAAGATGATAGTAGACAGAAAAGTGGCCGGGGTCATGTCCTGGCCGGGGTCATGTACATCCACGTTAGGCCTCCTAACTCGCATTTAGCGGCCCGAAGCTGCTTGTTGATCTCCAGGTGTCAATGTTGCTGAAAAATTCACTGCACGAATCTTTTTTTCGCCGACTTTTTCAATATGTTTCTGATAGAGTCGAGCGCTTTCCCTGCGCTGTCATATAGCTGGAATTGTTCCCCGCTTATCTTATCTAGCACGTGCCCCCCTACGTAAGGAGGCTTCTACGACCTAAAACTTGGCCCATTTCTTTTCGCAGCGTTTGCCCTGGAAGAAATCATTCCTCTTTTCTTTAAATCTTGTCTTGTAAAAAAATACTTCTTCGTCTAGCTCTTGAAAGCACGCGCCTTGCCCCGGAAACCTTTAGAACCCGGATTCGAGACTCAAGTTCTATCGAATCTCCCCGTATTTGATTTTCCCACCCACCCAAGCTTCGCCGATAGCAATCGACGTCTGGCATTGCCAGTCCGCAACGGCAAACAATGGAGTTTTCTGTTACTTTCGTCTTTCGTATGGAACATCTGACAGTTTTTCTGGGCTCAAGTTCTGCATTATATACCGGAGCAGTGAGATTCGGAGATATGGTAATAAAATATTGTGGCTGAGCCGAACCTTAGTTTCTCCTTCGCGCGCTCAAGGCGACGCGCACGCTGGGCCAACTTCTTCTCCTGCTTGCCGGAAAAGCCATGAGGCTTTGGGCTCTGACCGGGCTTGATAGTTCTGGGACGCATGATCGCTGTTGGGCGAACTTGGTCACTAAAGGAGCTTTCGGAGAGCGATCCAAGCCCGTCATCTGCTCTGGCCCATGTTGGCAGCCATAACCACGCTTACTCGGACAGCCAGGTATGCATTGAGAATCCGACGCGGAAGAGCCGGCTTTATACGGCATGCCTACAAAGGCGCGAGTTATCGCGGACATTATGGAAGCTATCAATATGCTTCCCGGTCGCTCCGACTTGGTATTTTCTGGGCGCGAGGAAGCAAGACATTGCGATTTTCTGTCGACTGCCACATCAAATCAGCGCGGCAGATGAAAACTTTTAAAAAATGAGCCAGACTTTGCCCAAATCGGTACGTATTGTAAATATCATGTCCAAGTGGGGTGGAGTATTGGAATGTTTACTTTCGACGAGTGCGGCAATTGCGAGGCGCAAGCATCGGGATCCAGATATTGAGGCAGGCTGCGGAAAGCAGGGACCAAGCTACATGGGGATACTTCGTTCCCATCTTGGATTTTGCAGCCATGACTCCACCACCAATCCATTTATCAATGTGCTTATCCTGCGACCCGAGCCCTTTCTCTCGAGCGATTCCATCGAAAGGGCGTATCGATGCCACCAGATATTTCCACCCCGATAAGCAAAAACTGCGAAAACTGGATCCAGAAAAATGGCCTACCTGGCTCAACGTAGTCGCAGCCAAAGAATATCTTCTAAATGACTGTAATGGTGCATATCATCACTTCAAATGCTACCCTCCGGTGGAGACTTTTGCTGCCCGGATGCTTCCCGTTGTCACAATCCACCCCTGTAGCCGTCGCTGACTCGGTGGGAATTCTCCGGCGAGTTGCCTGGTATGTGCTAACCCAGCGTTCCCCTGTTCTATGTTTCTCACCGCATTCCATCGAGTGCTTGTTTACGCTCTATAACCTCGTGTTCCAGCAACATGTTTCGGAACGGGCATTTGTTCGTTATCCGACGAGAAGATTAAGGTGTGCAAACGGATGTCCGACTTTCAGGCCCACGTCCGTAACTCTGTTGCACAAATTGACGCAAATTCATGGCTTATCGGAACCCGGCACATTACCCAGAGGTTGCAGCTTAAACGAAACTCCTCGCGAGGACCACCCGAGCCAGCGATTCCTGTGGCGCAACGAAACTGACGGCTCTTACGTCCTTTATCCGGCCCCCTATCCTTTGCCCGAGGTATCGCCTCTCCCAGCAGCTTCGGGTGATAGTCACGTCCGCCAAATCCACGATGCCGGCGACATCTCTGCTGTCTTTAGATTCGGCGATTCGCTCATCCTTAAGGTGAAGCTACGATCTACTGCTGAAAAAGGGAGTGACAGTACAGCCATCCTTACCGAACCTTACGAACACCAACCCTGGCTTTTCTATCCGAGCAGCAGCTTAGTTTTAGGATACCTCAGGTTTTGTTCCACACGCAGGAGGGTAACATGACCTTTCTCCTAGAACTCCGAATACAAGGCCAGACACTGAACGAGGTCTGGTGGAATATGTCTGCGACCGAGAAGGACCGCGTTGCAACCCGCATCGCCGCAATTGTCAACGAACTTCGGGCTTTCCAATTTCTCTTCGGGAGCCGTCGACTCTGACTGGATCAACCCTGGCTGCGAAGATAAGAACAAGATCTACACACTGGAGTCACTCAAAGAACACTGCGAATCCTTGGGTATGGATTGCTCTACCTATGTCCTGTCTCACAACGACCTTGGCCCGACAAACGTTATGATGGAGGGAGACCAAGTTTCTATTATTGATTGGGATATGGCCGGGTACTGTCCTCTGGAATGGATTCGTACCAAATTTGCGATTTGCGGAGTAATGGTCGCCGAGCGAGTGGTCGGTAACGAGGTCGATGGCAGTTTATCGGTGGAAAGAAACCACGAATATAGGGAGATGATCGAGCAGAAGCTTGGGGATATGGGGTTTCCTGAAGTTACAAAAGCTTACATTAAAATGGAGAACATGCGAGAGAAGGAATGGAAGAAGCGACGACCTTGGCTTCAGTAATTACACAACAGACAGCTCCTTGCCAGCGATTAATCCCAGCCCAAAGCCCAAGGCTCGCAACACCCACATAATACACGATTTGTAGGGCCATTCCTCATAGCTCTTGTGCCCCCATCGCGAAGGCGGACTTTGCTCGACCTTGAAGTCAATACGACAACCGTTAATGTCATGAAGGAAAGACGGGAACTTTGAAGGACAACATTCTGTTCGGTCTCCCGCTAAACCATGGTCGCTATGCCAAGGTCATTTCGGCATGCGCTTTGTGGCTGCTTTATTCCAAGTGCGGGGAGTTGGAGAGGGAGGCTAATTTCTGGCAAGCCAATACATGTGGGTCAGCACTACCAGAGCCACGGATCAAAGTGCATCCCTGCAGGTTCTGTCGCCCCTACCTTTCGTCATCTTCACTACGCAATTCCTACCACCTGCCCTCAACGTCCACCCTCATCTTCACTACGCAATTCCTACCACCTGCCCTCAACGTCCACCCGGGCATCAAATTGAAAATACTTGACGAGCGGGCAACCAAGATGCTGGGTTGGAAGCATCTGTGTCCTTCCTGCTTGATTTTACTACCGTACATAAACTCTTTCTGGTCACCTACTGTCGACACGAGCAGGGCTCCCCACAATATTGCGGAGATTGAGGGCTATTAGGGCTGCGGATCCAGGGGAAGGGGCGGGGTACGCGGGGCATTGCCAGACGGCCCCACCGTAATTTCACGGAATAGTATCAAAGGCTCAGATACGATGATCCCTGCATGAGCTGATAGATGTTGGCAACCTCATGCTACCAACGGCTTTTGTCTCCCTCATCCTGCGTTGGCCGGCCATCGGTCAGGTGCTGAGGATACAACAAAGGGAGAACTCAAGGGGTTGACGTTGAGTACCAGAAGAAAGGAAAACGCAACAAAGGCTGTTTGCGGGGTTTTACGGTATTTAAATTTTGGTTTAAGCTTGAGCAAAGTGCTAAGTTCCGACAATTCTGGCTCATCTCACTTTTGCCCGGATTACGCTTTTGCTGGGCTGCATCGCAGTAGCGGAAATGTCTTCAGGAACATCGACAAGAGAGAACAGTCCTACGCGATACAAGCGATACCTACCTCAACCTAATCAAACGATCTCGAAAGAAGGGTTATGGAGTCAGAATTACGACAAGCAAGGCTATATAAAGCAATGGCTGCTACAACTTCAATGCCCCAATATCTCGCCCGAGGTCCTCATTGAAAATTTGGGCGAAGCCCACAGAGATAACATGGACGATCGCATGTGCGAAGTCTATAATCTTAAATCAAGTACAGATAGCACACCCAAAAGCTCAGACGTCGGAATCATGGGCTAGGGAGGAGTTGGAATGTTTAGTTCCTCCCCGGCGACCAGCCTTGATTCAGCTCATCCGGAGACGGACTTAGAAGGGAGCCTGGCGGATGCCGAATCTATTCCTGGCCATAACCTTGTTCCAAAAGATTCGTTTATGGAGATTCAAAATGATCAATAACGAACATGTCAACAGTAGGAGCGGATTTGAGGGATATGTAGGATAAAGTGGAATAGACAACGGGAATGAAATAGCAACGATGCTTAGTTATAGCTTTCAACATTCCAAGGAACATAGCAGTGCCAAACCAAAATCGTCCGACAGTATTCCTTGACCAGTTTCAAAATATTTTTCGAGCCGTTCTCTCAAGTGGCTCCTCTTCCTGGAGCAGCCTTCCATGGCGAAATCGAGGACGCCAATTCCGGCGCCAGGGGATTTGCCCAAAACATCTCTAAACAGGACCTCCGTCCGCTCATCGCCAACGCCAGTCAGCCACACTTTGCTTACCCGCCAGACGAGCCCAGGGTCTTTGTCAAATTCACAAACAATAAACCTCACTCAGGCCTCACGGGCGTGAGAGCCCAGGCGGACATGCAGTGGCTTTCGTGGGAGTGGCTCCGCAACGAGCGCCAGCGCGGCAACGACCATGGCATCCGCGTCCCCGAGGTCTATCGGGTGTTTGAAGGTACCCAGTACGCCCCCACCGGGAGGGTTTTCCATTTATTATCATGGAGCTGCTCCCAGCCTTGTATTCCATCCTGAGGGATTTCGTTGCCGAGCAGCCCGACCTGGACGCCGCGTGGGAGCGATGCCTTGACTAGATCGCCGGCGCTGTCTAGCTATTCCGCCAAATCCTGATCTCTGCCGCTGCAACCCCAGGGCCCTACACCACAGACAACCGTACTATCTGCCACTGCATTTTCAAGACCAGGAGGCCAGCGTCTCCTTCTTGAGCGTGTCTAAGCTGCAGGATTTTGTTAATCAGGTAGGCCGTGAATACTGCTGCTGCTGCTGCCGCCATCAGAGAGTTTCTGGAACTAACCCTATCGCTTACGCCACCATCCTCCAGTAGAAGCATGGGAACGCTTACAACGCGCGCGATCACAATACCAAGTACCAAAAAATAAGCAACCATATAACGGGAAAAAACGTCGACGTGGCCTTAATATTCGAGTCAAAAGGGGCGAGACCCCGCCCTATGTTCCGCCAACTGCCGAGCTCGAGCACGAATTGGAATACTGCTACACCGACTTCAATGACGAGAAATCTATGTTTTGCCGGGGTCCGGAAGGAAGACCGGACGACTATAGCCTTTGAATTGTTGACTTTAAGCATTCCTCTTTCCTCGGATGACAACCTGTCCGCGATGATTCAGGCCGGCGCCCTGCTCTGGCAGTGCGGCTGGAGCTTTGGCATGACTGATGAGCAAAAGCGGAGAGGTCGGGGTTTTAAGTAGAACTTTGCAGGGTATGGGCCTTTTTTGGGATTGGTTTGGACAATCCCAAGGGTTCTCTTGTTTCTGATTATTGGCTTCTTCGTTAGCACTTCCTAATGAGGGGAGTCTACCATGTGGTAATTGCCACCAGTTTGGCGTTAACGTGGATGTATCATTTTCTTCAGGTTTCCGGGGTTGGCAGAGATAAGAGATTTGCATAATGTAGGACCGCGAGCAGCGGCAATCCTCGTTGGGAAATCCGCACCCAGCCATTTCTCCCAGTACCGTCCCTCCCTCTACTTAGGAATCCCGTGCGCTCTTTTTGATTCCTACGATTCGCAGCCTTGTAGATTCCCTGTTATATTTTTCTGCCCCAGTACAACAAGCTCTTAGTAGAACTGTTTTACCGGATACCAAGGTAAGGTGGGCTGGGTGGTAGAGTTCGGTCGTTCTGGTCGTAAGAAATGCGAAGGTCATGGTACCAGGTAAAAACTGGCTGTCTTTGTGATCGACGGTTTGCGTTGGGTTGCATCACCGTGTGACGAGCATGCATCCGGTAGCCTTGGCGCTGGTGGTTGGTTGACAATTTACCACTGGATCCATCAAACCGGCGGGCAGGGGGTGGGCTTACATGGCGTGTACTGGTTGTGTGTTTGCATGTGCCAGGGAGGGAAAGCAGGAAGTCAGCCTGTCCAGATTCTGAGCAAATGCCAAGCCAATACGAGGGGCGGGGAAAGCGCTGAGATGGCGGACCTTTTGCCAGAAGCGGATGATCTCCGAAAAGGAGTAATCAAATGTACCACGGTCACAATTTAGCAAGTTTATCGGTGCTAAGATACTGACTGCTATACTTCTATAGCACACTGGGGGTGGAAACTGCAAGCAATCATGTAATCTTAAAACCCATTTCAGTTGTTCCATGCCCCAAAAAGATAACAGAGGCTCAATCCCCATAATTCTGACTTAGAAATCAGTCCCTCACACAACATTCGCAGAAATGAACCCATCAGAGCGTACACTGAACCTCGAACAGGTTACCCCACTATTCAGTCAGACCGATGTTCAGAGTCATCAGAACTTCTTGTTATCGCTAGAGAAGCTCAATACATTACAAAGGGCTAAGCTCTGCCAAACGAAACGGGACGAACTACTACGAAGATTTCGTTCCATCGAGTGCTTATTTGCATTTTACTCGCTCGTTTTCCAAAAACATATTCCCAACAGAAATGACAAAGAGTGGAATGAGTTTCACAAAATTGCAAAGGAAGGCTCGAGACGCCTCAACATAATCCTTAAAGTTACACTAGCTTGGGGTAACGAGGTGGTCGCTCATTATAACTTTTCATCACGATGCAGAGATTACTGTGAAAATCTCCGGGCCGTTGCATGGCACAACAACCAATGTCAGCCTTGGACAAAGGTGGTGCGAATTTTAAACACATCTATCAGGAGCAGAATACAAAGGAATGACGGGCGGTCAAAAGTGAGCGACTCTTGCAATCCGATTCTTCCTCAGGATTTGGCCTATGCCAAGGATATTTTGAAGGGGAACAATACGTTTGTCAATGAACCGATTTGGGAACTACCTGAGGACTATGGCTTCGACCGGCATGGGCTGATTGTTCGACGGAGATTTGCGGCATCAAATAACGACCAAGATGAGTTCCCGACGCCGACTGATCCGCGATCGGCATCCCAGCTGTCTTCTGAGGCCCAAGGTGATATTGCACGCGACTGCAATGTGACGCCGGCTCCGTCCGGCCAGGGACCGCCATCGCCATCATCCCGTCTAACGACTACACCGGAGGCTATAAACTTCGCGGCAGAATCGCAGTCGTCGCTGCGCCAGTGTTCAACTCATACTTCCCCTACCGAGTACAATAGGTCAACCTCGACTCCAGTACCGGCATCGTCTTCAGCCGCACCAGGTCTGACAGCTAACGAAACCTCTCCGCAATCATCAAGCAGCTTGGTGGAAATCTCGCAATCACAATCATCTATAAGCGAAAATCACAATCAGCACGAGTGCACATCTCTAACAACACTCAGTGCAGTACCAGTAGTGAAAACCATAGGTTGCAATGGTGCTTCACGATTGCCAGTTGCTTTTTCACCATCATCGCCGTCCTCGAAATCTCGCCAACGAGGCTCCCGATCTGTCGAGTCGCCTTGTATCATCTCTGAACCTGCAGTTTCTCCAACATCACCATCTTCATCGTCAATCTCATACAGGCTACTGCCGTCATCACCTCTCGCAACAACAAAGTCTCATAATTCGCCGGAAGAGTTTTCACATGACGCCAAATCAAGTATCGACACCGCCATCAAGGAGGAGCCGTCACAGACTGTGACTGTTGCCTTCAGCTCCCCAGTCGAAGTCACGAATCCAACGCGATCACCTTCGACAGACCCTAACCCCGCATTTTCACCGCCCTCTCTATCGATGTGTTCCTCATTGCGCCACGAAGCAAACCAAACACTGACGGCAAACTCGAATTGCCGCATGGATGGCATTACCAAACGCGCCATGGCCCCCCACTCGCTTAAAAGTTTCGAAGCATCAACTGAAGGAGTTAGGAAGCGACCTGGGCCTAACCTACACGAGTCGTCACCGAAGAAACAGAAAGGAAGCTGTTTTGTCGACGGAGATCGTGCCACTGCATTGGCGGTCACACCGCTTCACCCACTATCATCAGCGCCTCTCCTTGACCAAGGAACACGGCTAAACGACGTGGTCGTTAACGAATATATGCATCATATTGCGGAACATTACGAATGTTGTTTCGCTAACAGCTTTTTTCTCAAGGGGTATAAACCTGAGGAACAATGGAAAGCTGAAGTCGGTGATCCTTTGAAATCGGACCTTGTCTTGATGCCAGTTCATGACAAGAACAGCGAGCACTGGTACCTCCTCGCCATGTATAAGTTCGGCAACAGTCTAATTGTGTGTTTTCTCGATTCTCTTGGGCCTTCACCCTCGCGGGAAAAAATGCACGAAGATACTTTCGCAAGCTGGGTGAAATATCTCTTTGCTTGTGGTAATAAGGCACCGGTAAAGAAAAAACACGTCCAGGTTCCCCACCAAACCAATGCATTCGATTGTGGAGTTTACGTATTAGCATTCGCTCAGAAGATCACCAAATATGCCAAAACATTCGCACTGGGCGACGACAATCTTGACTGGCACGTTGACACGCTGGAATTCCGCAAAATCATAGCAAGCACCCTCGAGTCTATCAGAACTACTACGAACAAGTCTGCTGCTAGCAATCAAAGGACTATAATTAGCTCCGAGACCGACATTCCCCAGCAACCTTTGCTTCAGGGTGTAGACTACACCGAGCCTACCACCTCCCCCAGCCAGCCGTCACTAGTCCAGGCAACACCAACCCAACAATGCGCGTCAAGTTTTGTACCTTACAGTTTGCAATGCAAGACGGCTTCGTCACCACCCGGGTTATCGGCGTTGTCGCTTGAGGACGCGCTTAAGGATGACATGGCTATGGTTGACATGTAAGTTATAAACGCATATTTTGGTCGTTAGCAAGAGAAGATTAAACTGCAATATGTGTGTGTTGCTTACAACGCGTGTTCTGGATGGGGCTAGTGCCGGTTCCTCTCAACATTCATCTCCCTTATCGCCTGAGTTTGCAGGGTCATCAACGCCATCCTTGTCGCCCATCTCACTTACCTCACATTGCACCCCAGCACAGACGTTACTTTCATCGTCAATAACAGACGATTACGACGACGACGAGAGTGATGACAATGGCAAGATGATCGCTAATACCGGGATTGCCGGCCTTGAAAGCTTTAGCATTCCTGAGGCAGCCAGAGAGAATGGGCTTATTGGAACCCAACCAGTAAACCATAACACAACCGTTGATCAATCAAGGAAGCTTGGTTGCGTCGAAACTGCTATAGAACAGACCAAACCCACCTCACGCTCAGATATATGTATTCTTTTTGGTTAGTCACTACTTCCACAGCTGCACGAGAACGACTAATAACCAATGAGAAGATGCAATTGACGAGCTCCAAGCCCGAGGTTCATCCCTGCTCAACGAGCCGACGATTGTAAACTTCACAAGCTGGCTTAAGAGCTACAACCAGGACGCTAGTACGAATGACCGCGTAACCCCGGCCGCAAACACGAGCCGTCGCCAACCATCCAGGTATCTTCAAACAGTCCTAGGCTCCACTGTTACCGAAAATCCGGCACTCGTATCGTTCACCCTCGAGAAAGAGCACGCAATCAAAGCTTTTCAAAATTCAGTATGGCGTGAACGCTTCAAATTGGTCATCCTGGACAGCCCTTTTGGCAATGATACCAATTTCGGTGCATATATCAGCTTTACCATAACATGGGATATAGCCCAGACATTTCCCCTCAAGCCAAGCAAACCTCCAGACAACATACCTACCAACGCAAAGGTCTATGGAACGACAAAACTCGTTGCACCGAAAGGGGTTGATTTAGCTTTAAAAAACTTGACGGACTGCGCCATGACTTTCCCGGAGCATCCTTACGACCCTTTCATTGCGCTTTGGGTTACATTGGCTACCGCCGAAAAGATTATGTCTGACTGTAGTAACTAGGTAAGGAGTTCATTCAGAAGACCCAACGTATTCAGAAGACCCAACGTATTCAGAAGACCCAACGCCTGTCGGCAGGACTCAACTTTTTGGTCCGGCGGAGTTGTTACTATGGCATGGCCCTTAGAACTACCAACATGCTCCGTCCCATTACCACAAACTCGTGGTATACCACCTTCGATTGTGAATGTCCAGCCGGTCCGCCGGAATGGCTTATAGTCTTTAAAGCTCGAAGGTTCTAGCATGATGGTGCCCTGATTGCCTAGGACAGCCTCTGACATCATTGTAGGCCATGACTGCATCAAAACCTCCAGTGCAAGAACCTGGGTCAAGTTGTTTTCCCGAAGGAATGAAGCTAGTTGAGCGAGGAAAGCATTGTTGAGATCGGTTTGATTGGGTAGGGTGCCGATGTGGTACTCATATGGTTGAAATCCTTTCGGGGTCAGAACAAAGGTATGCCCATACAATCTGCCGAGATTCAAAGAACCGGCAGCAACAGGTCTTGTCCAGCGGCAGGGGGGCTCTGTGGTGTCCTCTCCGACCAAAATATTCCCCTCTTCGATTTTGAAGTGTCCGTGAGCCAGATGTATACCGAATAGCTTGTGAGCACCATGCTTGACGAATAGCTCGGCGAGCAGTTGCAGATGTTTTTCCTCAACATCGGGTTGATCGGCGTCGTTTGGAAGGTCGTTGTAGCTGTGGCTGTCAGCTCCCCGACGGATTTTGGGTTGCATCAGCTGGGAGGGTACCATACATTGTTTGGGAAAATTTCAGGTCGTCCAACGTTGGCCTCCTGTCGAGACCGGGAATTTGGATCGCGCAAGCCATGGCTTGATACAGTCCTTGTTTTGGGTGATGCAAACAAAAGTGATTGCGCATGAGCTGAAGATATAAGTGCTACACGCTTGCAAGGGTGCGGATGCGCCCGCCTCTTATGGAACCTCCCAAACGCCAGGCTTATTGAGGGGTTTTCAGGATCGGCTAGTTTCCAGACTAATTGGTAGGTGATTTCAAAACGTTCCCATCAGAAAGCCGAGCCGTTGATATGTCCCCATTAGCCAAACTCTAACAACCAATTACAAGCGCACCTGGTTCACTTGGGACCCCTTCCATGCAACATGGTGTCCCACTAACCGAAGACCCTTCCCACCCTCCTCTGGTGCTGCACCCAATGAATTTTCGAACCGGAATTTCTCAGCTCCACAGATCAACATGGAAACGGTATTGCGAAAAGAGGGGTTGGATACCACGCCTTCTAGTGACCTACCCCACCCGACCCGACTGGATTCTTAGGATACCATGGAAAGTATACAAGAGTAACTAATTAAAATGTTTGGCACGTTCCCAGCTGTCCTGAATAAGCTGAATTGCAATTAAACCCTTCATGTATCAGGCCATGGAAAATACCCTGAGCTGCTGCTTCGACCTCGGATAGGCATTTGGTGTGATGGTGGGTTCTTTGTAAAAGCTTGCATGCAACTGAGGCCGAAGGGAGGATGTATACCATCATAGAGCAGAAATATCTGCACCTACCCGTTTGGTGATTGTTGCAATCTCCGCCATGATTAGCCCTCCGACTGCAACATTTATTGGATCAGAGCTTTTCCAGTCCTTCGGCAGCCTGCATATCGCTGCATAGATAGATGATGCCGGCGACTTGATATGGTGCGTTGGCACCCTCCCCGCCTGAGTTCTACTAATTTGGAGATGTAACTGGTTGGTTCGTGTGTTTCTGGCACCGTTGTGGCCGAGTTTCGCCGACGCCCTAAGACTTCTCGGGTAAACATCAGACCGGCAACCAGTACCTTGCGGCGCCGACCACGCAATGGCGCAATAAAAACAAAGTCATTGTTTTCCGTCGATTTTACTGTACAGTCAGCCAGGATAATAAAGGTCACTACCAGGGTATTGAGCAGGGTACTTAGCGGGTACAAAACTGGGTCTTTGGGTGGGACTGTAGGCTTTCTAATTGGTTTAACGAAAGAGTTACTGGGATGATGGGCAAGGTCTAGTCTCATCTGGTAAGGGCTATTATATGTACCAACCCTATATATTTTGCCCTTCAAATACCTTCATATCCATTTGCATAATAGATCGACCAAAAATATCCACATTATACCCTGCTCAATACCCTGGTAGTGACCTTTATTATCCTGGCTGACTGTAAAAGAAGACTGTGTATGCCTGGATGGAAGGCCTACCTGAAACAGATCGCAAGCCCAAGCGCAAGCGTTGCAACTTACAAACCCAATCAATTGACCCGCCAACGCCGCCCGCAACCCAGATCGGCCATTTTCATCCTAGACAACACACCACCTGATTCCGCATTTGAGAGCGCAGACGAAGACACGACGGAAAACTTGATTACCGACGTCCCCGCCGCTCAAGTCTCTGAGGTGCTTCTCGCCGCTTTGCGCTGTCAAGAACGTAAACAGGATGAAAGTGGGTGGAATAAAGCTGTGCATTACCGGTTGCTACGCCTAGCGCTTCCAGCCGACGGATTTGTTGATTTCGAGCCGTGGTATGACTATCTTCTAAGCCTGGTCCAGTTTACTTTTGTTGCTGACCTTTTGCGCCGTCGATACTACCTAGCACAACTGCAAGGATTACACCCGAAATCCTCCCAAGATCTTCATCGTCGGGGAAAAGGTTGATTACTGTGTTATAGTGAACGGTGTGTCCGCTTTCGACCAACGGCACATGGAAGCGATCAACACGAATGGGCCAGAGAAGACACCGGCACAAGTTATCGACATACTGCATCGCAGGACAGCCGGAACATCCATCAATCATACCGACTTCGGCGCACTGAACAAATGGCCCATCGCCATGAGCGTCGAAACTAAAAGACCCGGAGAGTCGGGCGAGAAGGCCGAGCTGCAGATGGGGGTCTGGCAGGCCGTATCGTGGCCTGGCCCCGCCTCTCCTTCCGTTCTCTCGTCACCTAGCCAGATCTCAATACCTCCTTCTATCATACCTGGTTTAGTGTTTCTTCCGGCTCTTGTGATCGTAGGCCACGACTGGAGGCTTGCGGCCACGACGCTGGAGGACTGCGATGGCGGCCGGACAGTACTGTGGACGGAATCTACGATTGGTAGCACAAGCAATCTGCTGGGCATTTACAGGATTATCTGGTGTGTCCGCCGGCTGGTAAGGTACTTTGAGGAGATATTGGCCGTGGTACACTAAGTACGTCCTGGGCCTGCGCTCCAGATTCAACGACCACGATTTCATCTCGCCCTATCGCAGTTCCAGCTGATGCAGCCATGGCTCCTGCGACCTGGACCGCTCCAAACACATTCGGTTATCTACCGTGAGCTTTGTTTAGACAGGGCTACTAATGCGTTTAAAGTCACTTTAGCATCTCAACCTAAAGAAAATGTCATCTTTTGCACATACTGTGATTATGACAGTTCAACAAACGAGTTATCCTCTGTGGCGGCTGTAGCGTTCCAAAGGCTGAAACTAGTATGATGTTGTTCCTTTGACCGTCACCTTGTCTCCCGTTATCTCTTTTCGCAAGGTCCTTGAAGACTTTGCGGGTTGCATAATACGGCCGCCCAGGCCACTGATTGGCCAGGTGAAGCCTCTTGGCTGCAGCCGGTATTAATTGTCGTATTTTGGCGTAGCTGGTCTCAATATCAACTGTATCTGTACATATACGATCTTTGCCAGGTTCCCGGACAGTCAAGGTAATATATTGTAGATCCAGCTGGGGCGAAGCCGCTTTTTTCCCTGGCAGGCAGTAACCCCGGGTTTTCAGGGAATGCTCTGAAAATCATACCCCTGATCCAAAGGTGTTGATTAGAGTGGCGTGGGGGGATATACTAAGAAAATAACCAGTTGAGGTTTAAGCGGCCATTTACCCCTGTCTAATACTACTTTGTCCATGGTATATCGAATGGACACATCTCTTCCGTGGCAAAACATCTGCCTTTTATACCGGTCCTTGTTTTGCTCCCACCTTTTACCTTGGTGTGTTCTGATCTCCGCTCAATAAACTCCCTCCACGACACTTAGCTTGCATCAATATAGGGAAGACCGGGAGGCCAGCAACAGCAGATGCTCGCTTCTATGTGATTGGCCTTTCAAGGTACGAAAGACTCATAACAGCGCCATCAAAGCTTTTGGTTGTTAAATTGAGGCTATAGATGACTGCCAGCTGCACTTCTGACGATAGTGGCTATTCCCGGGTCATCAGTCCCTTATGCTGGTAGCACGCCCGCTGGCTCTTCACCCTCTTCATCGTGGTTCTGTTCGGAAAGACCTCCCCCAGTGAAACGAGATTCAGGGCCGCGCTCCTCCGACACTGGAAGTTTGTCAAAACTTCCGGAGAACAGTGAGAATGATGAGGCCCTCCTCTCCAGCCAGTAAGTCTCAGTGTGTGTTGGATTGCTTCCTCGAGTTTCGAGCCTGTTTTGGCAAGTTCAATCGCTAGCTATTTTGTACTAGTAAAATTAAATGAAACAGGCCTTCTGCCATGCGATCTTCAACGTAAACTCATTGATGAAAGCCGGGCCTTGCCGCTGAGAAAGCAAGGACTTGTGGTCATGGACGGCGGCAGTCAACAAGCACAGCAGATCTTGACAGACCAACCACCAACCCTGCTAAAGTTTTTGGAACGGCAGCAATCCCAATTGATTCTACGTGCTTCCTTAAGGGCAAGAAGGTATCTATAAAATGGCCTGCATATCTAAAAGCATGCTATGCGCTGCGTTCTGTTTGTTCTGTTTTGCACCTGTCCTTTCGTTGATGGTCGTTCCTAGCCGTCGTCCGAGTAAATTCGGCCCCGCAGTTTGGGCAGACCGATTTGGTGGTTTGGCCAGACTTCTCCCGCTGGTGCCTGAGAAGGTTGCCGAAGGTTGAGAATTCGCGATCGTTACATCCATGCTCCCAGCACTGCGGCTTTGGCCGGCTTCCTGCCACTCGGGCTGCGTTTTGCTGTTGGCGTTGAGGCGCCGACGAGTACGGCGAGGCCAAGTCAAAAACTGAGCCCATCATCGCGTTCGGGTACATAACGCCGGGCGCCTGTTGCCGACGCTGCTGGTCAGAGGGTCCAAGGTTGACACAACTATACGGGAGCGTCAGCGCCGTTGCTGCTTGTGCAAAAGGTAGGTCTGCTGTGGTCGTCGCGTATATAAATAGGTAATCCTGCAGGTACGGTTGATGGGGGTTTAAGCCTGCCTGACTTTGGGGGTCCGACAGCGGTGAATCGGAGTACGTTGAGTAGTTTTGGGGTCCTGCGAAGGTGAGAACTGGCAGCATGGCAATTTGTAAGATCTCCATCGAAGCAGTGGTGTAACTGGCGTCTGGCTGCATCAAATTTTCAATGGCGCCTTTTCCGTACTCGAAACGACGCGAAGATTTCGAACGCCATACACCCGAGCCTGGGCATCCACCACGGCCATGGGGTTCTCAGGTCTACCCATAGCGGCAGTGCAAGAACCGTGGTTCGTAGTGTGGTAGCTTTGCCTGATGATGTTTATGATATCATCGTCGTTCTGGACTGAGTGGCCCGGGAACTTTTCTTCCTTATCGACGAGAAACTGTTGCATCGTGGTCGTCTGCCAAAACTGTCGCACTCGTTTATAGCCGGCCAGAGCGACCTCTATATCGGCCTGCTCGGACAGGAATTTGGGGTCAAGTTTAGGATGAACAAATGTGTCGTTAGAAACGATGGTCACCGAACCTTTCGAAAATGGCGAGGCCAACGCCACCGCCAAGGTTGCATAGTTGTACCCGTCGTTTGGGGATCCCCCACGAGAGTCGTTGTTCCAGCCCAAATATCCATTGAGGGAAACATATTCCAGCTCCGGCCAGTCCTCAGGATAACCACTCAGCCTTGTCCGTGAGGCCTCGGTAAGGTTCGAGCGCAGTTCCGTCGGAACCTTTTCCCACGCGATTACATCGGACGCAGGATTGGTGTACATTCCAGCCGCGTGATTTTTGAATTCGGTCGCTTGTTGCGCGGCGAACTTGGGATTCTCGAAAAGCGACGACATCGTTGGAGCGTTGACGCGATAAGACGGACCAAAATATACATGGTCTTGCATACCCTGGCCAACGCCGGGACGATCTGCAAGGACGGGAATGTTCAGTCTCTGCAAGGTATCCGCCGGCCCGACTCCGGACACCATAAGCAGCTGCGGCGTTCCTATAAAGCCTGCTGACAATATGATTTCCTTGCGCGCAGACAAGGTGTACTGGAGACCCTGCGTGTCAACCATAAGGCCCGTGGCCTTTTTGTCCTCATCGAAAAGGACCCTCTTGGCCATAGTAGATGGGTAGGCGATAAAGTTCTCATGTTCCATGGCCAGTCGCATAAACGACGTTTCGGACGACTCTCTCAGCATCGTGGTTGCGTTAATGTTATACATGCTATAAGACTGGCCCATGGTCGAGCCGTCCTGCATCAAATGGCCGCTTTGAAATCCGGGAATGACAGGAAACCCGAGTTCTCCGAGTCCCTTGACCACCCACGTACCAAAGGCTTGGACGTAATGTGAGAAGGTCAAAGACAATGGCCCTTGACCGTTCCCTAGCACCGTTGGGTCATAATCGACACTGCCATTTTTGAACCTTCGGCTCATGTCGGGGGGTGTGAATTTGAGACTCTTCTCAAAGTAGGGCAGGAGATTTTCAAACTCGTAACTTTCGTCACCAACCAGGTCTGCCCACATTTTGTAGGACTGAACACTGCCGCGCTGGTAAACCATAAAGTTTCTGGCCGTTGAGCCCCCAAAGCATTTCCCACGCGGGTACAGGATCGACTTTCCGTCCGTGGCCTAATCAATTCAGGTTAGGACGGGTGTCTTGCAAGGGACCATGACAAGACTTACAATCTGAGGCTCAGTAATAAATCCCCAGTCGACCTGTTTACTATAGTTAGCACTTACAATCATTGGTCATTTTTATAGAGGCTGTTTCGATAGCATCGTCGTCTCGTTTACACAATGGCAAAATTTTCGAACATAAATAACGAAATTTTCTTTACTGGCCGGTATATCCATACGTTGGGAAATACACTCACCATCGGCTGCCAATCGTGGACACCTTTGCTCGCGAATATGCTAGTGAATGCCGGAACCTCGCTCATATTGCTGTTCCCAATCTCATAAAAGCTGCCGGCTTCGACGACCGCCACCGTTCCTTTCTGCTGTTGCGCAAGACGGGCGGCTACGGCAAGACCGGCGTTGCCACCACCGACAATAACCTATGTCTACATGTCAGTCGTAGTTTTCTTCCAAGCACGAACAGACTTACGTAGTCAAATGTCGCATTGTCACCCGGGATGCCGAAAGAAGTTCCGAACGTTGTGCGCTTTCGCAGGAGCTCAGGCCTTGGCGGCGTGTTTTTCGTAGGACTACTTTCGGAAGGATAAAAAAGGTAGGAGAAAGCGAGGGAAAATGTCGTCCATCGCATGGTAGGCAACAAACAACAAACGATGAGTTAAGGATCCCTGAAGCCACGTTCAATGCGGAATAAAATGCAATTAGGTTGTCGTGCGATTCTAAGGGCGTCAAGTGGTAGGGACTGCGGTATAAAAGGATAAAACAGGAAAATGCAAACTATGTTTTTTTGGGGGATCCAATTTAAATGACGTGGAACGGTGGAACCACGGAAGATTAATTCCTCAAACGGGATATTGTCAGAGGACAACTTCTGGTCCATCACTTCGGAACCCGGGTAGAAGTCGTCACGGCCCTACAAGGCACAGGATCAGCAATCCTGTTTTCCGTACTGCTGTTTTAGGGTGGTTCCAGAAACTCCGGACCGAAAATGGGATGCTGGAAATGCATTCTGTTTTCGAAGTCTAGGATTCGTAGATCCCCAACGCAGGTAATAGATAGGGTGCAATAGTGATAGCTTGTGAAGAGACCCTCGCTGCGCTGCTTGATACTTGCTTGCAGGTACGATACGCCGGATAGTTTGTTTTATATTAGATGTCATGGCTGAACAAAAGAAGCTCGGAGCCATGGAGCTTTTGAGCACTTATCACAAGAAATCTTTGACACGATTACAAAGCATTTACCTCCTGTATCTCGCATTTATTTAAAGGAAGGACTGGCTCAGGTTGGGATCAATGCGAATCTTCACCTGGAGCAAGAAAAAGCAACGCAAGTTTGGAACAAAATCTTCAAAGACGACGAATGGCTCGATACGGTGATGAACCAAACTTACACAAATGTTTCGCCACCTATCCCGGTTCTGATAGGCCACGACATCCTCAAGTTTGACAAAGGCAGCGACGAGCGAGTGTATGTCTTCCAGTCGTATGATTCCGACGCGTAAACCAGCTTTGGTAGAAAACAAAAACACAAAGGTGAGCGTGTGTTTTGGAATATTTTGCGTCATAACATTGCTGCTCTTTGTTGTTGGGCCATTGTTTCCCCTTCTGCCCTTCAACGCGACTTAGAATATATTTCTAAATAGCACCGTAGCTTTGTGGTATTGTTGGTGGTTCATTACTTATATAACATTTTCTGAGTAAGTCTAAAGATTACCAAGCTACGGAAGTTTCCCATTTTTGCTTTTGAATATCGTTTCCGGCGGAGCGAATGCCTTTGCGCTTGAGGAAAGCTTGCCCTAGCATCAGGTAACACTATGAAATGCTTACAAATATTATCTCGAGCCTGCCATCTACTGCTGCTCCAAAAATATCTCAAATGCTTTGTGATTTTAACGAGTTTTACCCTTCCCGCTATGTATGTTATCGAGTCCTTTTCTCACAATAGCAAGCAACCTTGAATTGGCGACTATGTGGCTGAGTCTAGGACTTGGACGCAGCTTTTCTGACTGGATCTTACCGCTCGCTTTGTAAAGCAAGCAATAGGCCCGACCGACGTTTTCAATCGTCTCTTTGAAAGGCAGAGTGAAAAACAGTGGTGTGACCACGTCATTTTCTGATTTGGGTATGTTTGCTACATTTTTCGAACGAACTGCCAGTTTGACGGACCGAAGAGTGTTTCCCATGGCAGTTCGATATTTCAGTTGTTGGAAGAAGGGCGATATTAGATTCCTGGTTTCAAGACAATAAAGTGAGATCCTTTGTCTGGAAGTGAGCTGGCTGAACTATTGAAAATCGAAGGTCGAGAAGAATTAAATAGGAATACTGAAAAGCGTTATTTCATTAGAACTTATATGTCAAGGCCGAAATACCCACCCGGCTGACGTATTCCCAATTTGGAATCTGAGTTGTCCAACAACCGGTCTGGGCCTTTGGTAAAGTCTGCTGGTTTTTCTGTATCTCTATCCTTGCTTTTCTCCGAAGAAAAATGTTGGAACGGCGATGGTAGTCGCACTTGGGCCCGGATATTTGGTTAAGGGGAGCCGGCCCCGGGCGGTTGCCAATCGCCCGGGACGGAGGCTCTGCAGCTTATTTTGCTAGGCTAGTGACGGAACGGTTAGTGCGATCCGGATGCCGGATTAATCCGGCAGATCGGATCCACCTTTGCTACCAACAAAAGGGAATCGAATCGCACAACACCAATCTGTCCACTATTACTTAGAAGATAGACATAATTAGATATTGCAATTCTCACTGCTATCTTTCACCCTATATCGTTAATCCCCAATACCCTGTGCACACGTGAGGTCTACGAACAAAAGACAACAAAAAATAAAAGAATGTATGACCAAACTTTTTGTTTGTCTGCAAAGCCTCGCGGTGCTCGCGGTGTGTTAATTTACTCGAAGGAATATCTGCACAACAGTGTTCTTGACCTTTTTGGTATCGTGCTATTGAAAAAGCCCTTCGATAAGGGTCGTAGTGCAGAAAACGTACACTCCAGATTGAACGAAAAACAACATGGTAAGGCACTAGCGTTACGTTTACCAACCCGAAACTAGGCTTTTTCAGCGCTGATCTTTGGCAACCATCCAAAGTTCACATAATGGTCTAACATTAGTTAAGTATCTTTCGCTTCGGCTTACGCTTCAGGGCTAAAATTCTCTCTGATAAGGAATAAATTCCTTTAACTGACCATCGACGGGGGAAGAGTTGGCAGCTTAATCACTTTTATTTTTCCCCTGTTCGGCGTCCGGTTGATTTAACCTATGAATGCCACGGCTTAAGCGGGGCGCTGGTCAAAGCCCAAAACTTGCCTACCAAGAAACTGTTTGAAGAAGCTTTGTCCCACTTACTCTGTGCTCAATCGCGCTCCAACCGATGATTTAGACAAAACGCTACTGGCCAATCTGTTGATACGAATTGGGGGAAATACTTCTGTGACGCCTTCGCAGCCACTGGAAAACATTGAGACCCATCATTGCTTGAGTGCTTTGCTGTATGGATACTACGGCGCTGATTCATTGCAAGCCCCTTCATCGTAAAAATGCATATGGAAGCTGAGTTATTGTTTTAGACATGAATGCTGCGAAAGACTGTTGGATGCGATGAAGGATGGAAGCTGGAAGCTATCTTGTTGTACTGCTGCCTTTGTAAACTCTGCTTTTTATAGAGAACATGAGAGCAGCTCATCAGAAAAGAAAAACGATAACAGAACAGAATACATTGAGAGTAAAAATTGGGAGATTAAACGGGTCCGAATATCCATCTACGCCGGGGGATAAAAGTATAAATAATCAATGCTCTCATGAATCTCGGCTCGATAATGTCCAATCTTGACAACTTTTCACCGAATCAAACACACTGTTACGGCCATTTTGATCGCAATACACGTTGCCACCAGTCGCGGTTGTCAGAATACCAGCTATGCGTGTCGTTACATCGCTATTCAGTCGAGAGGAAAAAAGGACGGTAAAAGGCCGAATTTCTGCGCCGTTCAACTTTCAACATCTGAGACATTTAGAAAAGGAAGACGTGACAGGTTTCGAAAGGGTGAGAAGAATGTCATAACTCAGGCGCTCCATTGCGCACACTGCCGTCAGGTGGCTCGTTAAATCATGAGCTAGATTCGTCAGCCAAGCAGCCGTTTATGTGAGCAGTCTCCACACCTCGCGGAAAACATTGAGGGTATAGCAGTGCCTTCAGCAGTCATAGCGACCGGAATAGCATCAGTGACGTCCACTGGGTCCCGGGAAGCTGTCGCGACACCTACCCCCTGCCCACCGACAGAGGCAAAGGCAGCTCTACCACGGTTAATGCCATGTTCATCTGACGGGGAGCCTACTGTCACGGCCAGGGTAAGCATAGCACGGAAGCTAGTCTATTGGCGCCTATCGACGAAGATTCTACTCTGAGGAGAGGAAAGGAAACAAACAAAGTTCTGAGCTTGACGCGACGTCGATAAAGGTATCACCCTGGTGGGTCGTTGGTCCAGGGTCAGGGTTAGGGTCTGGTGATCTCATGGTCCAAATGTCACACCTACCACCACTACAGGGGCAAAGTCACGGAATGATCGAACGCTACAGGCTCTGAAAGAAGCCGCCCCGCCGCAACTTGGGGGAGGTTGCATCCCAAAAGACTTTGATTTGAGAGAGGATGCCCCCTCTAGATTTCCCCTGGCAGGTAAAGCTTTGCTGCGACCACTTAGTATGGATTCGGAGACGCTTGGACAATGGGATGGTTCGCAGCCTGTGGCTCGCTACCCAGTTGTTCCTCAAAACACCGGGTCACTTGGCAATTTGGACAATAGCAGCTGGGCGGACGATGTCGACTACATCTATGAACATGGAGCAGAGGCCAATTGCAATTATTCGTGGCACAGCCCATCCTTCGACGAGCCCCTACACGAATTGATGGCTTGAGCGAAAGATGACTGTGTAAAAGGGTCGCCTTGGATTTAGCTATTATGAGAAAACAGGTCAGCTATGGACTTTGTGTGATTCAAAGACTTACCAGGGGCAGGAGCTTTGAAGGGACATTGGCTTCACATACTATATGCTGATGCGCGATTGCTAAACATGTTGCAGATAGTTGCTGCATGGCAAGTGCGCACGTCGTGCGCAGAACCGCAAGATAACGCAAAATTCATATTGTTCGAAAGTTAAAATATTTTCGTTTCCAAGACTCAAAACCAAAATTGGAGTAAATGAAACATATCGTTGCTAGTCGCGGTGGATGAGGACTACGAAGAGTAACTATTTTATACAAGAAATACGAATTTCAAACCGCGTTACAAAGCAGACGTTTATGAAGAGTACCTAAGGGGCACTATCAAGCTAAATCTTGGCCTCAGAAAACCTCTGCAAAAACGTGTACAGCACTGCTTATTACTGCGCCAAACAGTGCACAACATGTGCATCCTATCAGAAGCTCGAACACGTTACCATTTTCAACCTCGATCCATGGCGGCAACTCATCGAGCTTGGACCAGACCATAGAAAGTGTCAAGGTGGGCATTATGTACGGAACGCAAAGCAGTAGTCCAATGAGCAGTCTCAGTAGGAAGACAATAGGCTTCGGTGAGAATAAAATCTCCTTTGACTTTTTGAGCCAGGCAAAGCGGCCATAAGCCGACATGACGACAAGAAAAGTACCGATAACAGTTAGCACTACGCCGGCTATGAGGGTATGGCGGAAATATGGCGTTGTGATTTGTATAAGAGCAGCGTCGACATTTTCAATATCCTGAAAGTGCTGTTTCAACACTTTCACAATTTCCGGCTCGATGAAAGTAGAAAGGTCAAGAGGCAGGGCATCACATGAGCTTTTGTCACCGATATGGATACAGAACTCTCCGGTCCCCAGGGAGCAGTTTTTGGGAACTAGTTCTGAAATAAGCTGGGGCGCTTGGCTGATGACTTTGGGTATATCTTTAATAATCTGTGGGACCGATGTAGCAACTGCTCCTGCTGCACTCTGGAGATTGTTCAAGATGCTGGAAACACGAGCTCCGGGTTTTATGCCATCTAAAAGACCTTCTTGCTGCGGGAAACGTCGTTCAAGCGTATCGAGTTTCAGGATTTGCGTGACATCAAACTTTTGAATTTAGCAGCTTGAAAATGCCAAGGAATAAAGTGACTTTACTTACTTGCAAGGTGACTATGCCAGACTTTACAGTATCCTCGTTTAAAAGCGCATATGCGCTCAGTATTAAAGTGCAAACAGAAGAAAGAACTACAGTGGCGAAAGCGGAATGCGCGAGAATTTTCCATTTAAACATGACGACGGCGAGTTGCAGTCCTTTTGTTACGAGGCTCAAATCTATGTTGGGTGCAATAGCATTTATACAAGCCATGTTGCTTCGTTGCAGTTCAGTTTTGGACCAATTCTAGTCCTTGCGGAGGCCGAGCCTTATGCATCCGTAAAACAGGCCTAGGAGACTAAATCCTGGCAGATTGTCCCACTTTGAGTAATAGCTTATATGATTGCTGTGGAACGACTGTTGCTAACCAAAAACCGGCGGGGAATGTTTTGCAATTCACTTCATTCAGCCTTGAGGCCTATTCGCGCCATGGATTCTTTTTCTGTTTTTGCCCACCTCGGCGTTCGTACCTGTCCAGTTCGGAAGATTCGGCAATCCCGTCCGAGTTTTTCAGTCCCGAAATCCAAGTGCTGTCGACTATTACCATGCGATCACCTTTCCCAAAGCAATTTTGTCGGGTTTCTGGCGCCCCATTTGCATGTAGCAAGATTCGCTAGCGAGCAACAGAGAAATTGCGCATTGACAGGCATCGACGGCTAGACATGATATTCAACGCTCCAACCGTTTTCTTTTTCACTAGTTTCTCCTTTGGGAAGTGCTGCTTTATTCATCTTGTCTCTCAAATTCAAAATAGGTATTTTTCATAAATTCTGTGCATTACTGCCTCTCAGACCAGGAAATGCTTTACCATTTGTCTCGCTTTGATTTCGCACAGGCATTTCTGTTATGAAATCTGCCCTAAACGAGATTTGAAAAAACGGAACGACGCAACGAGCAACAATTATTTTAAACCAGGCTTGGGTCCAGATTCGGCTTCGGACCGAATCTAGGACTGTCAAGGTCTAATTTAACAAAACGTGACCATCACCTCTTCCCAATTTCTGACCCAAATGTCCGCTAAATCGGGGTTGCGTTTGGCCCGACGCTTTTATTTTTGAAATCCCTGACAAGCCCTGGGTCAATATCCCTCTCATCAACCCATGTTGGTGTCCAGCATACGAGATACTGTTTGCCGCTGGTTCTTTCGTGAATCCTCTCGTCTAAAACACAGTCCACAATCCATTCATCCGTCTTTGAGCCGCGCGCCTTTTGGTTCGTTGGGACATTTTTAACACGAGTAGAAGCCTCATACGACCTCCCTCTCTTTTTGTTTTCTTCCACTAGATCTGCATTCTTGTTGTCGACCTGGCCGTGACGATCTGCTTTACCCCTAAGGGCTGCTTCATCTTTTTTATCCCCAAAGCGGGAGTTTTTTGCCATTTTCATCCTTGCAGATCTTCTAGCCAATCTCGGTTCGCTGCCTTTGCTTTGGTCACTCAGAGAAAAGTTGCTTCCCGAAGCAGCTTGCTCCTCTTTTGACACACCTGCTGACGTGTAGTTCTCGGCTACGGCGGGCAGCAAACATTGCAACACTTTGCTGGGTGTCGGCAATGTCGGGTCTTCATCCCCCACCAGCTGATACTGCGCAGGACGATACGAAGCACCCATCGGTTCTTCGGATCCTGTACAGAATCTTTGCCGTTTGGTGGGTCGATCCGTTGATTCGACGAGTTGACTCTCGCCAGTCTCAGTCTTATCAGCCTCTGCTGCCGTTACACCAGGAGACGAATTTTCTTTCGAATCGCCAATCAGGACAGAAGGTTCGGCATGAGTGACATGCTCAGTGAACTGCCCTAATGTGAATGCAGCCTCGGCTGCTGGGGCAGTTCTGACTGGATTCTGGGGCAGCGCTGCCAGCGGCAGTTGGGCTGTGTGATTTTCCAAACAATGCCGCCTGTTTCCAGACTCGGTTTGCAGCTTGGTGTCAGCACCATAGCTTGGCGTCAAGTGCGATTGGTCTATTTGATGTAGCGATAGATTAAGTCCCGAATTCGAATTACTGGCCACGGGTCTGGCAGCCACCAGTTGTTTGTTGATATCATGGGAATTGCTAGGGCGACAGGGGGTCGGGAAAAGCCCAAGTGACAGGGATACTAAGGTTGAACGTAGCATTTTTAGGATTTGGTCTCCTGCTCGGCTTGCGATGCTGCTTGCTTTTGCTAAATGGTTACCACCAGCGCGCAGTTTTTACGACAATAGTTTAACTAAATGCGCATTGCTTTTTGTGATGATTTGTAAGAGAAATGGGTAAGGATAAAATTCGCACTAAAGCAGGATCAAAATAGGCCATATGATGATGGGTGCAAGGCACACAATAAGCTGTAGTTAAATTTTGTCCTTGTTGATTTTCAGCTTAAGGTTTAAGAACAGTAGAAAAACTATGAGGCAACACCACAAGCAGCTTTTGGTGTGTCGTAACCCCATTCACATCTTTATTTAGACCTGAAGGTTCCACCAACATCTCAGCCCACGTCATTTCCTTTTTGTATTTCTTTCCCGTTCAGACGAGGATATTAGCCTAAGGCCAGCATATCCTGAATTTTACCCAGAAATCTCAAAGTGCTATGACCAAAGAAAGGTCGGGGGCTCAATTGGGCGAAACGTGCTGGCCTGACAAACAGGGAAGGCTATTAACGTAACGCAGAATTTGGGAAGAATTTTTAATTTTTACAATTATAAAAGCGCAATTACAATTTCTACGAACCCCTAGATTGAAATATATTTTTTCGCACAATACCGGTCTGCTATTAGCTACGCGGTCAATTTCAGGAATGCAACTTACCATTTGGTCTTTTTGTGTCGACAACTGCAATCTAACAGCAGATATAGCATCCAGTATCAAATTGAGGCTGCGCTCCAGATAACGTAGGGTTTAAACAGTCGCACCGGGCCTCAGCTTTTCTTGGGAGGCCTAAGTGATGAAATCGTGCCTTTTTTCAAGGGTGTAGACCAGGTAAACACTAATAATAGCAAATCGATTTGTGACGAAACTCATTCATATTGGCTTTTCCCTCTGTCAAAGCTTTTGTTTCATTTTTTTCGAGTTTGAAATGGACCGAGGGCTTGGATAATTGGCGGATCAAAAATGCAATATACAGCCAAATGGTATGCGGCGCCTGGAATTTTGCTCCGTATGGCAAAACCACCTAGCATGGAATTTTCGTCGGAAAATGTTTTCGGGGGCAATATAAAACGGAAAAAAGGTGAACCAACTAATGGTTTACTGCAAATTTATTGCAATCTAATATCGATAACGCTAATACTTTCCCTAAACAAATATTGCAGAAAAATTAACAAACTTTTTATACATACCCGATAGGTAATTAAAGGGGGATAATCGCATATTTATTATCCAACAACTGCTGATTAATTAGAAAATAGCAATTGTGTTGGGTTTTGTTTTGGTCCGGACATTATTATTCGAATCCGCCATGCGAGTTTGGGTGTTAGGCTATGAGCAGTGCCGCTCGGACGGATGAACAATGTATAATGCCAGTAATTCTGTCAGTAAAACGAGCAAAGAGCTAGATTCAACATGTCACAACTGGCCCGTGGGAATTGCAATCGGCCGCACGCTGAGACCTCGTCGCCTGGGTACGCAGGGCCCCGATAGTCTCGGTGCTGCCGGCGATATCCGGTCCGCGACCTTTCCCAACATACATAAGGCCTGTCCATTTCAGCTTGTCTCTGTAGCTCAGACGTTTTCGTTCCAGGAAACTCATGGAACTGGTATACCGCATCACTGTCAGACTACCACGTGTATATACTGCGTGTCAGACTTGGCATTTAATCAGGACACGGAGTATCTATCATACCGTTGACAAACACTTAAATGACGGAAGATCTCTAGTTTAGAGAGAGAAAGAGATGCATATGAACAATAACCATCCTGAATTCAAATTGCCCTTTTACTGTGAGAGCCACAGATGCTTTGCAACGAAGACCTGCAATACTCGTTCAGTGCCTCAGCAGTCTATGGTCAAACTCACAAGGCTCCTTTGGGGATCCTGCTAGCCAACCCTGTTTGCGTAAGCCGCTGGAATAGGGACCGGCTGCAGATATGTGTTGACAGAGCTTCCTTGCCCGTGTACACTATCTAAAGATCTGTCGTTATCGGGATTGGGCCGATGTGAAGAATACTGTAGATAGTTGGGTTGTGGTAAGTGTTCCGCAGCTTTAACAGAGTAGAATTCCATTCTAGCTTTGTCTCGCCGATCCATCGATTTTTGAAGTCTCCGTAGAGAGTATAAGCGGTAGACAACGATTGAATACAAGCCAATGGTAAGAGCATCAACAACAATCTCGATAATGATGCAGATGACAGTCCAGTCCTGGGATTATAGTGAACAAGGAATTAGACAGATGCAGCGTTTGAAAAGGATTCTTGTGCGTAGTTACCTGCAGTCTGCAAAGCAGCGCATAGTCGACACTTTCTTTGAACAGCTCCGAGCGACGGTTTTGCACACACGACCATCCCCACAGGTCTTGATTATTACTGCTGTTCCGCTGATGCTGAAAAGAAACAGCACTGGTGACCCAAAGAGCTATAGCCAGACCGAATCCTCCGAGAGCTAAGATATTATGGTATATCCCAGTCTTTTCCGCCTTTTGGTGCCCTCCACGGCAGTAAGACCAAAAAGTCCAAATGCAGACCAGAATAGAGACACAGGAAACAGCAAGTATCAGTATTTGCGGCCACGGGTTTGTTGTAGCAGACCAGGCAGGTAATCCGTTCTGCCTCGGCAGCGCCTTGGTCGCATTGAAGATTGCGAAAGTTGTGGATATCATGGCTATGATAATCAAACTGCAACTGAATCCAACTCCTCGCAGCCCAAATTTGGCGATACGAACTTTTGTTTTGACTTTCTAGCAATGAACAGGTCAACCGTTAGCTTGGGATCTGGACTGCCGAGTTACAGCAATCTCGAATCTGAGCATCGTACTAGATCCTTAGCCTGTAACTTATCCGTCGCAGCTTCTGCATCTTGCAAGAGCCTCTCTTCTCGGGGAGGTGGTCTGCGTTCGTCATTAGATCCAGCTGTAGTTTCAACGTTCGTACAACTAGTCATTATATCTGGCTGCCGTCGGTCCTATTGCCGTCGATGGAAATCAGGTAGTTGGAAGGGTCTTAAATTGCTGTCATCTCAGTCGTAATCGCAAGCTAAAGAACCATTTCGACTAAGTGAAATGCCTTAAGCTCACGCCAGGAAGTGAGGCGTAGTGAGTGGCCCAATTTTAGGACATGCGTAACTTTTTGTATAGCGGTGCTACTTTTGGGGTCCTGCGGGATCTTTGCTCGAGGGTCAACTTTTCGGCCTGAGGACTTACTTTAGCCCTGACTAACGTCAAAAAATTCTGCAAAAGCCTGCTGTACTGCACTGCAGACAAGCGTTGCAATACAGTTTCATCAGCCCGATAACAAATTGCGCTATAATAGTCACGTTTTGGGACACTCAAAGCTCGGCATGCCCAAGTTTAAATTTGAGAGACAAAAGCGTGGTTGTACTGTAATTTCATTCAGGTTTCTAGGCATCCAGAGGTGGTGTTTATTTCGTAGATAGAACAACTTCTCACCAATAATGTAGTGAGACATGCGAAGCATGAGCGCCGATAAATCAGCAAGGTTTGTATAAAAGTGGGTTACCCAAAACAAATTCCTGTGCGCCGTCGCAGGCTGCCTCCACACCCGGCTTGAGCTATGCCTCGGTGTGCGCCTCATAATCGCCGCATACGCCGAAACTAAACAACTCCAAACTCAGTTGCCCTCGGACACGATCTGTATAATACATGGAGACTAGTAGACGCGTCCCCTGTTCCTCACGTCCCATTTTCAGGCCATTGATCACAAGTCAGAATTAGCCCCAAATTTGGGTAGGATGTGAGGACCATTTCTGGCTCTTCACAGGAGACTGGACCAGAAATGGGACAAACAGCTCAGGGTGTTTCAGGCATTAAGGTCTTGGCGACTATGGAGCAAGCCGACGCTACAAACTATCCGTAATTTCTATGTGTAACGGACCTTGCATGGACCTGTTTTCTAATCCGCCATCGACCTTGGATGTCCTTTTGTCTTTGCTAGATTGTAATTTGTAATGAAGTTTCAACTGTTTGTTACAGCAATGACTGTAGCTGGATTGAGCCAAGCCCAGAATTTCGGAAAAAAATGTATATGTTAACAATATTTTAGGCTTTTTTTTGCTATTTATATAGGCTTGAGCGACGTGCTAACTTTACAGGGTTTTCTTCCAGTGTAGTGTCCTCGAGGCTGCTGGCCTTGGCAACCGCTTATCTAAAAAACACTTTAACAGTTTATGGTGCTTTGTCGTTTTATTGGTCCTTGGATAGCATTGAAATTTCCCCAGCATGCATTTTCGTTCCGCAGTCCGCCGAGGAGGTCGCCACGGCCGTGAAGGTGCTGGGCGTGTCCGGCGGTAATAACGACCAAAATTTAAAACGTTGCAACCATTGCTGTAAATTCGCTGTGCGTGGTGCTGGGTACACGGCAAATCCGGGAGCCAACAACATCCAGGATGGCGTAACAATTGACTTTGGTGAATTAGTATAAACATCAGAAATGCAAACAGAAGCCCATAATACGCAGTGTGCCTTGGGGCGTCCAACTACTTACAAACTTTTGCGAAGGTGAGCCGACACCTCCGGCGCCTTAGGAATCTCCAAATCGATGTCTGCCTTTCTATTACACCGCTAATATAATTTACCGCTCCAATCTACCCTGAACGTCCAAGCTAGGCCCTGTCGGGAGATTATGGACAGGAGTGGGTGGAAATTTGGGGAGGTAAGGCGGGGATGGGGATGCGCCTTATCGCTTGTTCACTTTAGATACGCAGTTGTTCGAGCGTTTGACAATTTAAATCCTCCAGGCATATTTCGTTGAAACATTCCGTTCGGGTCGTATTTGCGCGCAACTTTTTCCATAAACGCAATGTTTTTGTTGCCATAGCTGCCCAAAGGGTTTTGGCTAAGGTCGGCGTAATTGAAAAAGAGAAATTCGTCGTCGGCTCCATTTTCGACCGCAAAATTTTTAATGCTGTCCACCCAGGTACCAGTGGGTCACCAAAAATAACGCAAACGCCTGAATTTTGGCCCGCACCGCGTTTTTGACCATACAATACAAACCACGATTTAACAACGATTCTTGAAGCTATTCACACCGGGTTTTTTATAGGGAGCAGAGATTTGGCTGTTGTTTATCTACGTGTGATTTTCAGTACTTTGTATACCACTCCCGGGCCTGATACAACGCCTCCACACGCCTCGGCATAGAATCTATAAGATTATTAACCACCTCTTCTGGAATTGTATTCCAGGCTTCCTCTGCAACCCTAACCAACTCATCTAAGGTCCTTTCGTTCGTAGGAGCTGTAGCTAAATGGGGGGCCATTTCCATGATCTTCTGCTTTAAAATAGCCCAGATATTCTCGATAGGGTTCATGTCTGGAGAATAGGGCGGCCAGGGTAAAATACGGATGCACATGTCCTCGAAGTACTGCTATAACGCGTGCAGTATGGATAGGGGCGTTGTCATGCATAAACACCCTATCTGGCCGCATAAAGGTCGGTATATGTTCCTCCAATACCTCCTTGGATACGCGTGCAGATACTCCGCCGTTGGGAGTATTGGGATCCCCGTTCATGGGGACCAAAGTACCCAATTCTGAATACCCTGTCCAACTCCAGAACATCTTGGAATGCCTAGTCCGCTTATAACGGGCCTGTACGAACTTCTTATCGGTTTTTTTGGTGGCTAAGGCTAATAGTTAGTTAAATATTCAACGCCGAAATATGGGTACCACTTACACCGAACTGATCGAAAACACCATTCCTGTCTGGCACCTTGGCCACGTTCGATAGTCGATTCGTCTGTAAAAATAACGGATCTCCAAAAGGAGATATCCTTATCCCGGTGGTTTATAGCCCAAATATACCGCTTTATAGCCGCTTCGCCGCTAAGAAAAGGCCGTGTAAGTGCCCGGTGGTGTTTTATACCCCAAGATTCGAGATACCGTCTTAAAGTGCTTGTTGAGACGTGGGAACAGGTTTTTCGGCGTAGATCTTCCATGGATATAAAAGGCCGGTAGCGAATTATATACGTCTTTTATACCACAAATTTTTTTTTGGCCGGCCTCTCCCAGGTCGAGAAACTCCATCCTTTTGGCGTGCATAGCGGTATACAACCCCGTATACATGCGACGGCAACACTCCTTCTTTAAAGGCGATCCCTTTGGCCGTTCCACCTACGGAAAACGCGCCGTAAATGCGCGATCGCCGGCGAGGCGTAGAATGTATGCCTTTTGGCTTGGTATCACGCCGTCGTGGCGTAATCGGCATTTTCGTTGGGTGTATGGTGGTGAGGGTTGTGGAGGGTTACGCGATTCGAAAAAAAATTTCGCGTTATTTTTGGTGACCCACTGTAATTATTTGGAGTCGATTAGCCTTTTGCGTTTTGGGTCTTTGTACGCCACCATTCCGAGAAACAAAACAAGGTTTTCGCTACGATTCTCGAGCCCGAGCACGTTGCCGCCGTTTGCTGCGGCCTGTCGGAACTGCTCCACCGATAAGCTTTGAAACACGCATTGCGCCGTAAAACCGAGCGACGGTTCCGCCTCCAGTTTTTTCACCATGTTTAAATAAATTTCAACGGCGTGGGCCATAATATTACCATTGTTTTTAATTGTCAACGTCCGCCAGGCGTTGTAATTTCCCTGCGGCAATTCGAGATCATTAGCAAACCCAGCAAGCGTTTTGGTACGCATCGCCGAGGTGGCGCTGCCTGGAATGTTTAAAAACTCGGCAAATCCTGGAGAATCTGCTGTGCCATCGACGTTATGCAGTGCGCTGCTTATGAGTAAAAAGTCATCGTTCCGTCATGTGTCAGCCCTCGTGGATTTCCGGCGTGAGGGGCTGCTGGAAACATGGGAAAAGGAAAGAAAAGATCGAGTTGCATTTCTTATTGAATGCAATGTAACGCTGTTGGCAATGCTGCACAGCTCCTTTGTGGTGAGCCGTGTCTCGGCATGCATCTCCGACCTCTTACCAACTGCATAATAACAGCCAACCATTGCTTCAAAGGAAATGATCCATCAATGGCCTGTGATGTACTAAAGCGTTTCTTGATAACTATAGTCAACTAGTCGTTTGATTGCAAACACCTAATTTATACCATTTTCTCTGGTCAGGGCTTTGAACTGTAACATTTACTTGTGGACAGATTTGCCTCACGCCGCGCCTCCAATAGGTCACAGACCATCTTTTTAAGGATTGCAGGTGGTTCGTGAGGGATTGGACGCTTCAATGTAGACCAGCCGCATTCTACCAACACTCATCCAGTGCATGAAATCCGTTTCATCACGCCACCATCGTTACGTGACGCTGGCCACCGCGTTCTAAACGCCCTATAGATAGCTACTTAATTTATTGCAACGTTTGTCAACTGCTCACAAATCTTTTGCCCTTCCCTCGTACTCCTGAACACGTGCGCTACTCAACGTCTTGGCCTTTTCCCATGAACTCTCGCTTTGTGGTCGACCCTTCCATTCTACCAAGTACTCAACATTTCCAGCCACTTTTCTCTTATCAAATAGTCGCACTCCTGCATGGTTTCCCTCAAAATTTGATTCGAAGCTTTTGATGAGATCTTCGCTGATGTTACCTCGTGGTTCCCACGTGTTTTCGTCATCTGGGAACCCTTTCCATTTAACAAGGTAAAGAGTTTTCTTTTTTGAACCCCATTTCGCGAGAAGTTCCTCGGCCTCCCATATATTATTTTCTGCATCAAGTGCGGCTGGTTCGCCTTTCAGCGAAGTCGAAGAATGTTTGATGTTGACCAACATTTCTTGTGATGAAGGCCCTGTTAAATTGTCACTGTTCTTGTTAGTGGGGCTAACGCCCCCTGAGGAATTACATTTCAACCCTGCGACGGGTAGTTCAATAAGCGCAGGGTCTATCAGCTCAGTAGATCTGTGGTTGAAGCTTGGGACATGAGATGGGTTAGGCTGTAGTGGCCCGGGAAAACCGGAGTCCAAGAGCAGAGCGTGTCGTAATAAACTGTCGGGGTTTTTGGGAATGCAGAAATACTCTAGGGGGCTAGGATCCGTCGATGAGGTCGAACATCGTTCGTCCTGGCTGGAAGAAGCCAATTGAGCGGTGCTGGAGTTAGGCGACGTAATAAACGTAAATGGCGTCCTATCAGATCTTGTTAGAACTGAAAAATTCAGGGTTACAAGTGTACAGGTTGACAAACATAGTAGCAGCTGTCTGCTCGGATATTGACGCTGCAGTAACTGTCGGATTGGGAGCTAATGTTGTTTTCTGTTTCTTGGCAAGGTGGATCGATCCGGATCGGTTATGCGTGCTTTTTTCAGAGCTTAAAGGACGCTTTTTTGGTTGAGCATTCTCGACGCTATGGATGTCTTTAAGATGACACCAAAGGCTTTCCTCTGAATCCACTGGAGCAAAACAGTCTGGATGTGGGCATTTGAGACCGTCTGATTGAAGCCCAGTTTTTATGTGATCAGTGACGCATTGCGAAATATGAAGTCGCCAGACTTTTGAGTCTATGTATGTCGTCATGCGCTCGCTCGCAAGGAGATCTGTCCGGCCTAAATGAACAGGACAATATCCAGCACACGCATAGGCGTAACGGAAAACAACGGGATCACATCGAAATGGTGTGTCCCCGTCTTCAATGTGCTTTTGGCAATGGTGTTCCCATTTCTGCTTATCTGTGACCCAGTGGCTGCATAGGAAACAAAATTTGGCGAACGTGTAGTCGGCTTTGAAACGCTTTTCAAAACATCGATATATATGCAGCCACCTTTGCGAGACGTGGAGGCTAAAGACCAACATGATCAATTAGCAACGTGTTCTGGGGTAGCTAGCGTATGCTGTTGGCACACTATGTTTTACGATTACCTTTCAATTCTTGTATTGCAGGATTTCACGGGGCACATGCCGTTTTTAGGCCTTAGCTGAGATTGGTACGCGACCTGCCAGTCCCCTGTGCGAAGAGTAATAAGATCTTCCAGCGCTGAAATGCCTGTTGGACTTCGAAGCGGTTCTCTCAGAGTCAAAGTGTGGAGCAGCCGTTGGCGTTCAGGCATCATGTGAATTATGCGAGAAAGGTGGTCCCGGTGCCAATCGCTCTGCTGATCAGTTGTACATTGCCGGTATTCTTGAAGCTTTTGCTTCACCAACCTTCGACGATCATCGTACGCCTGTTTGCGAGCGGCTATATGTTGCTCGTGTTCCTCTTTTTTGGAAAGGCCGCCGTTGATGAGAGTGTTGAGTGAAGAGATATATTCTGTCAGTCGAATATATTCCCCGTCTTGTTTCAGCCGGTTGACTTCCCGTGCCGGAAGTTGCAAAGCCAGGTCGCCGTCCCATTTCATCGTTGCCGATCGGAAGTCTTCAGTAAGATCACGCCTGATATCCATCCCCAAGTAGCTTGCCACCCCATCGACTGTGTTCATTGTACCCAAATAGTGCCTTTGAAGAACTGAGGAGCTTCTATGGTCCGCAAAAAGTTGGATTTGCTCGACCGAATAACCATTATCCCCTGTAGTAAAATTAGCATAATGTGGAAATGGTAAGAGGATAGCGCTTTACCATTGGCTTTGACAAGGGCTTCCCTTCGTGCGCTATGAAGGCCGCCAATACCATTTACGAATCCTGCGCGCTTTGCCCAATCTGAAATATGCTGTGATACGCTACTTGAGCTTCTCGCATTGTGCTCAGAACCAGTCTTCTTCCACATGGGAAAGACTGGATTGTCTTTCAGATCATCCGCGAACGGTATGATTCGGTGGTTTCGGCCCTCTTGAGGCTCAATTTGCAAGATTTCTTGCAATGAAGGATTCCCTTTCAAGACTTCAGAAGACATAATGTTTGCCAGCCAAAAGAGCATTGGTTGTGAATACAGAGGCGGCGGGCCGGACTTTGACGATATCTTTTCGGGCATGATATGCTCTGGTCTAAGCAAAGATGAGCAATTGCACTACGGGTACTTGACGGCGGATCGACTTACTGTCTATCGTTCTTTCCTTTACAAATTGTCCTTCGTACTTTCAACTTGAGCTCAGCCTCTCCGTCTTTCCAGCCAACTAACAAGACGAGATCCTATTTCAAAGTCAGCTTTAATCACATACTATGGGACTAAAAGAGCATTTTACCTTGTATTTTGCTCCACATAACTCTGCTACCCTAGCAGAACTGAAGCAATGTGTGTTCAATAACGTTGGGCTCCACATCTCCGACCCCCCTAAAGTCCGGCCCCTAAAAATATCTACTCAGCCACGTCAACCCTTTGTTTTATTTTATAAATATCTAGACGAATTTTTCACTTTAGAACTTGCATTTTGAAGATTCTTGCTCCAAACTTTCCAATGAAACAGTACACTGAAAATCAGCTTCTTGCTGCCATTTCTGACATAAGAAATGGCAAATCAGTTCACAAAACCTCGCAAAAATGGGGTATTCCTCGGAGTACCCTTCACGATCGTTTAAAGGGGGCCCAGTCAATTCAACAAGCGAAAAGATTTTGTCAAAGGCTTTCACAGGAGCAGGAGACCTATTTGGCAGATTGGGTACTTGCGCAGGCCGCGTTAGGCCTTCCGCCAACGCATCAAGAACTACGCTATTTTGCGGAACGAATTCTTCAGGCCGCCGGAGAAAGAAAAAGCCTTGGGAAACATTGGGTTAGCCGTTTTATAGCCCGATATCCAATTTTGAAAACCCAAAGGCCCCGGCGAATAGAAAATGCCCGGGTTAATGGGGCTACAACCGAGGTAATTAAATCTTGGTGGTCCTATTTGAAAAATCCCGTTATCGATACTATAAAACCGGCCAACCGTTGGAATATGGACGAAACAGGTATAATGGAAGGCAAAGGATCTAATGGCCTGGTGTTAGGGCGTAATAAAATCCGGCCATTACAGCGAAAAGAGCCTGGAACGCGGGGTTGGACGAGCATAATCGAATGTGTATCAGCTACGGGGGCTGTTATACCTCCCCTCGTTATATTTAAGGGGAAAAACGTACAGCAACAATGGTTTCCAGCTGATTTAAGTCCTTTCGATACCTGGCAATTTCATGCAACAGAAAACGGGTGGACAAATAATGAAACAGGTATCGAATGGTTAAAAAAGGTGTTTATTCCAAATACCCAACCTTTAACTCCTGAAAAGCGTTTATTAGTTCTCGACGGCCACGGATCACACGTCAGCGACGAGTTTATGCTTGTTTGCCTCCAAAATAATATTCAGCTTTTATATTTACCTCCTCATTCGTCGCACGTTCTTCAACCGTTGGATTTATCGGTTTTTGGGCCGTTAAAGGAAGCTTATCGACGTCACCTGGGATTTGTAAACCAGTTTTGCTGTTCAACGGTTGTTGGGAAACGAAACTTTCTACTTTGCTATCGAAAAGCCAGATCAAAAGCATTTATAGCAAAAACCATTCAATCTGGTTGGCGTACGACGGGGTTATGGCCGGTGAACTTGGCAAAACCACTTTTAAACCCGTTTTTATTAGAAAATAGCAACGCCAACGTCGAAAAAGGTAGAAATAACGGCTTCCAAAGGGATAAAACACCGGAAAGCCCAAACCAAAAAATTAACGACCAATCTTTACTTATTTGGAAAACCCCTAAAACGACCCGAGATATTCGACTTCAACTACAGGAAATTTCCCGGTCCGAAAAAAGTAACGCCACTTCACGGCTTTTGTTTGCAAAAGTCCAAAAAAGCTTCGAAACCAAGGATATCTTATTGGCTGAAGCTCAGCAAAAAATCAGTTTGTTAAAAGCAAAATTGGAGGCGGTACGGCCGGTCAAAAGGAAAAGGGTAATTCCGGATCCCAACGAGCTTTTGGTCAGCAAAAAAAACGTTTATGAAGCACAGGAAAATAATAGGGACTGTTTAGAGGATTTGAACGATGGAGAAGAGGTTAGCGAACCGGGAGAGCCTGACAATGATTGTATTATTGTGCGTTGATAGGTTTACATTTAAATCGGTTTATAAAAGGGGTATTTCGTCGTTACATTTTTCAAGGGGGCCGGACTTTAGGGGGGTCGGAGATGTGGAGCCCAACGTTAGATTGGCGTTGTCTACCCGATACCCCTCATGTACGTAGTCATGGAAGTCTTCGAACCATAGAAATTGATGCAGTTGTACAGAATTCTCTATCGTGAGGAACGTTTGTTCTTTGCATATGCTCTTTAGACAAAGCTTGTCTGCTAGTTCACCTTGAATATACTGCTTACAACATTAGCATTTCATTTATATTAGCAAATCCGTTTCTGAGGCTTTGGAAAAGGAACGACATACTTGATAAAGAATCAAAGAAATACTTACATATGCCATTGAGTGTTTTATGTCTGGTGGTATACTTGCTTCATGGTATCGTTCCCACGCATTGCAAAATTGGCGCGTAATGGATCTTAGACTAGCCACTGTCAGGCGCCCATGGTCTTTGTCAAGTTTACCCTTTTTCCCCAAGGCCAATGATTGGACGAAATGCTTCATAACTTGCATGTCTCGGGGGTCCGAAGGTCCATGTGACTGTACATAGCTAAAAAAAGATTTTGTTCAGTTTTAGGCACTTTGGTATAAATCAAATGGCTTACTTACCAGAACCATATTTCAAGCACGTGGTCATAATATTTCTTGGTCTTTTCACCAAGTTTTCTGCGTGATTGATCGGCACTGATTTGTGAGAGATCAGTTGGAAGCCCGTTTGCTGAAGCACGCTCTATCACGACCTCCCCGTGTGTTTTCTGTCTTTTGGTGCCCATAGTAACAAATTCCTGTGGTTTCAACTCTCAGAAGAGGGTGGACAATTCTACTGCTGCTTCTGGAAAGCGACGTCGAAGGGTGTGATGGTAATGATAGGAGTGGTTGGTGAAACGAGAGAGATTTTGGTAGGATTACCAGGAAGATTGGGGGGTTGAAGTACGAGGGCTCGCAATGTTTGAGAATCTCGTGTTGAAGCCATTGATAAAAAAAAGAGAATTTGACAGATATGAGGAGGTAAGTGAGCGGTTATATACAGCTTGCAGGCCAGGGGAAATTACACCTAGCTGCCTTGTGGGTCGATATTGTAAAGAAAACCTCCCTTGACATCTTCTGGGTCCATGTTTGCCAAGGATAATAGGCACCTGGCTATGTGTGTGATCTTGAATTTCACGCCATAGGAATGAGGACTGTGTTGCTTCTAAATATTTTTGTTGCTTCTACATAGCAGAATGTCGGGCACTTCCAACAGTCCAGTACATGCCCGTCAAGGAACATAACAGAATCGAGAATGCGATACAGCACCAATCAATTACACCTGTATCTTTTCTTCTGTATTGTGGGTTGTGACCGGAAGTGGCCTGTTTTACTAGTCTCATCCTGCCTCGGATCGGGCTTGGATATCGGTTAAAACTGCCTCGGCTTGGTACGGCACATCCGTCTCGGTCTTTAGGTGAGTTTGCGTGAGGAGGTTTGTTGCAACCAGTCAACGTATCACGCGCCTCAAAATTGATTTTAACCGTACGCAGCATTTTGCTGCCTACTTCTTGCGTTACTTTTTACTGTCAAAATGTTGGATTTTCAACCAAGAATTTATTTTTAACCAAGAGAATTTCCGAAAAAATGTTCTCAAAAAAAGAAAAAAACGTTAGTAGACCAGAAACAAAATATCTTGATTCTGGACTTATTATGCACATTCTGCCATTTTCAAGGACCATTGTTGGTCGACATTTTTTTGGAAGACTAGTTTTGGGACACAATAGAGACAGATTTTCGTCCTAGTTTTGGAGGGTCAAAATTAGGGACCAACGTACTGCTCAATTGCAGGAGCTGCTAGATTACCGAACAAGGAATGTTGACTGAGCCACAAACTGAGTGAGGGTGAACGTAGCCTGAGCAACCTGAACAGCGACTGAGCAGTGACTGACCAGCCCCTGAACAAGGTGAGGCGCAACTGAGTGAGGGTGAACGTAGCCTGAGCAGCCTGAGCAGCCTGAACAGCGACTGAGCAGTGACTGACCAGCCCCTGAACAAGGTGAGCCACAACTGAGTGAGGATGAACATAGCCTGAGCGCGGGTGAGTTTTGCCTGAACAGCCTGAAAAAAAGCGGGGCGAACTACGTGGTGGACGACAGGGGTGCAGTCGTCGAGATTCGGCGCAGATTACACTTTAAAACAATCTGGTAATTTGGGCGGTAATTTACCGTACCAAACCCTGCAATAGGAGGTTAATGCCGCTATTACCGCAATTATAAAATTACGTGGGGATTTGGATTCGGAACCCGATATCGGTAAAACGCTAAAACGATGATCTTTAACAGCTAATTTAAGGGTTAAAAGGAAACCTGGACGCCGCGTAAAATAGGCCGCTGCGCCTTAGAAACTAAGTTAACCTATCCTGTACAATACAGATAATACGCACCATATTTTTGCAAATAAGCAATTATTTACCGATTATACCCCCGGTTTTACTGTCGAAATTGTGACGAGGTTGCGAGATAGAATAAGCTTAATTTTGAACGCGGGGAAAGTTGGATCACGTGTAAGGCTAATGGAAGGTTAAAATGGCAGGTAACCGTCTGCTAACGGGTTATAGAAATGATATATTAATGTTGCGCAATCGATTCGTTAAGTCGTTAAATAGATGGAAGTTATAAAGGTGATGAATTCAAGGTTAAATTGTGAATTACGTGTTCGAATCCGTAGGTGCAGATCTTCGATCCGGATGTCCGGAATGCGGGGTCACGTTATATAATTTAGCCTTCTTTATGTCACTAACCTGCCGACCCATTGAACCTAACGGCCCATTAAGCCCAACGGCCTGTTGTGATTATCCATGTATAGAAAATCTGCGACCACAACGGGATTCGAACCCACGCATTCTAACAACGTATATATAGTATAGATTATGGTACGTGCATTATACCATTAAGTTAAGTTAATTATGACGTATTTGTTTTGTTGTTGAAACTATGAACAAAGACGTGATATATAAGGCTTTGTATATATAAACGCTTATACGTTTTATTTAGTATTTATTTATTTATTCGATGTAGAGTGACTAATAGAATTAGCCCGTGCTAGCCGTTATAAGATAATGCAGGTAACTAATATAATTAGGCCTGTGCTGGCCATGTTCATATATTCATGGTATCATTTACTGCTTGCCGCAGTTGATTTAATTAACCGTATAACGGTAGCGAACAGGGATTAAACACTTTACGGCGGATTTTATTCCGACGTCCAGCCTGGATTACCGCTTAAACCCAATTCCAGGTATTTTTGGGCTATTGATATTGAATACCAGGCTGTTATACCGTTGGAAATCGCCAAAAGTTTAATAAAATGGCCCATGCTCCCAAACGGTGAAACCTTTAGCCCATTTATTAAATCTTACAGCTTTGGTTTACGCACCCGTTAAGCGGACCGTATATAAAGCTTTAACCGTGCAACTTTTGAAACGTATAACCGTTGAAAATTTGGCTATTCCGGGGCAAATGCTACAGAGTTTAGAGGAGGAAAATATAAATTCAAAGGGGGATTTTAATTTTGAACCCGAAAACGAAATTAAGAGCGTTCCAGCGGATAATTATCTGTTAAAAAGCCCTGAGCAAATAAGCTATTTACTATCCGTTGCAGGGCAGCTACCACCCGTTACAGGGTATTTAAACCCTGAAAATACAGTGCCCGCCAGGCCCGTACAGCCTACTGTTCGCCCCCCAAAGCTTATAACGGTAGCGGTACCTGATCCAATACCTAAAATAACAGAAGTTCCGGTGTTTTTTAGCACCTCGAATAAAAAATATAAAGTAAAATTCGCAGTTCGAAAACCCAGATCTAATGGGTATAGATTACGTGCATTATTCTTGTTTTGAAACCAAAGAGGAAATAAAGAAATAACCTATTAAAGACGCTTAACTAAGTAGTTACCAACAGGCCTTAAATAACCTTGAGAATGCTAAATAACTAACTGTTTCAGCGTTTAAATTCGACCAAATCGTTACTGCAAAAAACTTCCGTTTTATCGCTAGAATTAAAATACCTGCAAGCCGTAAATTCGTCTTTACCCGGCCGGTATTTAACTTAAAAAAGATAGAAGAAATAAGCCTATAAAATATAAAGCTAGGCTTATTCTCAGGGGTTTTTACAGGTCGAAAGCCTAAATTATATCGAAACTTTTGCTAGCATTAACATACCACCTACCTGGCGTATATTTGTTATTATAGCTAATGCACAAAATTGGGAAATACAACAAATCGACTTTATCGGTGCCTTTTTAATTGATGACCTTACCGACGTAAATATATATTTGCAAATTCCAGACGGTTTTAACGAATGGGTTGAATTTTGTAACTTTACCACCGCTAAAGCTTTAATGGAAATAGGTTATAATCCGAAGGAATTACAGGTTATATAGTTGGAAAAGGCGTTATACGGTTTGAGCCAGGGTCCAAAAAATAGCAAAACAAACTAAAAACCCTAACTTTTAAAAAGGGGTTTAAACCGTTAATCTTTAATCCCGCTATTCTTTATAACGTTATATCCCAACACTTTATCGTTATTTTTATAGTTCATTGCCTGCTAATAGGTCCTAGATTGCAATATATTTGGGATTTAAAAGCCCGTTTTAATTAAATACACACGTTGGATAACAGGGGCCCGGCAATTCATTTTTTAGGCGTTTGAATTATAAAAGAAATATTAGCAACGCTCGAATTAATTAATTGCAAATTTATATTTGTTCCCTTATAACGGCGTGTGTTAAAATATCACGGGGGTAAGCCCTTAAATGCGCTGGAAAACAAATTATTACAGCGTATTATCGGCACCTTATGGATTCAATGCTATCAACGCGCCCGGATATTGGTTTTACGGTTTAATAGCTTTTACGGGTTTTAATAAAAGCTACCACAGTTTATTGAACGGCAGTTAAAACCTACTACGTTATTTGGCGGGTATTAAATTCTTATTTCATTGTTACGGAAATAGAGTATTTGAAGCCGAATTACCACCCAGTTCTTCAATAGGGAATTTTAAAGGTTTTAAATTACTGGGTTTTAATAATAGCGATTTTGCCGGGGCCAGGGAAAATTTAAAATCCATTTACGGATATTTGTATACCTTATTTGGGGGCCCTATAACGTGGAAATGCAAAAAAGCTAATGTTATAGCTTTAAGCACTCCAAAAACCGAAACCGATACCTTAACGGAAACCCTGCGTAAAATCCAGTGGTTTAAAAACCTATTTATAAAAATTGGATTACCTATAAAAGGCCCTATTACAGTATTTGGAAACAATACAGGTTTTATAATGAACGCATATAACCCTACGCATTACCAATGTACTAAATATACGTTATTAAAATCTTATTACGTACGGGAGTTAGTTATAAAAGGATTAGTAACCCTAAAATACCTGGAATCCAAACAAATGCCCGCTTATGGCCTAATAAAACCTTTAACGCTTCCAATTCACAAGGTCTTTTTAAAGCCTATAAGGCTTAAGCCCCTAAAAACTTAGTTTTTACCTACTGAATTTTAGGGCATATAATTAGCATTTTAGGTAATTACCACTGAATTTCCTTTGTCTGCAATATTGGATCCTTGTTGGCCCAATACCATCCGTACTACCCGAACTACCCTCCACAGGTTAATTAATAAACAATTTATACCGACCTTATACCTAAAGTTGAATTGAAATTGAAAAAGATCGTGTTTGGGGCGGTTTCCGCATTCGAAATACCCTATAAAATATACCTAATTTGGACTGTTACCAACGAACAGCCAGATTAATTACCTGGTTTTATAATTAATTCTGTGGGTGAATATTATTCAAATCGGGGGTTTAAATCCGGGGGTTATAGCAATTTTGTGAGTTTTTTCCAATTCTAGGGTTCGTCCAGTTCGGAGGTTATGGGTCGGTGCAAAGGGCTTAGTTATCCAGGGAGTTTATATTGGGAATTTGAGTCGGGTTGGGATATAAACGGGATCTTTTTTTAGGTTTTATTTTTCTTATGTACTTTTATTTTCCGACGTTATATAAATGGTACTAACAAAAGGAGGTGTTAATTATATACGTTATTTAGCATGTAATGTGTCCATTTTTACTTGTTTATAAACCATATTAAATAGTGCCGAAATGGGGCTGTCGGGGTTGATGGATTATTCGTTATACTTTTGTGTATTACAGGAGTTACGATTTGAAATGTTAGCGAATGGGGTTTACCCTGTACCGGGTTTATCACCCACCCTGCATTTTCGAGTCAGCTACCCTATACCGGGTTGAAATTTTCACCAAATTAGCAAATTAGTGCGAACCCAGAAATGGTTTATATGGAAATAAGGGTGTTTTTTAAACAACGCATATAAAATAATTGCGGCACCGGATCATTTTCAGGGGTCCGGACCCCCATTTCGATGTCGGAAAGTATATTAGGGAGATAAAGCAAAGTCTCCCCTACCAATGAATTAAATCTATTAATCCCAAAATTAGTGAACCATTTTAGTGAACAATTTATTGTATTGAAGCCCTGTAATTACAGGCCTTATAGCGCAACCAGCAGCACGCCGCAGTCAGGCTAATGCCTAAGCCCCTGACAGCAACCCATATTGTTAACATATTCGAAATGCTGAAATCAACACTTTTGTTTATAAACCAATTTGAAAGGTTTATATTAATTTTTCACCCCCTATCGAAGTAAAACCTTAGGGGCTAGCGCCCGTACGTAGTTTTTAAAACCCTTGAGAAACTTTCAATAGCCTTTAAAACCGTAGGTCCGGTTTTATTTTGTAACAGGATCGACCACCGAAAACGTGATTTTCGGTCCATTAATAACAAAAATACGGGTTTTTTATTATAAGGATCTGGTTCCAAGGTCACTATATTACCTTTTATAAAATCGAAAATATTAGGAAGTTTTAAGAATGCAATCTTATTTGTACGCCTAATACAAAAAGTTTTAACGTAAGCAATACAGGTAATTGCGCCAATTTTGTCAAAATTAGGTAAACCTTCTTAGTCTCAGGGCTCATCCCTAAAGCCCAAAGCTCAACAATTGATCCACTCCGTTCGCTTCGCTCCACTTCGTGGCTCAATTACGGTTTTGCAATATATTTGTGGGTCCATCCAAAGAACGCTTTGGTTCAGGTCTGGGGACAACTTGTCGATTTTCGCCGTTTATGGCGGTATTTTTGGCCTTTTTTCGACCGACACTCCTTTATTATTCCACAATTACGCAAAATATTGAAAAAAAAATATCGTTGAAAATAGCGCTTATTACCGCTATTAGCAGCGATTTGATTTATCCCTTATCTGCTATAACGGCTTAATTGGATACCACCTGCCCTTAATCCGTTCATGGCGGTACTGTTTTTTCGATTTTTGTTTCGATTTTCGATTTTCTTTAATATTATTTTTAATTTTTCATCAAATTTTATGCTTTTTGCACGTGGAGGGTCGTATATATATAAACCGTTATAGTAGATTTCAATGTATATATCGCATTATATAAGCAGTTAAATAAGCGGATAGGCAAAATATACATTTTGCATATATAATCTACAATCGAAACTTGTTTATATTTTTACCAATTCTAACGATAATAAACCCAAAGCTTCAGGGATTAAACTACGTATATAAACAGACGTCCAAGCTCAAGTTTACTTATTATACTGATCTTGAAAACTTTTTTATAATAAAAAATTCTAAATATGTATTTGAGAAATCTTTTTGCCTTATTTTATTAATTTTATATTATTTTTGTTTTTGTAGCCAGAGTTTACAGTTCCTGCACGTGGGGGATCGTTGTGAACATGGCTAGCACGGGCTAATTTTATTAGTCACCCTGCATCGAATAAATAAATAAATAACAAATAAAACGTATACGCGTTTATACACACAAAGCTTTATATATCACGTCTTTGTTCATAGTTTCAACAACAAAACAAATACGTCATATTTAATCTAGCTTAGTGGTATAATGCACGTACCATAATCTATATCATATATACGTTGAAGTGCGTGGGTTCGAATCCCGTTGTGGTCGCAGATTTTCTGTGCATGCATAAGCACAATAGGCCGTTAGGCTTAATGGGCCGTTAGGCTCAATAGGTCGGCAGGTCAGTCACATGAATAAGGCCAAATCATGTGACGTGACCCCGCATTCCGGACATCCGGATCGAAGATCTGCACCTACGGATTCGAACACGTAATTCACAACTTAGCCTTAGATTCATCACCTTCATAACCTTCATCGATTCAACGATTCAACGAATCGATTGTGCAACAACAATATATCATCTCTATTACCCGGTAGCAGACGGTTATCTGCCATTTCAACGTTCCATCAGCCTTATACGTGATCCACTTTTCCCCGCGTTCAAGATTAAGCTTATTCTATCTCGTAACCTCCTCACAATCGTATATAGATATATTATGTAATTCTTCAGTTTGGTACACATATCCGCTTACATTAATCGTTAAATTACGGATAGGTAAAGTATATTGAATTTTGCATATAATTTACAATCAAAACGCTTATAATTTTTACCAATCTTGACATTAACAAAACCAAACTTTTATCACGCTAACTACGTATATAAACTGGCGTCATCGTAAAAACCGAGTTTTTATACCCGCTTTTGTTTTTTCTTATATAAATAAATGCTAAATTTGTGTTATTTTTGTATCTTTTGCTTTATTCAAACAAATAAAATTAAAAAAAGAACGTTAAATAAAGTTTATCTATAAATAGATATAAGAGTGAATATACTAAAGCTCTTCTCAGTTCTACCGATATTTGTGTAAATTATTTAGTTTTTGAATAAATTACTAATTAATATAAAAATATCAATAAAACTTTTATTTGATTTGGTAATTGCATGCACTTCGCGGTGTTAGGTCCGCTACGCTACAGATACTGTAAGGAAGTTTTAAATTGGTATTATTTATAGCTCTTTAAAATAAAAATTAAATATAATAAAAATTACATATTTTAATCAATATTTAAATATTTTTTCAAATATAATGGCTTCAAAACCACACTTGGGAGGTGAAGAATCACCGAACTCCACTGAATCCAACGCAGGTTATTTTATATTATTATAATTTGTATCTTTTTTTCTATTCGAATATTCAATGATATATCATAGTTATACCATTTTCTTTTTACTATTATCGTGCGATTATGTTATTTATACCCGCTATAAACGGCAGAATGCGACAAACTATCCTTATACTAAATAAATAATTATTAGGGATATTGCCGCATTAAGTATATTATTAATAGTACCGCTACAAACGGCGAAATGCGACAAATTATCGTTGGTGGTACCGCCATAAACGGCGAAATACGACAAAATGTCCTCAGATTAGAACGAGCGCGATCTTTTCGGCCAATGTAATTGGTCGAACAGCTATGTGGCTGAAAGGTACATGGAGCGTTCGGTCCCCACTGCGAAGCAGGGGGGTCTAGTCTGAGCATTGAGATGAAAACCTTTTATAATTTTAACGATTTTTTTAGCAATAATTACCCTATATGCCCCACACGCCTGTACCATAACAGGGTTTTTTGGCCTGGATTTGGTCACAATCGCCTATAATTCCGTCTTTTTAAAAGGTTAACCAACCGTCCATAATTCGTTTTAAACCTATAAGAAGGTAATTTACAGCGGCATGCTCTAAATCCGATAATCAAGGAGGTTTTAACAACGGACTTCTTATGCAGGAAATTTCCTTTTTTCCGAAAATAGTCCCGTTTATATGAGGTTATATAAATGGGTCACTTAGCGGTTTGCCGGGCCTACGGGGCCTAATTTGACGTCAACTTGCAGGGCTTTTACGGCTAAACTTCTGCGTTATTACAGGTGAATTTACGGCTATTTCCGTATTTTATTCGGGATTTAACCATTCCGTTACCGTATTTTCTTCCGGTTCCGAATCCTCATAAATTATATAATCCTCGTAATTTTTGGGATTTATATTATTCAATCTTATTGCCAGCGGAGCTGCGTAGCCCTCTATAACCCCCTTTTAGGCCATGCTCGAAGCGGTGCTATATTTACCTATTATACCAGCGTAATTCGAAATGGGTTTATTTCGAATAAAGATATCGCACCCTTTTACCTCCCTCTAGCACGAATGTTTAACGGAATTGAGGCGTCCCTACGCCTTGAGATCCTTATTATACAAGGTATTTTTTAGTTATACGCCCCTTATATTGTAGTATATAAAACCATTAACGATATTTATTCCAAACGAGGGGATATAAAGAACGTGATTTAACGTAACCTTTTTAAGTTCATTATTTTTCTGGCCGTAACGGACTATTATTTTAACAGTTCCAGTGCCTACAGGCCTAACAGGGCCACCTCCTATGCCGATTTCGACTGTAAAACCGGGGGTATAATCGGTAAAAATTAGCTTATATGCAAAAATATGGTGTGTGCTACCTATAGCGTACAAGATAGGGTAACCTAATTTCCAAGGCTTAGGAGCCCATTTTACGCCGCGTCCAGGCTTCGTTTTAGCCCTAAAATTAGCTGCTAAAACCTGTCGTTTTAGCGTTTTACCGGTATCGGGTTCCGGATCCGATTCCGAACGTAATTTTGTAATTCCGCTAATAGCGGAATTAACCTCCTATTGCAAAGTTGGGTAAGGTAAATTACCGCCCAAATCAGCTAACTGCTCCAGGGCGTTATACGCTGCGCATTCGTTAACGTCACCTGGAATCGAGCACGTAAATGACTCGAAAATTATGAAAATTATGGACGTTCCAGCGGTTAATTCGCTGGGACTGGAGGATTTAGTATTTTTTGCAATAGCGGAATCCAAATTAGAGTTCTTATCACGTTTTTTTCGTAATATAAAGGTGGTTTCCTACCCATTATCTTCATTTTAAGCGCCCTTTTTATCGTTTTTTTACCCGATTTTCGACCTTTAGAAATATAATTAGCGGCTTTAGCCGTTGTTAATTCTTAAATCGAATTTGTCGATATAAAGTCCGCTATAAAGTATTGCAAATTTAACTTTTCCGAATTTTGGCCGATAACCTGCAGGGCCCGTTGGGTATTGCGTCGACGTTCGGTCCAGGTAGGAAATATCCTTTTTAGGGCCGGTAAGTATTAATGTCGTATATCCACAGGGTTAATTTGCACGTAAGTAATGGTTAGTTTAGCTATTAGTAAGTTAAAACGGTTGTTAAATTCCGGTATTAATCTTTTAAATTTCGAAAAGTTTAAAGCGTGAAATTCCCAATATAGCAAATTTCGATTGAACTTGGGTATAACGGAATAGTTATCTTCTAGGGTTCAATAAACCCTTACGGAGTTGGAATACTATACAGTAAATTTTAAAAAATCCATTGTTAAACTGTTTTTTATAAATAATAATAGGATTTATTGTTCGTATTCTGGTAAGGTCTAACCAATTTCAAGGTTGGAAAAAGATTTCGCAGTTTTTATAACCCTAAGTTTTATTATTAACGCCCATTTCCACAAATCGTAATTGCTAACCCCTATTAATTTACAATTTTCGGGGAAGGAAAATAGCCGTTTCGATAATGTTTTACCTAACCCGTCACCTAAAATTAGGTTGCCGGGTGGATTAGGGAATGCGGTAGCGGTAGCTGGTTTAAAATCCAAATCACGATTAAAATTAAAAAAAATGACCGCTTTGTGTGGTTAATAGGGCAGTTAATTGTTAAATTGTCCTTAAAAATTAATCCATTTGCGTAGTTAACGCTTTTAATTACAGATTTTGAGCCTGTAATTTAACGGTTTAAACTTCGTTTGGGCTGGGTTTAGGCCTTTTACCTGTTGGAATTAGGCCTGGAAGGCCCGATATATGGTTAATTTCCATTATAGTGTAACCCGAATTATAGTTGCAATTCTTTCATCTATAACTGTAAATAATTAACTTAGTCGCACAAAGGTAAATGCCCTATTGAATTTAGGACTTGCTATACCGTTTGCCTTCTTACGGTTGTAGGCCTGTAATTGCCAATTATAGGGTTTATTATTATTCTCCTCAATGGTCGAAATCCACTAAAAATATAGAGTTAGAATCCCTGAAATCCGCAATTAGTGGGTGCCCTTGTATTTGGACCAATCCACGTGCACGTAACGAATTTAATTCGTCAATCGGGTGCTGGGTAATCTGCAAGGTATCGTGCAGGGTATCGTGCAGGATATCGTGCAAGGTAACGAACCAATTAACGTCATTCCGCTAGTGGGTTTTGGGGCTATTGTGAACCCCCTTAAACGCAGTAGAAATTTAGTGGGTTAATAGCGAACAGATACTGGGGTTTTGGGCCCTGACTCGCTAGCGTAAATCCCATTAAAACTTGAGCCAATTACGGTGGCGTGCACGATCCAGAAAAACCACACCAAAAATTTTGGATTTGCAATGCAAGCGATCGCTGCAGGACTTGAAAATTAGGCCTGAGTCGAACGTTTATTTTTAGCGATCCCCACTGTAAATACAGGGGGTTAGGTGCTGGATTAGCGCTTATAATTAACAATTTCGCACAAAAACAGCAATATCTTCGTTAATATACGTGCTATAAAGATGTGATAATAACCAAAATAAAGCCTAAATTTCAGGTTTTGCAGCGATGCAAAATGCATTTTGGTGCATAAATTAAAACCTATCCGGGCTTATAACCTGTTAATATTTCGGGTTATTAACAGGGGCTTAAGCTTCAGCTTAGGTGCGGCGTGGTGCTAGTTACGCTATAAAGGCCTTTAATTGCAGGGGTTTAAACCCTGTGATTGCAGGGCTTAAATGCATTAAATACACTAAAATGGTACATTAATTTTGGGATTAATAAATTCGATTCATTGGTGGGGGAGACTTTGCTTTATTTCCCTCACAAATTTTCCGACATCGAAATATAGTCTCAATGCTCAGACTAGACCCCCCTGGTTCGCAGTGGGGACCGAGCGCTCCATATACCTTTTAGCCACATGGCTTTTCGACCAATTACATTGGCCAAAAAGATCGCGCTCGTTCTAATTTAAGGACAATTTGTCGCATTTCGCCGTTTAAAGCGGTATTACCAATACCAAACTTAACGTCGTCGCAACAACGTTAATTGCAACTACTGTTAATAAAAAAAAATTTTTATATAACAATTATCCATCCAAATTAACCATTATCCTATTATTTTTATATGTAAACAACGTTTTACTCAATAATGGAAAATACATTACCGATAATACCAATGGATTTTTCCGAAGAAGTATTTCCGTCCGCGCAACCCGTAAACCAGTATTTTACATTGGATTTAATATTATTATTTTTAGCGTTATCGCGATTATTATCGCGCAATTGCCTCTTGGCAAATAAATGGGTGTTTAAACAGTATTTATTCGACTAACCGCAAACCATTTACGAATCCCAGTCCGAAACGGAATTTACCACCCCGAACTTAAACCCCGAAACCAAATTTATTCGCGACATTATTAAATTTTGGCGTAACCGTTACCGCCGCACCAATTTTATACAATTTATACACGCCTGGGCAATAACCGCAAATTTTTACAAAATTACCAGACCCGTTTCCTCGCGGATATGTTTTTTAAAAAAAATATTACGAAACCTTTAAATCCGAGAACGTTTACGCGTTAATGGGGTCGAATACCGTTATAATAATAGATTTCCTGCGCCTATCGAAATTAACTTTTTGCGCAGGGAATTCCAGTAATTAATATAATATTTACGCTTTTTTAACCGGTTCGAGCCCACAAATTTCCAATTTCCGGGAATAAAAAACTGTGCCGCTAAAAAAGTAAACGATATGGATTGGTTAAGACAGGTATTCGATACGTCCACGCAAATCATTCCGTCCAAAGCGCCAATATTATACAAATTTATATTTTTATGATTATTGCATTTCCGGGGCCACCGCCCGTTTCATTTATCGTTACAATTTTCGAACGTGGTACACCTGGAACCAATTACCATTTTAAAAACCATAAACCCTCCAACGTTAAAAGATTATTACGTTATATTAATATTGGCGCTTTTAACCTACGGATACTTCCCCCAAAAAAGCAATTATTTACTACGTATATTCGCTATATACTTTACAAATAGCGGTGTTTTACGACGTATTGTAGACACGTTTTCTGTGGTTGGAATATATTTCTTCTTTAAAGCTATCAAACGGTAAACCCAACAGCTTGTCGCCGTTGCCCGAGTACGTAATTAGCAGTATTTATTTTTACCTTTTACCGCGAATAGCAATAGTACTTATATATATATATATATATATATATATTTATATGTATATATATGTGTGTATATATACATATATATATATATATAGATAAACCTAAATAGGATTATTCGTAACCCAATAACTTCGTATATGACAATTTTAATTTCCTGGACAAAGTACATGACCTCGGACAAGGAAAATATAACCGCATGCAAAATTTAACATCGTGTCTCTTTATATTAACGCCAAAATTTGAACGATATACGTAATTACAGTGGTACGCCACCTTATTTTTCCGCCAAAAATGGTTGCAAACGCCCGCTTTTTACAATATTTGGACAGCTATTACGAAGGCACCAAATATTATATAATGCACCAAATTTGTGGTTTTTTATTCCCCAACCGCCCATATACGCTTAAAGGAATCCCACAATACCTTACCTTCGCACGATTTGTTCCAATTTCCTACCTCATCCAAACCCCCGCTATTACCAAAAACGAAAGGGAATACGCAGGAATTATCCAAATGCACGAAATCCTTTTTAAAAGTTTTTAAAACCTGCAACCCGACCGTTTCAACTATTTTTCCGTCCTGTTTTCCGTCCAAAGGAGTTAGAATAACGTTATATATCCGTATTATTTAGGGAATCTATATCGAATTATCCCACTTTTTAAATAAAAAATAATAAAGATTACCCGTACCAGCGTTTTCCTATATCGAATTCAGATTTATTAACCAATTATGGCAAATTTACGCGCCTATTATATTTATAAATATAATGGGGTTGGCGAAATATAGCAAATTTTAAAAAAATAAAAAGGAGTTTTACCACGTTTTACGGCTTTTGCAAAATGTATTCCGGTCCCGCATTTAATATATTATAATTGTTATATTAACCCAAAACGGATTATTGGAAAGGGATCGGATTTTTAGAAACGCTTCAAAGCACGCGTTTACCGATATACCATATAACGTATATATTTCCGTGGTAAATCGTGTTTACAATAATATATTCCCCGGTTATATTAACGGTTTAACGGGTGTTCGATTCTAAAATACAAAGCCCAAAATTAATATCGCCTTTCGCACCTAACGCCGTTATTTGCAAATAATTAACCTTTAATAAATAATAATAAATGCGTTCCACCAAAGATATTACGGCGTATTGGAAATTATAATAAAGTAATTGGTCCTATTTTTTACAGTTGCAAAACAAAAGATTATAGTTTTAAAATGCTATATTTAACATGGTTATTACAATTGAAAATTATAAATAAACCGCTGCGGACCGGGATTTTAAAATTAAAGTTCGTAAAATATACCACGGCCGGGAATGGATATTGTTAACAATATGGGTTGCTAACAGGAGTTTAGGGTTTAGCCTAGGTGCGGCGTGGTGGTAGTTGCGTTGTAAAAGCCTGTAACTACAGGGCTTAAATGTACTAAATTCACTAATTTTGGGATTAATAGATTTAATTTATTGCTGGGGAAAACTTTGCTTTATCTCCCTTACATAGTCTCCGACATCGAAGTGGGGGTCCGCACCCCGCAAAAGGTTCCGGTGCCGCACACGATTTTCCAATAAATTATTTTATATACGTTGTTGAAAAAACACCCTTATTTTTATACAAATATTTTTGGGTTCGCACTAATTTGCTGATTTGGTGAAAATTTCAACCCGGTACAGCGTAGCTGATTCGTAAGTGCAGGGTGGGTGTTAAACCCGGTACAGGGTTAAACCCCATTCGCTGACTTTGAATCGCAACTCCTGCAATACATAAAATATAATAGAAAATCCGACAGCCCCAACAGCCCCATTTCGGCACTATCTATTGTGGCTTATATACAAATTAAAAGTGGACCCATTACATTCAAAATAACGCATATAATTAACAGATATAGACCGGTAAACCTAACAGTAAAATATATTAACAGGGGTTTCGCCATAAATATTAAAAATAACCGCAATTCCACGCACGATTTGCGAAAAACAATCTTGAATTGGGCAGCGATAGGGCTAATTGCAACTACGGTGCGCAAAATATTGGAGAATATCGCCCGTATACGCATTAATAATAATTATTATATAATATTAACCAACCACGATATAATCCATTATACGTATTTGCTATTCCAAAATGGTTGGGGAAACGAAAAAAACCGAAATATTACCCAGGTTCGATTTCGACGGTCCCGATTTATTATACCTGGGCTTAAAAAAGCTAATGGGCGAAAAATTGGAGGTTTTCAATCAATAGATCGTACGCCCTAATAGTGTGCTACTTCAGGCGGATATTAACAAAACAGGGGCAAATCCAAAACGCGGATATAACCGGATAAACGGGTTAAATATTACTGGTATTATTAACACAAAAGGAAACTTGCTGGACGGAGGATATAAAAAGTCCGACGAAAAAGGCGTGTAAAATTTAAAATAATAAAAAGCAAACTACGCAAATTTAAACGGGTAAAAACGAAGATCGTTCCATTATAAAAAGGAGTTAATAAACGAATAACGGTAGCCTTACCCCCGAAAAACGGAGGTATAATAACGTCCGCAAAACCAGTAAATATAAATAAATAAATATTAATTATAAATTTGGCCTAAAATAAAAAACGAGGTATAATTTCCTCCAAAATCCTCCGTATAAATAACCCGTTTTTCAACCAATACTTTTGCCCAAATAAATTATATTAACCATTTGCCGCCAATTACAAATCAAGTAAAAAGGACTTTGATAATAACCGTTTTTATAATACCCCATTACTATAAATAATAACTCCATTGAACCGGATCCAAATAGTGATAATTATTACAGCACGATATATATAAAACCCCCAATTTCCTAGCACTAAACCCCAAAACAAAAGCAAAACAAAAAACCCAAACCGATTGAAAAAAAAACGAAAACGTTTAACAGCGTTAAATACTTTTTTAAAAATGGGTTTATTAACGCCACGCCTCCTTTTCCGAATTGGGGTCGCGGTAAACGATCCAAGCACCGAATCGTTCTTTTCGTTATCCTTTTCCGAAATGGGTATATAAGGTTTTTTTAACGAATCAAATATACATTTATCGTAATCGAGGCCAATATCGATAAATCCAAAAAACGGAATAACGTCCTCGAAAACGTCGGCGTTATTGTTACCAAAATTATCTTTTTTAAACGGTTTATTGCTTTCCCGGCGTTTAATAACTCAGGAGCTATAATCCTTTATTAGTGCCCCGATAACCCGCGCGGTCGCGGTTTCGTCGTAAAATCCATCGCTGTTTTTAATCAATTTAATTAATTTAACCATAAACCAATTAATTATATGCGTTATTTAGCATGTAATGGGTCCACTTTTATTTATGTATAATCCACAATAGATAGTGCCGAAGTGGGGCTGTTGGGGCTGTCGGGTTTTCTATTATATTTTGTGTGTATTGCAGGAATTGCGATTTAAAGTCAGCGAGTGGGGTTTCACCCTGTACCAGGCTTAATACCCGCCCTGCTTTTACGAGTCAGCTACGCTGTACCGGGTTGAAATTTTCACCAAATCAGCAAATTAGTGCGAACCCAAAAATAATTTGTATAAAAATAAGGGTGTTTTTTCAACAACGTATACAAAATAATTTTTCGGAAAATCGTGTGCGGCACCGGAACCTTTTGCGGGGTGCGGACCCCCACTTCGATGTCGGAGAGTATGTAAGGGAGATAAAGCAAAGTTTCCCCCACCAATAAATTAAATTTATTAATCCCAAAATTAGTGAATTTAGTACATTTAAGCCCTGTGATTACAGGCTTTTACAACGCAACTACCACCACGCTGCACCTAGGCTAATGCCTAAGCCCCTGTTAGCAACCCATATTGTTAACCAAATCCGTAATTTATAATAGCAAAATCGAAATAAGGCAAATATATACGATTAATATAATTAGTAGACGTATTACGGCCACCATTTTAATCCTGGTATTGGTAATTAATATAAATTGGACCCAACCTTAAAATAAAAGCTGACGTTTCTCGACAATACTATTTATTAATCTGCTAAAAAATATTTAATACGAGCATTAAAATTAAACGAAAATAAAGTTCGCCTATGCGGCGCGTCCTCTTAAAATAAAAAGCTTTGAAATACTGGGTGGGTTTTATTATCCAAACGAAGCAGTAAAATGAGCAAAATAACATAATTACCATTACCTAATACGCTGGGAATTGTTTGACAACTGGAAGTTAAATCATTTTGGGGAAACGCATGCGCGTAATTTATTTAAATGACATTTATTATATATTAGCAGCGGCCGGAATAATAGAAAAAAGGGCATCAACTTTCCGGATTATGTGATTTTTTACCCAATTAAAAACAGTACCTCGCACTTCGAAAATGCGCCAAATAACAGGATTATTTTGATTTAACCGAATTAAACGCCCACTAATTTGCGATTATATATTAGCGTTCGACATTAAAGGGATAATAAAACCAATGCAATAATTGGGGTGCAAGCTAAAACCAGCGTTGGAAATATTAACACTTAGGGCAGAAACGTTAAAATTGGAGCTAGAATCGGTGAAATCGGAAACGGTTTTATCGCGTTCGGTTTGGGACAGGTTTAATCGGATAATAGCCACACCGAAGCTGGCCTTTGCTAAAATAAAAGCAATGAAACTAAAAAAAACCAACAAGTACATTAAAAACTATAATAATTGTTACAAAAATGGAAAAACAAATAATTATTATAATATTTATCACAATCCAGAAATAATAAAAATTGTAATAATTGTTATAATAATTATGGGGAAGAAAAGCGATTGTAATAATTATTATTAGATAGCTAATTTACGTACGTTTAAATCCAAGGATTAGGCGTTATAACCAGGACGCGTTAACCTTTTTTCTTTTCCTTCATGCAAATTTCGACCACGCGGGTAATAAATGGCGATTCGCTTAATATAAAATAGACCATTTTAACCCTGGCCGACGGAGGTAACGTTTAAAATTAGTGCAAGCGTTCGAATAAACCCAATTAAAGTGACCGTCGCCGTTATATTAAATTAAAACGTCCACAATTACCGATCCAAAACGGGTTTTTCTTTTTTATAGGCTTTTTTTAAAATTTTGTCGGACGTTGCGGTGTTTGGTTTTCAAATCCACTCATTTTAACGTCAGCAATTTACCCAGCTCCGCCGAATTAGCATCCTGGGTATCGTTTTCGGCGTGGATTATTAACCAAAAAAATAATTAATTGTTAGAAATTGCAACAGGCGGATAAAACCCATATTTAAAAGAACCGAAATTTGGCGGTTACCAGTTGCGGTATCCGTATTAATGGGAGTTCCTAATAAAACGGGACCAATATCGTCGGTATTTTCGCCCACGAATACGGTAATAATGTTTTTGAAATTATTTCGGTATTCGTTATAACGTTTTCGAAACGGTGGCCAAATTGGAGCTCCTTAATAATAATACTATAGGGCGGAATACGTTTACAGGGATAAATGATTATACCGTTAGGCAAAATAAGCCCGGTATTTATACCTTTACGTACCGTAAATATATTGATATATTTAAAAATTATTAACGATTTTTCGTTTAATATAATGGTGGGAATTATAAAGTTTAAAATTCGAGGGTAAAAAAGCCACCATTTCCAACCCATCGATTCGAGTTTTTGTAGGGAGGTTTTGGTGTTTTTATCGATATTAACAGCGACGAAATAACTATTATTTTTCCAAATATGATCGACCGTAAACATATTTTCCTAAAACAAGCTTTTAGGTCCGGCGAAAAAAATCGCAACTTTATCCCAAACCAGGGTATTAAGGCCGGTAATATTTTTAATTTTGTTAATAATCGGCGTGGTAATGGCCATAGCCCGATTAATGCAAAAAATAAAAGCGAAATGCGCGGTATATTATCGATTCGGGTTCACGGAGGTATTGAATTTCGTTTCCAATTATACGTTAAAAAAGGGACCAAATAATAAATATATAACCAAACGCCGGATATTTTTAATATTTTCACGGGTGGAAAATTCGGTTCTCCGACCGCTCTTACGTTAAAGGTTCTTAATAAATTTATTTAATTTAAACAAATATATCAATATAACGAAATTATACCAATTATTACAAAAAACATTTACTGCGAATTATTTTTACATCGGAACTATCGTCGAGGTTATCGACGTCGGGGGGCGCTGGTAAAAACTAAAATTAACAGTTTTATATATATATTATAGGTAAAATACCTTTTAAGCGTTATAAATTTCGTTTAACTATTCAATCTTTCGGATTAAAAATGTCGAATAAAAGGTAATAGTAACCGTGCCCGTAGATTTGGCATTAAATTTGCGGGCGGCGAATTTGGTTAAAATATCGTAAAACTTCGTTTGGGTAAAAATAGCAGCCGATCGCGGGGCATCGGTAACGCATAGCTCGGCTAAACTATAATAGTATGAAACGTCGAAGGCTGGGAAATTGGTTATTATTTTTTTAAATGTTTGCGAAATGAGGTTGGCCGGGGCGAAAATCAAAATGGGAAAACATCCGTCGGTATTTTGGATAAATCGGTCGTACTAGCAACGGATATACCATATATTAATCACCGTAAAATAAATAATCGCTTTTCCTGTGCCCATTTTATTGGTTAATTGCCAGTTTTGAAAAGCTGACTGCTCCAGTTTTAGTAAAATGTGGGCATTTAAATCGAAAAAAAATTAATTTAATAAAAAATTAAAATTGTGACAATAGTTACAAAAGTAGGGGCAGGATTGTGGCAATAGTAACAAGAAAAGGGGTAGGATTCTAATAACAATTACAAAAGTAGGGGCAGGATTGTAACAATAGTTATAAAAATAGGGGTAAGATTGTAATAATAGTTACAAAAATAGGGATAATGTATATATAATTTACCAGCCAATTAATAGGGTAACCAATAGCGACCAAAAGGAGCATTAGGCATATCCCAATTAAACCAAAAATTTTGCCTCGAATTTTTTTATATTTAAAACCCATTTTATTATTAGTATTTAAACCGTCGATAAGTAAGGTGTTTTAAAAAAGCGCAAATCTTTCATAACAGCCTAAAGCGAGTTTGCGTTAAAAAGATAACCAATCCAGGGATAACCTTTGGCTAAAATGGAGAATTGCGCATAATATACCAAAAAAGCCGCTAAAATCCGTTCCCGGACGTTTTCGAAAATTTCCTTTTTTACGCGGTCCATATTAGCAAATCGATCGGCGATAATAAACTGGGTTGATAAAAAATTAAAAAAAATCGTTTTATTGGTCGTCGCCAAAAAATTTGGGATACAATTCGGTAATTTTAGTTTTTGGTTTGGTAAATATGGGACGATGGAACCGCCCCTCGTCGTCCAAATTGTTAAAAATACCCTTACGTGTTAATAAATCCAGTAGGTGCATTTAGATTTGATTTGCACGCTTTTTTTTCAACCGTCCGACTTTAATAAATTTAAAACGGGACCAGGTATCGATAGCGAATATTATTATTATCGTGTTATAATAAACGCGGTTAAAACCAAACAAATTGGCGGCGTCGATAACTTGGTCCGCCCGCGAACGGGCAATGAAACGATGTTAAAATTAAATTAAATGCAAATTATTTAGGGCGATAACGTTATCGGTAATAATTGCACCATCGGCGACAGTAAACAGGGTGGAAAATTATTCGATATTAAATTTGAAAAAATTGCGGCAATTTCCACTAAAATCGTTAAAACTTTTTTTATTATCAATAACGACTTTTCCCTACCGGCGAAAAACAAAGTAAAAAAATGGTAATAAACCCTAAACCAATCGTCGATAAAACAACCGTTATATATATAAAGTCCAGGGTCAGCGGTTTTGAACTTTAAATCGCCGTTTTTAAAATCAGGTCAGGTGGTTATTATCTGCAGGTTAATTAATATCGTAGTGGGAATTATAAGCGGTTTGAATTTATCTGCGAATATCTTTAACCCTGGGTGGTTAATATCGCCTTAATGGGTAATAGGGGGAATACGGGGTAGGCGACGCTGATCTGCCAAATCATCGAAAATAGGTTTAATACCCCTATCGTTAAATATATCCGGCATGGAATCCAAGATTTTTTACCAAACGGGCATTTTATTACCTTTAATTTATTTGCCGGGGTTACCTGCCTTAAAATAAGTTAAAAACCCGAACACGTCGGCGATTAAAAAAAAGTTAACCAATAATTAAAATTGTACCCGTTATTACAAAATATAAAAAAGGGTGAAAACCAAATTATAATAGCTGTTACATTATAGCAGTAATTGTTTAGCACTACCGCAAAGGATTGTAATAATTGCTACAATATAGTAAATAGCAGGGAATATTAATGCAAAATTTGTAATAATTATGGTAATCCAACAAAAAAACCCCTAACCTGTTATATTAATATATTGAATTAAAGTATTTATCGTTTTATAGCCAAATACGACTCTTATTTCGTTTATATTCGACGAATTATGATTAAAAGGGTATACCAAAATCTGGTTATTAACGCGTGTTTTTGCAGCGGCGACGCCAGCAGCGGATTAAGAACGTTTCAAGGTTTAGGCGATTAAGGTTTCGTTCGTATTACGGAAAATGTTATTTCCGCGACCGAGCCAGGCGGGCGGGTTAATATTATTATTAATTTTTAAACAGTTAATGAAATTTAAAGGGGATATAATGCGAGCTATTTTGGCAGTATTCATATTCCTTACCCTACGCCAAATTATAATAATTACCGCCGATACGGATTAATTTTTACCCAATTAAAAATCTTTCCATAACGGGACGGGCATTCGATTTAGGAAATCCGTATTTTTATACCATTGGAAATAATATTTGGGTTATACGAAATTTACTAATTTATTAATTGGCGTCGAATCGGGCTTGGCCTACGTCCGCGATACCGAAATAAAATTGGGTTTAACCGGACGAACGGTGGTGGCCTTAAATATACGGGTTACCGGCGGCCTATTTAATAGCGCGGGTGCCGGGTTAATAATAATTTCCGGTTATGGTGCAAAAGGCCGGTTTTTGGGGTTTTTTAATGGTGGAAATAATGCGTTAGCAAATGGTTTAAAAATATTAAAAAAGTGCGCAATTAGCGGTTATCGAAATCCTAAGCAGGTTTGTTATGGTTATCGTCCATATTAATATTATCATCGCCCTTATTAACGGACGCAAAAAAAGGTTAGTTATTATTTTCGCCCATATAAATATTATCGCCGTTATCGTCGACGGGGGCGGGGGTAAATTCGTTATCGCCGGCGTCCATATTGGCATTATTTCCATTTTTATCGACGGGGGCGGGGGCAGATTCATTATCGCCGGAATTTATATTGCTATTATTTTGCTTATTATTATTATTATTAATCGGAATAGGGGGAAAATTCAAAGGGATTCCGATTGCATATAAATAACCCTGTAATGTAAAACGGTCCAAACGTGCAAAATTTAACTTTAAAACGATTGCAGTGTCCGCGTCGTAATTGTGCAAATCCTTGAAATATTGTTTAATATTTTCTATCCGGGTTATTTTTTGCGGTATAATGATTAGTGTTACGACCAGACAAGATGGGTCGGTACCAATGAGGCCAGGCGGGGTCACACCCCTCCTAACGACATTCGCCCAAAGAAATCGCCGACAACAGAACATCGATTACCTAAGGGAGAAATCACGTGACGCCACGTGATCGCCAAAAAGGTAATCTCAATAATCCTTAAAAAATTACAACAAATTAGGCGAAATAATTTTTGCGATTTGTGATAGATTAAGGGAAATCACATTCGGAACATAATTTATATAAAATACGCTCATTACCATGTAGATAGATTCGATTTTAGGATTGCTTAGCAGCAATTAAACTTTAGTTAACCTTAATATTTATTTAAAAACGATTATAATTTCACCCCAATTATTAAAAACCCCAATTACCCAGTTAAAACGTTTAATTGCTTTAACCCACTGTACTTTACCCTAAAAACAGGTTACCCGATACCTTAATCGTAACATTTTAATTGCTCTTATTTAATATTTTGCCTTAAAATATACCGAACAGTATCGCCGAAATAATATTTTCCAACAAAACCACCCCTTAAACCCCTTTTACTATTAACGTTCCGGCCAGCGTTAACGTTTTGCGTTAAATAGTCGCGACGCTCCAAATAAAAAATCGATAATTCCAGGAACGAATAACCGAACAAATTAATCGAATTAATAGGAATTATATTAAATACCCTTTACTATTATTTTATAATAGCACCCCAGGTACCTTATAAGGATTCTTTACGGGAACCCGGGCCTACCTTTATTTTAACGAGGATAATTTCGATAATAACGCAAAAAAGGTCACCTACGCAGCCTCGCTATTAAAAGGCGATACGTTTGCCTGGTTCGAACCAATCCTACGAAATTATTTGGACCATAATAAGGAAAAAAACCGTAAAGCTGAGACCAACCGCATTTTCGACGATTACGAGAATTTCGAAAAATGTTTTAGGGGAGTATTCGGTAGCCCAAACGAGGAACGCACAGTTGAACGTAAACTGGTACGCCTTACCTAAACCAAATCGGTATCCAAATATATTAATAAATTTCGATAAATTACCGCCAAATTACCATGGGGCCCCGAAACCCTAATGGTACGCTTTTATGCGGAATTTAAAAAAAAAATTAAAAACGAATTTGTTAAAAAAGAACGACCCGATACCCTAGCCGAATACGTAAAATTAACAGTTAAAATCGATAACCGACTTTACGAACGGAAATTGGAACGACGCGAAAAACGCAGCGTATGGGGGCCAATTTTGCGATAAATTAATACGGGACGCAAATACCAATACCCCAAACCGCCTCGCCAATATAATATTTCCTACGGAACATATAACGGACCCATAAACCTTAACGCGACCCAATATAAAAAACCGCGCAAAAATCCCAAAAATGGCAAGTGTTTTAAATGCGAAAAACCAGGACATATAACCAAATTTTATCCCTAAAACACTCCGGATTTACACCCCGATTCCAAAAAACCACGAAGATTAAATACCATTACCCACCAACAAACACCACCGGATTAATACAATTTGAAAAACTGGACCATATGTTACGACGATAACTGCATAATCCACAATAACGCAAAAATGGACGCAGGATGGTACCCATAAAAATTTAAAAGCATTCGGACTTTAACAGTAGGAAACCGTATACTTATTAAAACCAGACCACCGGTACAATTACGCAGGCAAAACGCCAAATTACCCGAACCTACGGAATTAAATACCTTAGAAAAATTAAAACCAGAACCATTGGGACAAACCCACCGCATCCGGATAATCCAACAAGCCCCAACGGACGAATTTAATAACGAATTAAAAAACGAATTTAACGAAAAAAAAACTATATTTTTAAACCCATACAATGCAGCAAGGGAAAATAACCCCTATATATATAAAAAGAAATTTATCGATTTATACCGAAACGACCAATTAATGCAATTTCCCGGAATACCATTTCGAATACAGATATAAAACCCTATAGGATTAATCGATCCAATTTTCGGAAACCACCCAATTTTGGATACCAAATATCCCAAATATACAGAAATCTTTTGGGCAAAATGTTTTCGAAACAATTGCGGATTGCATTTTAACAAAAAAATAGTCCACGATTTTTTCCCACGACGACGCAAAACAACAGGCATCCACAAAATATATACTACCATTAAATTACCCAATTGGGAAATCAAAATAAAACTCAATACCGAGCCAGCGGTAATTTTTACCCCTTATAACGACTACCCCATAATATGCTACAACCAAAGACAATTCCTATGGTACGAATGTACCCGAAGCATTTGTAAAGTATATATATTAGCCAAAGCATAGGTATGGTACGAAACGAAATCACGACAACCAGGACCCGCACCCATGACCAAAATTATGTGGAACCCCAACGTTAAAAATAACGAAATACCTACAAACGCACGAAAAACGCCTGCACCAATAGGGCACCGATTTAATAAAATTAACGTTAGAAACAATTATACGCCCCGAAATAAGAAGAATAAGGACCTACGACGCGAATCCAATAAATTAAAAAACTAGGATAGCCAAACGGTATAGGGTACCAGACGGTAGCAATAAAAACGGAATAAAAAACCTTAAACGCCACGCAAGTTACGAAAGCAGCACACGAACATATATTCCTAAATATACGATTTAATGGAAAACCTATACGAACGCTCCTTAATAACGGAGTATAAAACAATTACATCTTTCCAAAAATCGTGAAAAAACGACGAATATTTTGGCGATAAAAGGAAAAATTATATCGATTACAAACCGTAAAAAAAAGGCAGTTTTATACGGGAACGGCACTATCGAAATAAAAACCGTACACTTTTGGATGGAAAATTATGGACGAAAAGAACAAATTATTTTGGATATTACGGAAATAGGGAACAAAAATATAATTTTAGGAATTCCCTGGTTTAGAAGGAGCAACCCCCGGATAAATTGGACTATAGGCCAAATTTAATGGGAAAAGCATTTAATTACTAAACGACTTTTAGCACAGCAGGGTTTATATAGGAAATATAGGGCACGGAAGGACCAAATAAAGCAAATGGCGTATTTATAGGAAGGACGACCAACCCCGGAGCCAATATCGGAAAAAAAGCGACTATCTACAGGTTAAAACCGATCTAATTACACAATATAAACCACGAAAAAACAGACCAAAAACGGCAAAATCTTAGAAAAATACCAAAATTATACACGATTATTTAACCAAAAACTCGAGATAAAACTACCCGAACACAGTCCGTTCGACCACGAAATACCATTAAAAAAAGGAACCCAACCAAAGTTTTACAAAATATACGGTTTAAATCCGACACAAATGGAAGCTCTAAACGAATACCTCGCGGAAAACCTTAAAAAAGGTTATATTAGACCATCGATATTACCAGCAGGATACCCAATCCTTTTCGTACCAAAGAAAAACGGAAAACTACGATTATGCGTAAATTATAAACAATTAAACGATATTATAATAAAAAATTGCTACCCGCTCCCATTAATAGGAGAATTTCGAAATATGCTTTACCAAGCACAATGGTTTACGACACTAAACCTTAAAAGAATATACAATTTAATCCGTATAAAGGAAAGCGAAGAATGGAAAACAGCATTTCGCACCAGACGAGGACATTACAAATACCTGGTAATACCTTTCGGTTTTACCAACGCCCCCGCAACTTTTCAAACCATAATTAACTACGTTTTTAGGGAATACCTAAACATCTTTATCGTTATTTATTTAAACGATATCCTTATTTTTTCCAAAACGTTGGAAAAATATAAAAAACACGTCCACACAGTTTTACAAAAGTTACAAAACGCTAAACTCTTAATTAAGCCCGAAAAATGCATTTTTTACAGCAAATAAATCAATTTCTTAGGATATATTATCGCCCCTGGAGAAATTAGGATAAAAAAATCAAAAATCCAAACAATAAAGGAATAGCCCCAACCACAGAATGTAAAAAACGTTCGGGCATTCCTTGGATTCGTAAATTTTTATAGAAGATTTATCAAAAGTTACGGCGCGATCGCCACCCTATTAACCAATATAACCAAAAAAGATTTAAAATTCCAATGGACGGAACAAATACAGCAAGTTTTCGAACAATTACGAAAGGTAATAGCACAAAAACCGATTTTTAAAATACCAAACCCAACGAAACCCTTCGAAATCGAAACCGACGCATCCGATTACGCAATCGGAGGACAATTTAGCCAACGAAACGAAAAAAGACGCCTGCACCCTTACGCCTTCTTTTTACAAAAATTATATAGACCAGAACTTAATTACCAAATCCACGATAAAAAATTTATGGCTATTATCCGAGTATTTGAAGAATGGAAACTATAGTTATCCGGAATTAAATACGAAATATTAATTTATACGGACCATAAAAATTTAACCCATTTTACCACCAGCAAGGTGTTAAACAAACGACAAATTAAATGGGCAAAATTCCTATTAAAATTCCATTTCAAAATTATTTACCGAAAAGGAACAGAAAATGGCAGGGCCGACGCTTTTAACAAAAGACCAAATTATGAAAACATAATACCCGAGGAAACACGGAAAATCTTTACGGTAAACGACAACGGAAACCTTTTACCAGTTTACCGAAGTCTTATGACGACCAATACGGTAATTACACCAAAAGAAATACGGAAAATCCACGAAAGTAAAGTTTACGGATATTAAAGGATTTCCAAAATATGGAAACGGCTAAAACAGCACCACAATTTTAAAGGAATACGACAAAAAGTACGAAAAACCATTAAAAATTGCGAACTTTGCGCAAAAAACAAATCCGCCAAACACAAACTTTACGGGCTTTTACAACCTTTACTAACCCCTAATAAGGCCTGGCAAACCATTATAATGGACTTTATCGTTAAACTACCACCTTCCGAAAAACTATTTACTAAAACTAAATACGACAGCATACTAATTATAATGGACAAGCTTATTAAATACGCCTATTTCCTACCCTATAAGGAAAATAGTAACGCCGAAAAAATCGCTTACACATTTTTACGAATAATTGTTAGCAACCACGGACTTCCAGGAAGCATTATTACGGACAAAAATAAACTTTTTATATCAAAATTTTGGAAATTTTTGATAAAACAGCTAAAAACCGACCACAAACTATTTACAGCATTCCACCCACAGATAAATGGACAAACAAAACGAACAAACTAAATATTGGAACAATACCTAAAATATTATATAAACTATAAACAGGACAACTGGGTACGGCTATTACCCATAACACAATTCGTATATAATAGTTTAAAAAATAAAAATACCAAAACAACCCCGTTTTATACCAATTACGGATTTAACCCTACGGTATATAGAAAACCAAAAACCACGATTACGGCCCCACGAGCCGATAAACAAGCAAACGAACTACGAAAATTCCACCAAAAATTCCAACAGGAATTGGAATTCGTACGAAGAAAAATAACCAAATACGCCAACCAACATCGGATAAAGGGACCATCCTTCCAGGAGGGAAATAACGTTTATTTTATTCGACGCAATATTAAAATATAACGACCAAATAGCAAATTTAATTACAAAAAACTTGGACCTTTTAAAATCGATAAAAAAATCAGTAAAATTAACTACAAACTATTATTACCAGGAACTATAAAAATCCACCCAACGTTCCACGTATTATTATTGGAACCAGCACCACCCGGCACCAATATATAAAAAATAATCGAAATCGACGAAAAAGAAATATACGACGTCGAACGAATATTGGACTATAAACGCAACCACGGTAAAATAAAATACTTTATTAAATGGGAAAACTACGGACACGAAAAAAACATTTAAAAACCCTTTAACCACTTCCAAAATTGCCAGGAACCACTCCGTTAATATTACCAGGAATTGGATTTGCGAGCAAATTAGCCAAAAAAAAAAGGACGATTTAAGAAAGCACCACTTACCATTCCCAAAAGCTAAAAATCGACTAGAATTCGAAACCATACCATTAAACGAATTTACAAAAAAACGATTAATATACACCAATAAACCGAAATATACGGACAAAATAATTCACCGACCGAATATTGCGCAAAAACATTTATTTTATCCAACAAAAAAGGATTTAAAAAACCTATCGGGAAAATCGAATCCCAAACAAAATTGGAATCCGGAAAAAGCGATTCGAATAACATTTTAAAAAGGATTTCGGACGATCGCCGCCGCTCCTCCTGTTTTGCCTTTTCACGCTCCACGCGATTTAATTCCTCCAAATTATTAATCCCGCGAAATACAATTCGCATTATTTTTTTAAATTACAGTTTTTTTTACTTTCGCAAACGAAATAATTTCGCCTGCTGCGCGTAAATTTGCTTTTTAAACGTTTTAATTTCCGTATCCAGCTTCGAATGTTGGCGACCAATGTAACGGATTTAAATAGCGGATAAACCCAATACGTCGCAACCAAAACGGTTGGAACGAACGTATTCCACACAACGAGCAAAATCCTGCGGAAACATTTAACAAAATATTACGCCTTTGGTATAGTAGGGATTGCAGGAAAGCATTTCGATAATATCGGTCGATAATAGGGAAAAAAGGAAAGCGTAGCGACGTTTTATCGACGAACGACCAGATTTTAATTTGGTTACGCGATTAAATATAGCGTAAAAAGGTTAATAAGGAAAAAATATAAAAACAAAAACAAGGATTAGGGGAATATAAACTATTTAAAAGCCAAAAGGATTTGGTTAAGGAAGGGGAAACCTAATATTACGACCAAATAAAATGGGTCGATATTAATAAGGCCAGGCGGGGTTACACCCTTCCTAACGATATTCGCCCAAAGAAATCGCCGACAACAAAATATCGATTACTTAAAGGAGAAATCACGTAACGCCACGTAATCGCCAAAAAAATAATTTCAATAATCCTTAAAAAATTATAACAAATTAGGCGAAATGATTTCTGCGATTTGTGACAAATTAAGGGAAATTATATTCGGAATATAATTTATATAAAATACGCTTATTACCATGTAAATAGATTCGATTTTAGGATTGCTTAGCAGCAATTAAACTCTAATTAACCTTAATACTTATTTGAAAACGATTATAATTTCACCCCAGTTATTAAGAACCCCAGTTACCCAGTTAAAACGCTCAGTTGCTTTAACCCACTGTACTTTACCCTAAGAACAGGTTACCCGATACCTTGATCGTAACAATTAGGTTGGTAGGTAGTTTAATATTATTGGGTATATATCCTAATGCAAATTTGGCGGTGGTTTGGGCAGTGGTGTTGCCTTTTTGGCGATTTTTGGGAATTTTGGTGACCAGCGACCGTAATTATAATAATTGTCACGTTTTTTGGCGAATTAAAACAATTATTGTAATTATTATTACAATAAAATTAATTAAACTGCCCCGGATTTTACCGGGTGGGGGGACCCTTGCGACGTAAGGGCGTTAATCAAAATTTACCTTCGTTACAATTGGGATCAATCCTTATTTGGGTGGATAAAATATGAATAGTTTTATCCAATTAAAAATGCTTTAATCAAGTTTCCTAACGAATATATCTGCAATATTTGCTGGGGCAATTTTGCAATTCTAATAATTGTTACGTTTATTGGTATAAAATTAAACGCTGATTCAATCGTCTCAATTTTGTAGCAATCGTCATAAAAAGAGTTTGGCGGCCGGGAAAAGTTTTTTATTGTAAAAAAAAGAAAAAAAGCTAAGAAAGAAAAAAGGAGTTATTTATAGCGGGGTTTACGCATAGGTCTTTTTGCTGATAAAATAAAATTAAAATAAAAACGCCAAAGTTTCCGGAATTTAGCCGTAACGGTTATTACAATTCGCAATATCGAACCTTTTTATTTTTGATCGGGGCGCCGTTACGCCGTATAAACTTATATATAATCTAGTCTCAGTGCTCAGACTAGACCCCCCTGCTTCGCAGTGGGGAGCGAGCGCTCCATATACCTTTCAGCCACATGGTTTTTCGACCAATTACATTGGCCGAAAAGATCGCGCTCGTTCTAGTCTGAGGACATTTTGTCGCATTTCGCCGTTTATAGCGGTATTATTAATAATATACCTAACGTTGCGATATCGCTTATTATTATTTTATTACTATAACGATAATTTGTGATATTCTGCCGTTTATAGCGGGTATATACAAAATATTCCCATTATAATGGCAAAAGAAAATAGTGTACCCATAGCATGCAATTAAATATTCGAATAAAAGAATAAATAAAAATTAAAAAAATATATAGTACTTTGCGTTAAGTTTATTGGAGTTTGTTAATTATTTGAATGCCCGCCGCGTTTTTATAACCACTGTATTGGGAAAGATATTAAAATATTAAGTAAAATTTGTAATTTTTCATTATATTTAATTCTTGCTTTAAATAATGGTATACAAAATTAGCTTTAGTTTAACTTACAGTTCTTATAGTTTCGTAGACCTAATACTGCAAAATGCATGCAATTATCGATTGAAACAAAAGTTTTATTAATATTCTTATATAAATTAACAATTTGTTAAAAAATTAAATGATTTACGCAAATATTGGTAAAATGAAAATATTTTTACTTGATACATTCTTTGATTAATTTGATAATAAATCTCATATAAGTTCTTTTTTTATAAATGATATTTAATTAAATAAAGCAAAAAATACAAAAAGGATACAAATTTAGCATTTTTTTATATAAAAAAATAAAAAGGACCGGTATTGTAAATCGTGCTTTACGTTGACGTTTATTTGTTTATACAATCCACTTTTACAAGTTTTAGTTTTCTTAATGTTAAAATTGGTAAAAATGTAAAAGCATTTCGATTGCAAAATATATATAAAATTGGATATATTTTACCTATCCGCATATTTAACGGCTTACATAATTAGATATATGTACAAAGATGTGATATTATATTAAATATACATATGCCACCCCTCTCGTGCAGAAACCACGAAATTTGGCTGCAAAACAAAAATAATATAAAATTAATCAAGTAAAGCAAAAAATTTTATAAAATACACATGAAGCATTTGTTTTTATAAAACAGTTTTTAAAACCTATATTATAAGTGAGACGAGATTTGGACGTTTGTTTGTATACGTAATTGAATCTCTGAAATTTTGGTTCTATTATCGTTAAAATTGGTAAAAATATAAATAAGTTTCGATTGTAAATTATATATAAAAAAGTATATACTTTGCCTATCCGCTTATTTAACTGCCTATATAATATGGTATATGCACCAAAATCGAGTATAACAATACATAAATATATACAACCCTCCACGTGCAAGAATTATAAAATTTGGTCAGAAATTAAGAATAATATCAAAAAAAATCGAAAATCGAAAAAAAAATCGAAAAAACAGTACCGCCGTAGACGGATTAAGGGCAGGTGGTATCGAATTCGGCCATTATAACAAATAAAAAAATCAATCGAATCGCTACTAATAACGGTATTAAACCCTATTTTCAACGATATTTTATTTTTTCAATATTGTGTATAGTTGGGGAATAATAAAGGAGTTTCGGTTAAAAAAAGGCCAAAAATACAGCCATAAACGGCGATAATCGACATGTTGTCCTCCGACCTGAACCAAAGCGTTCTTTGGATGGACCCACAGGTACATTGCAAAGCCGCAATTGAGCCACGAAGTGGAGCGAAGCGAACGAAGTGGATTAATTGTGGAGCTTTGGGCTTCAGGGATAAGCCTTGAGACTATTAGCGAATGGGGTTTAATACCCACCCTACACCTACGAGTCAGTTACCCTATATCGGGTTAGGATTTTCACCTAATTAACAAATTAGTGCGAACCTAAAAATGGTAGTCTCAGTGCTTAGACTAGACCCCCCTGCTTCGCAGTGGGGACCGAGCGCTCCATATACCTTTTAGCCACATGGTTTTTGGACCAATTGCATTGACGAAAAGATCGCGCTCGTTCGAGGTTAAGGACAACTTGTCGCTTTTCCCCGTTTATGGCGGGTATTTGTACTGTTTTCGCACTGTTTATGCACCCCATACGTAATACCAATAGTATAACCACTGTACATAATTAAATACTCGAATAAATAAATGAATAAAAATCGTAAAAATATAAGGTAGCCTGCGTTGTAATTGATGAATTTTTGAAATCTTTTGACGCAGGGGCCGTTGGTATATTTCCTTCATTGAATGAATATTTGAATATTTAATTTATTATTAAAGCAAGGATATTTGGTACAAATAATATATATTTTTAGAAAACCGACTTTCAAATTAGCGTGGCGGTGGAAATTGTATACGATTACCGCTTAAAATTAATATTATATTAATATTTTTCATTTGATAAATATTTTATCAAAAAACTTAATAATTCGCCCAAATGTTTATAAATTGGAAAGAATTTCTAATATAGCATTTGTAAAATATAATGATATATAAATGCTACTTAACGGTTTTTTTACCATTTGTATTTTATTAAATAATATGAAAAATATAAAAACAATATAGTTTTACCAATTCTTTTAACAAACAAATTGAAAAAACCGATATTACTATGCGGACTTAACGTGGACGTTTGTATATATACCTTATCCAATCCCTGAAACTTTGGTTTTATTATCGCCAAAATTGGCAAAAATTTAAAAGCGTTTCGATTATAAATTTTTTATACAAAATTGTATATACCTTACCTATCCACTTATTTAACGGCTTTGATAATTAGGTATATATACCGGAATTGGGTATACAGCTATTTATATATATACTATCCCGCACCCATAAAATGTTTGAAATTAAACTAACAAATAAAAATACCATAAAATAAATTCGAAAATCGAAATGAAATCGAAAAAATAGTACCGCCATAAGCGGATTAAGGGCAGGGCCTAGCAAATTCGCCCGATTATACATATAAAAATATACATTAAATCGTTGTTAATAGCGGTACTAAATGCTATCTTTAACGTACAAACCGCTTATTTTTACGATTTTCATTTATTTTTTCATAACGGAGTATTGGTCGCCGAATTGACGAAAATACCGCCAAGAGCGGCGAAAATCGACAAGTTGTCCTCACACCTGAACCAAAGTGTTTTTTGGATGGACCCACAGGTACATTGCAAAACCGCAATTGAACCACGCTCAATTGTGGAGCTCTGGGCTTCAGGGATGAGCCCCGAGACTACAAAAATGGTTTATATGGAAATGAGGGTGTTTTTTCAACAACGCATATAAAATCATTTTTCGGAAAATCGTGTGCGGCACCGGAGCGTTCTCAGGGGTGCGGACCCCCATTTCGATGTCGGAAAATATGTAAGGGAGATAAAGCAAAATCTCCCCCACTAGTAAATCGAAATTATTAATCCCAAAATTGAATAAACAATTAATATATTTAAACCCTATAATTACAGGTTTTTACAACGCAACTAATATTACGCCGCACCTAAGCTAATGGCTAAACCCCCAATAATTAAATCTAATGAAGAATTACAAATTTTACTAATTATTTAAATATCTTTCCAAATGAACAAGTTACAAGAACGCGATTTTCAGTCAAAGAATGACCAAATTCCAATTAATCCAACGCAGGTTATTTCATATTTTTATGATTTTTATTCAATCTTTTATTCGAATATTCAATTGCATACTGTAGTTTTACTGTTTTTTTTTTGCTATTTTAGTGCGAATAGAACAGTACCTCTATAAACGGCGAAATGCGATAGTCTCAGTGCTCAAACTAGACCCCCCTGCTTCGCAGTGGGGACCGAGCGCTCCATGTACCTTTTAGCCACATGGTTTTTCGACCAATTACCTTGGCCGAAAAAATCGCGCTCGTTCTAGTTTGAGGACATTTTGTCGCATTTCGCCGTTTATAACGGTATTATTAAATAATATATTTAATATTGCAATATCGTTAATGATTATTTTATTAATATAAGGATAGTTTGCGGTATTTTGCCGTTTTAAGCGGGTATATACAATATATTCGCATTATAATGGTAAAAGAAAATGGTATAACCATAATATATAATTAAATATTCATGTAAAAAAACAAATAAAAGTCATAAAAATATACAATATTTTGCGTTGAACTTCTTGGAGTTTGTTGATTATTTAAACGCCGGCCGCGTTTTAATAGCTACTGTATATGGAAAGATATTAAAATATTAAGTAAAATTTGTAATTTTCTATTATATTTAATTTTTATTCTAAATAATGGTATATAATATTAACTTCAGGTTAGATTGCAGTTTTTATACCTTAGTAGACCTAACATTGCAAAGTGCATGCAATTATCGATTAAAACAAAAGTTTTATTAATATTTTCATATAAATTAACAATTTGTTAAAAAACTAAATAATTTACGCAAATATTGGTAGAATGAAATTATTTTTAACAAATGCATTCTTTTATCAATTTGTTTATAAATCTTTTATGACTTTGTTTTTTATAAATTTTATTCAATTAAATAAAGCAAAAAATACAAAAATAATACAAATTTAGTATTTATTTATATAAAAAAATAAAAAGGGCCGGTATTGTAAATCGGGTTTCACGTTAACGTTTATTTACATACATAATCAACTTTTACAAATCTTGGTTTTATTAATGTTAAATTTGGTAAAAATGTAAAAGCATTTCGATTGCAAAATATATATAAAATTGGATACACTTTACCTATCCGCATATGTAACGGCTTAAATAATCAGATATTCGTACAAAAATGTAATATTATATTAAATACATATATACCACCCCCCAGGCGCAGAAACCAAAAAATTTGGCTGCAAAGGAAAAATAATATAAAATTAATTAAATAAAGCAAAAAGATTTATAACATACACATTTAGCATTTCTTTTTATCAAACAGTTTTTAAAGCCGATACTATGGGTAAGATTGGATTAAGACGTTTGTTTATATACGTTATCGAATCTCTGAAGTTTTGGTTTTATTGTCGTTAATATTGGTAAAAATATAAACGAGTTTCGATTGTAAATTATATATAGAAAAGTATACACTTTGCCTATCCGCTTATTTAACTGCATATAAAAAATAATATATACACCAAAATTTAGTATAACGATATATAAATATATACGACTTTCCACGTGCAAGAATTATAAAATTTGGTCAAAAATTAAAAATAATATTAAAAAAAACCGAAAATCGAAAAAAAATCGAAAAAACAGTACCGCCATAAACGGATTAAAAGCAGGTAATATCGAATTCGGCCATTATAGCAAATTATAAAATAAATCGAATCGCTGCTAATAGCGGTATTAAACGCTATTTTTAACGATATTTTATTTTTTTAATATTATACGTGGTTATGGAATAATAAAAGAGTTTCGGTATAAAAAAAGCCAAAAATACCGCCATAAACGGCGAAAATCGACAAATTATCCTCAAACCTGAACCAAAACGTTCTTTGGATGGACCCACAAATACATTGCAAAACAGCAATTAAGCCACGAAATGGAGCGAAGCGAACGGAGTGGATCAATTGTGGAGCTTTGGGCTTTAGGGATGAGCCCTGAGACAAGAAATGCGACCAGTTGTCCTCAGACTAGAACGAGCGCGATATTTTCGGCCAATTTGATTGGCCATAAAGCCATGTGGCTGAAAGGTACATGGAGCGTTCGGTCCCCACTGCGAAGCAGGGGGGTCTAGTTTTAGCACTGAGACTAGAGACGACATGTTGAGATTGTCAAATTTTTGCTTGGCAACATGAATGACGCACCAGCAGTTGGTTTGGGCGGAAATTTGACCTGGACAGATGGCGACAGACGAACCCCTGCGATTGACACAGCGGAACAGATTCAACTCGTCGACAGCTAGCCGTGAGAGGCGCCGCCCATGCATATCACAAGGGTGGGCGGTGACGGATGGATCTAGAACGACGGGGTGGTTTGATTCTGGCCCAGTGGTTTTCCCTGTGCCGATGTTGTCTTTTAGGCATAATTCGTCATCCGATGGATGAAATTCAGTTGGCAAACAGAATAAAAGCCAATTCTCATCGGCAGGGGCAAGGAAGAAGAAAATAAAATCAAACAATGACGGGAAATCATGTTTCTTCCTTTGGTTCAAGAATATAGATACACAGTCGACAAATGCAGCTTTGTCAGGTAATTCTACCCAGGCTGGCCAGGGCCCTGTTGGTTGCCGGCATGGGGGCCCCACGGACTGAGAGATCAAATCCATCGGGGCGAACCGATCAGGGGCAGAAGGGAAACGGGTGCTAGATCGAAACTGGCGGGGCAGCAGATGAGCCCCTGCAGCAGAAAGGGTAGCGTCGCAAAGCTTCTTGACGTCATAGAAATCAGCGCCCACAAGGTTTACTTACACAGCACAATCCCCAAGTCACATTGCAACAGTATTTCGTGCAAAAATTCAAGCCTGCCGTCAGAGAGTTTATGAAGTAATTTTTATGTTGCCCAGTGATGCGAGGACAAGGCTGTTGCATGATCCGCTCCCGCATTCTCATGGCTCGGGTTACCAGATCGACCGCAGCCAAGGCAAAGGCCAGCTTTGACACTCCCGTCAAGACGGAGCAACCAGCACGAACGACGGGCAGGAAACGAGCTGCCAGCAAGACAGCTACAGACCAATCGCCCGGCAGTAGTCGCAAAAGAGTCAAGGCGGAAGCGGTCAAGACAGAGTCGGCCGCGGCCAAACTGGAACGGCTGGACGACGACCATGACGTGCTCTCCAAAATCCCCACTGCCCCAAACCCTCCACTGGCCTCAACCTCGCCCAAGACAAGCTCGGCCCTCGCGTCGCGCAAGCTCAGGCAGTACTACGGTGGCGACACCAGCAAGCTCGGCCCGTTTCCCGACTTCCCCCACCCCACACCATCGGAGTGCAAGCGCGCCCACCGCATCCTCGCCGGGCTGCACGGGGCACGGAAGCGGCCGACGGTGCCGCTGACGGCCGGCCCCGCGGGGCGGGCGGGGTGCGGCGATGCGCCGTCGGTTCTGGACGCGCTGGTGCGGACGATCCTGAGCCAGAACACGTCCGACTCCAACTCTGCGCGGGCGAAGCGGTCCATGGACAGGGCGTACGGCGGGCGGCACGACAACTGGCCGGCGGTGGTGACGGGCGGGGTCGGCAAGCTCGAGGAGGCGATCCGGTGCGGCGGGCTCAGCGTCGTCAAGAGCCGCGTCATCATGTCGATCCTCGAGACGTGTCTGGAGCGCTACGGCGTCTACTCGCTCGACCACCTGCGGGAGGCGAGCGACGAGGAGGCCATGCGGGAGATGCTGGCGTTCAAGGGCGTCGGTCCCAAGACGGCCAGCTGCGTCCTGCTGTTCTGTCTCGGTAGGGAGAGCTTTGCTGTTGACACGCATGTTCATCGCCTCACGGGTATCCTGGGCTGGAGGCCGGTCGGGACGAGTCGGGAGGAGGCGCACCTGCATCTCGACGCGAGGATTCCGGACGAGGACAAGTACGGGCTGCATGTATTGCTCATCACGCATGGTAAGAGATGTCCGGAGTGTAAGGCGGGTGGGAGGAGTGCAGGGAAGTGCGAGCTAAGGAAGGCTTTGAGGCAGGAGAGGGAGGAGGGCTTCAAGGAAGAAGAGGATACCAAAGAGAACGTTGCGAGAACAGAAGAGAAAGAAGAGAAAAAAGAGAGCTGAAGGGAGCTGAAAACGTTACGGAGTTTTTTTTTTTTTTTTTTGATGGTATGTTGATATTTCCAATAGGCCATGTAACAAAAAATGATCCTCGTCGAATTTAGACCAAAAACATTTAGAGCGGCGTAAAGACACAGTCTTAATCAACCACACTTGAGCCTTTCGCTCACCGGCAGCAAATTCTGCTCAATGTCATCGGCGTTGAGGAAGTCCGTCGTCCTGATCCTGTCCCTTGCCGCCTCCTCGTCATGTACAATACCCGCCTCGACGTGTCTCTTGGCCAGCCTCTCCCGTGCAACCTCTCGCCCGACACTGGCAAACCATATCTCATCGAGCAGCGAGGCGGCCGACTTCCACGGCTCCCTGTCAAGAGCCAGGTAGTTACCCTCGATGATGACGATGCGCGTCTTGTCCGTGATGGCAATGCTGTTGGCCACCGGATCCTTGACGGCGTGATCGAAGTCGGGCGCATAGATGGTTGAGGTGCCTTCTGCTCCAGCATCCCCCCCGATTGGGTGGGAGAGCTCCCGCACCAGCGAATAAAATCCCTCACCGTCAAAGGTGAAGGCGGCGCCGCGGCGGTGAATGGCCGTCTCGGGATCCGGCATTTCGGCCAGCTGCGCGCGCGTGAGATGGAATCCGTCCATCGGGAGGGCGGCTACGAAGTCGCCCCTGGCCGTCCCGTCCTCGGCGAGCTGGATTGCTTTCACCTCATCGGTCACGCGGCGCGCTAGGGTTGTCTTGCCGGCGCCGGGAATGCCTGCGATGCCGATGAGGACTCGCTTGGTGGGCTCGGCCAGCTTGTATCTGGCTGCATGTGATCGCGTCAGATAGTGAGAGAGCCTTTCTTGCAGCTAAGAATGTCGGCGTTTGGGAAGAGTGCGATTGCTGCTCACCCCAGACTTTTTTGGCCAGTCGCGTGACCTCTTGGGGGTCCATGGTGAATATCTGTAACCTTCAAAACACGATGGTTTTTGTTGCTGTTTGTTCGCGCGGGTTGAGTTATTCGCCGCGATGCCAACTGCAGTTTCAACCCCGCATCCCTGAACAATGCGGTGCCATGTTGCATTTTGCCTGACAGACAGAATTAGAAAAGATGCATGCTGGAACACCGAAACCTGACCCCGCACCACATCGTTTTCCAGTCCAACTCCTTGACCCTCTCATCCCACACCATTTCTGCTGATCTTTATCTCAAGTCTTTGGAGACTCCACCGACAATAATCTCGACGCCTTAGTCTGTGATCACGGTACCTTGGGCCGCATCCAGAGCCCTCATCTCACTCTGGGCCCTACAACGTCACCAACCACACCCATCCATGCCCTCGTTTTGGCCAGCATCTTAGCCGAGTGATTACAATTCAGGCTATCTCGCCTGCGGCCTGGCTGTGAGGGGTGTCTCCCAGTCGGGAGGCGCGGCGGCAGGGATAGACTTGTGCGGCTGCCTCTGATTCCCATGATCTTGGACGCCGACACCGACAGGTGCTCTTTTGTCGGGCTAAGAATGGTCAGAGCGGTACCGCACGGGATTGTGACAAGCTTCCCACGGCTCTCGAGGGCCCCAAACGGGGATATTAAAGCCTGGAATCCTGATCACTGGTACCGATGCAACCGAACTGTCTTTAGAATGTTTTCCTTTTGGGACGAAAGCACCACAGCATTTGCTATGCCTTGTGTTTATCCAAGTCCAGACATTTGATGACCGGCCAGACACTCAGGAGAGATTTATATCAAGCCTTCCCACTGTGCCATTTTAAAAGTGGATAGGTTTCGTCGATTTTTGACGATGCAGGTACCGTGAGAAGCCTTGTCCTTTTTTCGCTTTGCTAGCCTGTGTACGGCTCCTTGAGGAATCGAATCCTGCGATTGCTTGAGGTTTTATTTCTTTTTCTTTTTTTTTTTCTTTTTTTCGCATTTGTGGTTACTCCGGTGGGTGGTCTGCTCTTGGCAGTGATGATGGACGTCATAGTATGCAAGTATCGGAGGAACTGGGGATTTCTCTCCAACATGTCACTGTTCGCGGCGGGTGTGTCTATTGCAGACTTGGATGGAGACAACAGCCCAAGGGACAACCCACTGGCTGCAACCGAGGAACATCCCCTCTTTGATTTCACTTGACAGGAATTTTTTTGTCTGCATGCCAAGGCCCAGTAAGTTGACGGTAATGGGTTCAGGCACAAAGGGCGATGCGATCGCAGTATAACCCTGTAAACCCCACTATCCTTTGAGGGGCCCGAAATTGGACAGGCACCCCGAAGGATTATATTGGTGTGCGTCTGCCCACCTCGATCGTAACCAAGACCCGCTGCTGTCGCCACGTTCAGCTCGTCGGAATATTTGTCGCCCCCCTGCTGCGATAGGCCATGTTGCGCCGCCGTGCTCCAATTTTTTGTGCTACTGGGCGGATGCACACTCGATTGTGTAGCCAATATCTCGCCGATAGGAGCCGTGCATTAAAATTGCATTTCCCCTATCATTCCACATGCGATTCAAGGCTTATTTCCACCTCGTCGCACTCATATTTCAAATGCGGGCCTATATTCTCCAGGCGATCCATGTGTTCCCTTTGTGTGGTTGCGTTTCTCCGCTCCTATGCGAGGGCACAGCGGGGGCCTGGAATTAAAAGATCATCGGCGCCAACATCTATAAATTGGACAGAATGTCGTTCCATGGCGTTAATGTTGTTTACGGGTCTTGTGCCAAGGTCTTGCCCTCTCAAGCTCTCATAGACGCGTCCGAGTTAGTTTCCCCCCAAGTGTCCCAAGTGTCAACACAATGGTCCCCTACACTCTCGCCGTAAAGGGCGCCGTGCTGGCGTACTCGTGCCTGGGTAGCGGCCCGCTCCTGGTCACGGTGCCCGGCGCCAACGGAGACGCCGTCATCTTTAACCAGACCGTGCCCCACATGGCCAACAACTTCACAGTCTGCTCGTACGACCGCCGCGGCTTCAGCCGCAGCAATTACACCGAGCCCAACGACCTGACCATGCCGGTGCGGCTGCAGACGGACGCCGACGACCTCGCCGCCCTCATCGGCCACCTGTCGCCCGGCAAGCCCGCCCTTGTTTTCGGCACCAGCAGCGGCGCCATCGTGTCCCTAGAGATGCTCTCGCGCCATCCGGAAGCCGTGTCCTTCCTCGTCGCCCACGAGCCGCCCCTGACCAAGAGCCTCGGCGAAGCCGGCGCCCAGGTGCAGGCCGTGTTCGCCAACGCCGAGAAGGCGTTCTTCAGCGAGGGCATCGAGGCCGCCACGCAGGCGTTCCTGGGGCCCGTCGACCCTTCGAACCCCGAGTCCGTCGCGACGCACAGCGTCCTCGAGTCGCCGGACCGTGCGTCCAACGCGGCCCTCTTCTTCGCCCACGAGATCAACCACTACACGGCCCACTCGTTCGACACGGTGGCGCTCCAAGCCTTCAGGGACAAGCTCGTTTTCGACAAGGGCGACGCCAGCACCGCTCCCGGCACCTCCATGACCGACGCGCTCGCCCAGAGCATCGGCGTCGCCGTGGAGCACACGCCCGGCGGCCACCTCGGCTACACCTCCAAGCCTGTCGAGTTTGCGGCGGCGATTGCTGAGATTTTCGCCGCGCACGGAAAGCTGTAGGAGGGACGATAGTACCTGTATATAGTCTCATCGCGCGGCCGGTGTGAAGTTTATGAATCACACCTGGAGCAATCAAATAATCATCATCCAACCAGACTGTTCCTCCACTAGTGTGAGCCTGTTTTGCTCTTTTGTTTTTCCCTCTTCTCTCGACAGTGCCTGGCGCGATTGCACACGGCAACAAGACGGTAAAGAAGCTGCTTCCAGTTTGTGTAAGAAAGCACTGTGTCCCGGATTCAATGTGCAGATACCCCCAAAGCTCAAAGTCGGTCCTATCCAGCCGCATTAACCGTGCAATGACTAGAAAGTACTTCGTAGTGGCCAGCCTGGGCGTTCTCTCAGGCGAAAAAAAGATTTCGGTTGGTTGTCAAGTCAGACGAGAGCCCGTACGAGTCATTGTCGTCGCAGGCCATGTTTAACTAGTCGATAGATAGCATTCGCTAACGACGGGAGCCTCCTTTTTGGCGGTCCATTGTAGTGGAACGATTCTCGCTACCCTGCTGGCCTACTTAGGTTCGGGGCGCACGCCGAGGAGATTCTCCAGTCTGGGGAAGCACCGGGCCAACTTCGGCTTCTCCATTGAGCATTGAGAGGAAGAGATTAGACCGGTCCTGCCGAGATGCCCAAGTTGTGATTTTGTAGAATCTTTGCCCGATCAATTTTGGTGCGTCTCCCTCACTTTATTTCAAGAGCCTGGTGATGATGGAAACATGGTCAGTCCCAGGCTGCAATTACTCCGGCTTTTGTAAAAAGAAGAATCATAAGAATATGGCTTACGTTGCCCATCCATTTCTCATGACTCCAAACCCTGTATTTGCCTGGATTGTCAAGGTCTGGGACCCATGACTTTTATACTGGCAAAAACCGAGACAATGATCTTTTCTTGCGTGGAAGTTGTGCGATAGAGTCACCTCGTCCATGAGTTTGAAAAATCAACCGCCTACGTAGCACCCAGCATCCCCCGTCATCAGAGTGACCTCTGGTCATTCCCACCGGGCAAGTCAGTATACCATCGAAAATTGTTTGACAGAGCGAGCTTAGGGATGGCAGCATAGTAGCCGAAATGATCGGAAGCTGGTTAGAACTCATTCTTTTGAGATGTTTCTAACAGGCTGTGTGATACTTGCCGGTGCCTCTATCAATATCCCCTTGGTCTTTATCGTAAGCTTCAACGAGCTGGTGCGACCTGCTCCCCGCAGGCTGGGCCATCAACGACTTGTTCATTGGCGACCTCTGCATCAGCTATACAGAGGACATCTTTGATACGGCACCCTTAACCGTCGTTCTGTGGGTTCCATTATTGTATAAGAGGAAATTTTCCACGTTTTCTTCGCCCGCGAGGTCAGTTCGACATAGCATTCGTCTGATTCAAGGTTCGCTGGGGCCATCATTGCATCGCAATAGCGTTGGCTGCTGTTGGGTGTTACTCAGGCTCGCAAGCACCTCATCCTCGAATCGATGACTAGTGTTCCTCGTCCGAAATGGCAGCGTTCGTACGGCACGCAGCTTGCGAAAGGTAGATTTGGAGCATCCAAAATAAAAACGGCATAAGGTGGCCCGTGGAGCATACACCTGTGAGCTCGGGTGCCGCAGATAATAATCTCAGGCTTGTGATGAAGCTATGTCGAGCATGGCTACTGATAATGTCGACAAGCGTGAAGGGAAGAAGGCAAAGTATATATACTGGTATGGACATAAATTTTGGTCCCGCACCTCCCCGGTTCGAAAATAGATTTGCTGCATTGTAAGGGTATCTTATGGCAAGCTAAAACTATGGGCGCCAACTGGAAAGGCGTATGGGTTAATTCAGTAAGCAACTGTGGTTGATTCTTCCCTGAAATGTTGCATCATGCATGTGTATATTGAATTGGGTCTATACATATCTTAACCATACCTAGTGAAACACAGCTACTATAAACTTAGCTATATTTAAACAAAATTCCAAAGCTAAAAACTCCCTGGAAAGCTCCTTTTGCAAAACACAAAGTGAGACCTTGAAACAATTTGTAGTTCTTGCCCCAAAGTTCTCCCAAAATACCTGTTGCTTCTCTGGGAACCTCGGGTGACCGATTACAATTTGGCTGATCCCCGTTTTACGCACTCAGCAGCTTCCAGAATAAAACAAAATATCAAGGGCCCCAAAGCATAATCAAACAAGGGGGTAGAACTGGGACTGAACAGTCGCCACCACACGCGATTGAAAATCAAGGCAGTTGGCAGCAATGGCTATGATTGAGCAGCAGTTTGACTAGCCTAGTAGTATTTCACTGGGGGAAAGAAAAAGAGATATAGTATGGAGTTGATTCTGTTCGACGCCTTAAACAACGCGGCGGTAAGTTGATCCAGATCTGGGGTAAGATCTTTCACTCTGTTCGTGTCGCATCATGGCCTTGGGGTGTGGGGTTGGTGCTTGGTCGGGACGTTTGGCCTTGTTTGAACGCATGACTATGGCCTGGCTGGGCAAAGTTTACTGCCGCTGCCGATCATGCACAGTGAATGGCGTCTAATAATACCTGATACCTGATACCCGCTATATATAACTGTGATTTTGATCGTCTCTTCTCTCATACTCAGCCCTATATTAATTCCATCAGTACATACTATTTTTATGCGGGCTTTTGATTGTCTTGTGTGAGACTGCCTCACCTTTTATTTCATTACTATATACGACATCAACAACAAGCTCAACAATTTCAGGTTGCAGTTCACCGTTATTATCGTCCAGGTTTTCGCTGCCTTAGCCGTCGCTACTGTGGCCCCCATCCACGCCCACCGAGCTGTCATCGTCGACAAGAGTTGCGTAAGTTGCTTGTTTTCTGAACTGTAGAATATGGAAACCATAAACGCTGACGGAAAGGATTTCCCTCCTCTACTTTGTGCTGCATGCACGTGTTCTATCCCGAAAAATGTACAGGGAAGGAAAAAGTTGAAGGCTTCCTGTCCGGGAGTAACCCCTCTCGAACCCTGAACCGCTAGAGATGAGTGTTGGCAGCAGCTTTCGCCAATTGTGCTGATCCTACATAGAGGAGCAGGCACCTATGAGGCGGCCACGACAGCGGAAAAACTCTTTGTGATAGCCACAGAGGATTGTACAAAAACACCTTGGTCAACGTCGACACTAACAGGTTTACATGGAGATAAGGTTTGCACGTTGTGCCTCTTGGTCCCGCGAAATTGACCTCAAGCCAGCTGAACGTTGGACTGAATCGCCTTTTCTTTTTGCTGCAGGTCGTTATCGCGCTTGCGCGGCAAGCCTTTGAGAGGGCCTACCGGCAAGCCTCTGACGTGCCCAGTCTCCAATCCCCTAAAAAAAAAAGAGTGCCAAGATTGCCGCATCTTGGCGATGCACACTCAGCTCGACGGCAATCCTGTTCTTGAAATTTGGCGCGTTTCTTACGCACACAGTAATACTAGCCCTTATAGCAAAGGAAAAAAAAAAAAAAAAGGATTCGACATCTGGGAAATCCAATCATGTTGGCGTCCTACTTGGGGCGTGGGAGCAGCCTAATTTTAGTCCGAATAATTCGGCTCAAACCTGTTGCCGTCATGTCCACTCCACAGCAAATCTGCTTTTCATTTTCGGGAGCTACTTCCTCCTTCTATTCCACCGATGGTCTCCAAGTCAAGACGTATTGCAGTCCCCCATCTCATCGGTCCTTGGTCGTAGCTTTGGCCGCAGCCGCGCCCACCCCGGCCCCGATTCCGACTCGCGCCCCGAGCCGTCCCGGTCTCGGCATACTGGCACAAGCCTGGCACTGTTGATCTACCTGGAAGAAAGTCATTCAACAAAATACGGCGGGTTGAAAGATGACGTGGAGCCGGAAACGCCAAGCTCGACGACTGCAAGCCCGAAGCTCAAGGGCCCCGGTATCAGTGACGCGTCAGGGTCCGGCCGGGGCTAGTGGGGGCATGTGACTTTCGGCCCGGTTGCTAGAGCGACTTTTTTTTTTTTTCTTCTTCTTCTTTTCCTCTTTCGTTTTTAGCGATGGCAATTACTGGCTTGGCTAAGAGATAAAGGTGGGCTTTCATCTAAGATAGGCATCTTGGCCTAATTACGTGATCTACATCCAGCGGGGTGTGACTCTTTTTTGAGTGTTGGAGACTTTTTTTTTCCTCGTCGGTCAAGTATCAAAAATTTTGCGCGACGAAAAACACTACAGCAACTTTTCACGCACAGCTTTTTGCTCCTCTATACACGGAAGAAAGGAGGTTCATAATAATCAGTTAATGAATATATTAATTAATTAATTAATATAAAAATGGACTCCGATATGGAGAATGGCGCCGACCACAAGCCAGAAAAGTCCAGGTCCTGGCTGGCCAGGTTGCAGCAAGACGTCACCCTCACCCACGCCGACATTCCCATCCTGGCATGCTGCTCCGTCTCGGGCATCTGCGACAGTGTTGCGTTTTCGGGCGCCAACGTCTTTGTGTCAATGGTTTGTTCAGATTCCACGTGCGAAAGCAATGAAAAAAAAAAAAAAAAAAAAAAAAAAAAAATGAAAACAACTCGGCTGACAAACGACCACCAGCAAACGGGCAACACGCTCTTCCTAGCCCTGGGCGCCGCCCGCATCCCCGCCGACGAACCCAAGCTCTGGATCAAGTGCCTGGCGTCCATGGCGGCGTTTTGGCTGGGCTGCTTCGTGTTCTCGCGCGTCTCCCGCCTCCTCGGCCCGCGGCGCAGGTCGAGCCTGGCGCTGCTCTTCCTGATGCAGGGAGCGCTCATCTGCGTGGCGGCGGCGCTGGCGCAGACCAACACGGCGCCGACGTTTGGGCAGACCTTTGTCGGCACTGAGCGCGCGACCTCGATCCACGGCCTCGAGGACGACATGTTTGTGTGCCTGCCCATCGCGCTGCTCGCGTTCCAGTTCGGCGGCCAGATCGTCGCGAGCCGCGCCCTCGGCTTCAACGAGGTGCCGACCACGGTGCTGACCTCGGTCTACTGCGACCTCTTCTCGGATCCCAAGATCCTGGCCCCGCTCGGGGAGAACGTCAAGCGGAACAGGAGGGCGGCCGCCGTCGTGCTGTTCATCTGTGGTGGTATCGTCGGTGGTCATCTCCAGCGCTCGGCTGGCGGCATGAGCGCGGCGCTGTGGCTGGGGTGCGGCATCAAGCTCGTCATTGCGCTGGCTTGGTCGCTGTGGAAGGGTGAGGAGACGACTGAGGAGAAGAAGTGAGTTTCGTGTGGTGGTATGAGACGTGTGGTGGTAATGGACACTTGTAAAATATTTGCTTGGGGAGTTTCCAGGTTTGGGATAAAAGTATCAAGATATAGATTCGAGACAAGACATGGCGCATAGACGGTCCGTCCACCATGAGTAGCAATCCTTAACTACCTATCTACAGTATGCTGCAGCAACGCAAAGTCCCTCTCCTCCTTCTAGTAAAACCGCTGGTCCGGGTCAACCGTCGGCATCCCACGCACATCCCTCGCCGCCAACCTCGGTGCCGCAGGGTCGTACGGCGGGTCGACCATGATAAAGTCCCTGATGACGGCCGTGCCCGCCCTGAGGGCTGCAATCTGCACATCCGTGCAGCTGCTCGTGTCGAGGATGTAGCAGTAGTACGGGTACTGGGGCGGCCTCTCGTTGGTCACGTCCCGCACGCTGGCCGGGCCCTTGGTGCCAAAGTCGGGCGTCGTCGCTGTGTCCACCAGGCCGCCGGCCACGTCCTTGTCGAACAGGGCGCGGTTGAAGATGCGGTAGGCCGTCTGCTGCTGGTACGAGGGTGCGGCGTGTCCGGCCTGGAAGACGCGCGCAAAGGTCAGGTTCGAGTACTGCCGCACCGCGCCGCCGTCGTAGGTGCAGTTGGTCCGCAGGGGCTGGTAGCCGGCCTCGGCGAACTTGTCCTGGTTCTTCCACGGGATGGCCAGGGAGGCGGCTTCTCCGCCCATCCAGTTGCAGGCGAAATCGCGGTCGCCGTACATCAGCGTCACCTTCTTGCCCTTGTCGAGAAGGTGGCCCATGGTTTCGAGCCAGCCGGGGCGGTTGTAGTCGCCGATGGAACGGAAAGCCGTCGCAGATGCCGACGAGGACCCGGTCCAGTTGAGGGGCACCCCGAGGGCCAGCTGCACCTCGCGCTGGTTGAGGTAGCCCGGGACAAAGGGGTCCGGGAACATGGTGGGGTCGATCTGGGTGACGTCGTAGTAGTCGCGGCCCGACGTGGCGATGTAGGGGTCGCGGATGTTGTTGGTGCACCACGTCTCCGAGGCCTGGCAGATGCGGTTCACCGTCGCGTTTACTCCCGTCTGCATCGGGTCGTACTCCTTGGCGAGCGCCTGGCAGCGCTCGATCTGCTCGCGGCAGCCGCCCGTGGCATTGAATGCTGCCGTCATGGACTCGTAAACCTCCCTGGTGACGGTCTCGATACCATAGGTGTTGCGGAACGCCTGCTCGGGGTATGAGGGCCACTGGACCTTGCGGTCTATGCAGGCGTTGACCAGCAGGAGGGTGTCTAGATTGATGATCTTCTTTGGCCCGGGCGTGTTGTCAAATTCTCCGTTGCGGATCTTTTCGTTCTGAGCATCAAAGAAGCCGGCCATGGCGGGTCCGTAGCGACCGCCGTAAGATTGGGTTGCAATGCTGAACCGGTCATCCCTGGGGTGATAGCCGGGAAACTCAGACAAGAAGACCTGGAAGAAATGCCACAGGGCAATGGCTCCGTTGACGGATCCAACGGCCGTGCTGTTCTGGTTGCCGCTGGGTAGCGTGCCCACCCGGAAAGTGGTGTTTGTTTCCGGAATAGGGCTCCCTGGCGCAAGAGTCCTGGTTCCGCCGAAAAGATCCACGCTAACGTTCCTGAGAATATCATACGAAAACCCAACCTGTCAAACAATGTTAGATACGACGAAACGCAATCCTTGATTCAGACATTCTGGGATCGAACCTGCGACGGTTGATCTATATAGATCATGTTTACTAATCCAGATTTTAGCTCAACGTCCAAACCGCAATTTCGCCGAGTTTCTCACCATTGTTGTTCCACGACAGCGGGTTGAGTCTCGTGGTCTTGGAGTCGGGGTTGATGAAACAGGGCCCATGCTCGTTGAAAAGCCCGGGCATACTGGAAGATCCAGGCCCACCGTTCATCCAGACGGAAAGAGGGGCATTTTCGGGATTTTCACGAGCCTCAAAGAACCAAAAAAAGGTGTTGATCGGGTAGGGCTGGGGCAAGCCACCAGACACATCCAAGGTTCCTGGAGGAAGATGAATGTATCCCGAGTACGACTTGACCCCTGGGGTCGTCTCGCAGATTCCGGGCTAGTTGATTGGCAAGAAACATTGTCAGTAAAGCAACCGCGGAGACGAATGCGAGGGTTGTTGGTTCAGGTTGCTTGCCTCCTTGTAGCTAATCTTGACGCCAGGGCTGATTTTTGACTCCAGCACCGTGACCCCTTCAGGAGTCGGCGGGAACTGGGCAATGGCGGACGCAAACAGCACGCCTGCCCCGGCAAGGAGCGACAATCCCATACGCGTCATCTTTTCTCGCCGGTGGATGAGGGGAGTTGAGGATAGAGAGGGAAGACCGAGCCATCGTGACATTGTGAAAGGGGAACCGCCTGGGACTCCATTTTATATCTATCAACCGCGCCGCGTCGACCCCGAGCCAGTACCGATGTGGAAGGCGGCCGAGGTGGACTTGGACTTGCACCCCGGCCGACCCCTCCATCCCCTCATACCAAGACCTTTCGGCTCTACGGCGCGGTGAGCGCAACTGCAACCTTCCTCATTCGTCGCCATGAGCCAGCATTGGTAATTAGAAATTTGGAGCATCACGACGTCATTAAAATGCACTAAGAATACTGGAGGTTAAACATTGCAGCGGGCAAGTCGCGAAGGTCAATCTGACGCACACGGGCGAACACCCGCAACCTGAATAAATGGTAGGAGAGCCATATATTCAGGTAGGGTGCGCTATCCTGGCTAACGATCGTTGCAGCGTTTTTGTGGCGATCCCAGCGCTAACTTAGTCTCAATGCTCAGCCTCGACCCTTGCGGGGACCAAGCGCTCCATATACCTTTTAGCCACATGGTTTTTCGACTAATTACATCGGCCGAAAGAATCGCACGCGTTATAATCTAAAGATATTTTGTCGCATTTCGCCGTTTATGGTGGATATTTTCACTATATATGCACTGTAACCACAGAAATAACGGTATAAAGACTGTGAATTATTAAATACCCAAATTGAAAATGAATAATAATCGTAAAAATATTAGGAGACGTGGGTTGTAATGTTTCGCATTATGTTATTCTTTAAGAAATAAAGGCCGTTGTTGGAACAGAGGGAATCGCGGTCAAAGAAACAATAGAGCGATGAATCACGTGCAATGCCGCACAGGCCAATTGCACGTGACTCACCCGCCCAATTGCGAGTATAAGACGGAAGGACGTTCAAAAGCTTACCTTTAGAAAGTTTCATAAAACAGACAATGAAAATATATCTTTGTATTCGTGTAACAACGTTCTATTAATCGATCGATATTATGAAAAACCTATTAACACTGATGAATATTATTCAGGTAATATAGAAAAGCAAAATAAAGGGGTTAAACGTTAATACCGTTATTCTATTAATATTTAGGACCAATAGGATATTTTACGGTTAATAAAAACAAGCCGTCCTAACCAGTTAGAATTTTTACATTAAACGGGTAACGCCTTTATATAACGTTACATGAAAAAAAGGAAATAATAACCGTAATTTTACGAATATTTAAAGGTTTTTGGACTTTACCATATAGGCAAATTACCTTATAAATTAACAAATAATAATAAAAACGTGTATTATTGGATACAATATAATAAAATAAACACAAAAACCGGTTCCCAGGTTAACAACGAGCGCTATAATAGGGTACGAGTTTTCCTCGACAATATATTTTTGAAATTCCAATTACCTTTATGAATAAAGGAGCGAATTATCGCTGAATTCCGGTATAAACCCTTCCACGAACTCCCGGAAAACCCGGAAAAAATATTAATAATTCGGAAAGAAATATGGACTTTGAAAATATTTAACCGATTAAAAAAAGACGGGCGCGGAAAAATATTGTTAACCACGTATTAAAAAAATTTCGAAAAATGGATTGGAAATTATTTTATAAATTATAACCTTTTAACCCAAAATTTTTTAAAAGCATATTTGGAATTTTATCAAATTATTTTACAGGGAAAAGGAAATGGAAAAAACGGTTAAGGATTTGCCGAAATGGTAAATTGGAATTATAAAATATTGATATAGGTAATTCTATTCCCTAATAACCAGAATTTCCAAACGACGGAGCCAAAAACTAAAAATCCGGAAAACGTTATTCCAAAAAAAACGGAAAAAGGAATATAAACGGTTTGCAACAAAAGGGGTAATTAAAAGTATTTTTTTCCGCGAATTGAAAAGTTAGCGGTTTTACTAAATTCCCAAAAGGACAAAAATTTAACGAAAACAAAATTATAACAATTTATAAAGCGGAACATTAAAATAAGAATGCGTTATAATAGATAATAGGCGATATAACCAAATAATAAGAAGAAAGGCTAAATATTTACGAATATATTCCGCCATTGCAAGTCCCAAACGAATTAATCAAACTATACCAGATTAAGGCGTTGAATAGCGCGTGGAATAGAAAAAAAAAGTTATTTAGGGGAGTTATACGATATTTTGGACGATAACATTAAAGGTTCTGTGCATATTTGCAATATATTGTAAATCCCGTTAGTTTAAATCTATACAATATTCCCATTAATTTTAACAAAAAGTGTAAAAACGCCTATTTTGAAATATATAAATAAACGAATAATGTTTAAAAAATATATATGGAGTTTAAAAAACGGTTTAAAACACCGTTTTTATGATAAATATATAATACAAATTGAAGCGTTGTTAGCTTCGAAAACGTCAAAACGGAACCAAATTACGAAAGAAAACGCGATTTCAGAATTATGCAAATTATGCTGAAAAAATTGCAAATTTGCCAAAAGGTACTAGGGCTTAAATATGCAGATAAAAAGCACCTTATTGCAACGACCTTAAAAGCAATCAAAAACGTAAAAAGCTTCAAACCGTTATTACCAACCTTGCGACCATTTTTCCGGTATTATCAAACCAAATATTAGTTATTTTTAAATTGGAAAAGCCATTTGGCGCATATAATACGCTTTTCGTTGACCGAAAATATGAGAAACATAAGGGCCGCAAAAAGCGACGTAATAGCTATTACCCGCGCCGAAGATACAATAAGCGACTTGGCCAATTTTATAAAAGTTGAAGATGTTATTTAAGCGGTCAACCGGGTTGTAAACCTTCGAACCATTAAAAAAAAATAACGGTGGCGAAAGCAGAAAAGGCAAAATAGGAAATACCGAAAAAAAGCCAACGCGGAAACAAGCAATTCCTTACCAACGGTAAAGATGAAGGAAATGATAAATAAAAAAAAGAAAAATCGAACCACGAAACCAGTGACGAAAAAGCAGATACAAACGATTCGGACGAGTATACGTTGATTTATTTTATAGATTATAGCATAGCGGTATTCCTAGCAAACCAAATATTCCGATATAAATTAAATTAGGGCCGAATGGCGTTTTAAGGACACCAAAAACCGTAAAAGGGTCTACCGCACCAAATTTTAAATTAATAAGATTTGAATGATATTTGGTAGGGATTGATACCGGATATAGGCTTGCAGCGATATTAACGGCCGGAATTAGTTAAATAAAAGCATTGCAACGCAAAAAACCGGAAATCCAGATTAATAAATCAAATCCGAATAAAGCCAGAGTGCGTTTCGGAACAGGCGAAGGGATTACCATTATAGGAAAGATTGTTTTGGACATGTAAATTGGTATTATAACGTTCCACGTAGTATTAATTCGCATACCGTTTTTTTATATATTAGGGATGAAGATAAATTAGGTGCATATTTAAATAATATTAGTAACGAATTTATAAAGGTCGATGGTACGAAAGTGTCAGTTTTACGCCAATGGGGGCACCTATGGCTTTTCCTACCAGGATTAAAATTAGACGGACCGGAAACGTATTTTATAAAAATAAAAAACACGCTAATAACGTTTTTAACCGAAAAAAGCTGAAAACGGTCCACTGAAGATTCGGCCACCCTTTAGTAAAACTTTTATGGGAAACGTTATAAAGGGTAGACCACGAGGGTAGCCGAAATGCATTAAAATTAATAGACCGTTTTTATTTTAATTGCCAAAATACGGTAAACGCATTATAACGTTTTAAATTTACTTTAAATGACGAAATAAATTTTAATTACGAAATCGTGGTTAACGTGATGTATTTGGAATTCAAACCAATCCTGCACGTAGTCGATGCGAGCACGGTATTCCAGGTTATACGTTTTTTTAAATAGTGTAACAGCGTAAAAGATATGGGAAAGATTAAGAAAATGCTGGATCGATATATATTTAGGACCACCCGATATTTTTATATACGATTTAGGTATAAATTTTACCGCGGCCGGATTTAAAATAGAAGCACGACTTTTCGGTATAATATGCAACCAGGTACCAATTAAGGTATATTGGTTATTGGAAAAGGTCGAGCGTTATTATAAACCGTTACGAAAAACGTACGAAGTAATAAAAATCAAACGTAAGGAAATAATACCGCAGAGCGTATTGCGAGCAGCGGTAAAAACCGCGAACGATATTATGGGCCCCGACGGCCTAATATTCACCCTATTGGTATTCGGGGCAATACTATATATTCCCCACGATTTAACGCCTTTGAAAAACCAAATGTAGCGCGCCGAAGCCGTTAATAAAGCTACAAAAGAATTTGAAAAAATGGCGTAAAGAGAGGTTAAAAAAGCAATAAAAACGAGGAATGGCCCGAGTATCGAATTGAAAATGCCAATATTATTGGAACTGGAATTATTAGCTCTGGTATATAAAGAAAAATATACATGGACCGGACCTTTTAAGGTATTTAACGTATTAAATTTAATAATAATTGTTAATATGGTAAATGGTTTCTCCGTAATTCGAAACCCGTATCTAAAACTATACCGCCGCTTTACAAAGCAGATAAAAAAAGATAATAACGAAACTATATCGACGGAATTAAAGTTTCGATACCCAGAGCCCGAATAGCTAAAACGCAGGAGAAGACTTATAAGATCGGGGAATCGAAGATTCAATGCTCGAAACGAACTGATAAGAAGGAAAAACGCAAAACCCGAGATTAGAGTATAGATACCACCCCTGAATATAATATTAGAGGATAACGAAGTATAAAAACGGTATTTTAAATTAGAAAACCATATAAAAACGAAATTTGAACAGTTGCGAAAAAAATACATGAAACGGCGAGTATCCAGTTTTTAACAAGAAAGGAGCAACGAACACACGTATTTACCGTTAAATATAAACGAAAAGGCCGAAGTAAAGCTCCCGGGAAACCGTTCGAAAAATTAATATGGTAAGAGGCGAACAATTTGTTAATTGCAGAAATCCTGCAACCGGTAAATAAAAAGCATTTTAATAATTAAAGGATTTTCGGATCGCGATTCGTAAACGAGATAAAAGGGCTACCGGAGCGATTTTATAAAAGATTATTTTTTATAATACAAAGGTATAGCGATTTCAAAACAAAAAAACAGTTTACGCAATTACCTATAATAATGCAGTGCAACCAAAAATTTATATTAGTTTTTATACCGGTTGCAAGGTAGTTTGGGTGCAATTCAATGTTTAAAAATATTAGTTCAACGTATATTTAGAGCTTTACGAAATTAGAGAAGGACGATTTCGTGAGGATCCCGAAAAAAATAGATTATTGATATCCCGCCAATACGGTATATAAGTCTATTAAGCCCTTTTACGGATTAGTAGAGGCGGGTTTATATTGGTTCGTTATATATTAACGGTATTATAAAAAGAGCTTAAGCTGAATTTTATTAAATTATGATACGTGTTTATTCTTTTCCAAATTAAACCACAACTTTGGTTTTGTGGGAATGCAAACAAACGATAGGCCAAGTTTGGGAAATATAAAATTTATTTGAAAAAAGTAAAAGGAATTCGAAAAAGCGGGTTTTTAAATTAAATGATAACCGATAATATAGCCAGGAAACGAGCAGAGCTTTAACGGCTATTTAATCAAGGTCTATAATAAAGGTTTGGATATGCGTTAAAAAGGATATTTCGATAAGTTGCAAACTGTAACAATGGTTTAACCAGGGGTGAAGTATGAGTTTATTGTTTAGCGATTTAAAGGAGCGTATGTTATATTGATTTATTAATCGGAAGCTGTATTCGATTATGCCGCAGCGGCGCAAGCAGTAAAACCCGATAACGAAGATTATGATTTAATGAATAAGCGAACTGAATGGCAACGATAGAACGTTTAAAAAGAGCTTTCCTATATCCAAATCGACTTAAGCACAGCGAGATTATACGTATTTGTCGACGGATTTTTTGCCAATAATAAAGATTTTAATTCCCAAATCGGATGCGTAATATTTTACGGGAACGAATACTCAATGGACTAAGAAACCAGTTTTTGAATACCCGGTAATACTAGATATTAGTTATCGATTAACTGCCATAAAGCTTTGAAAGGCCTATTAGCCAACGAGATTTATAATATGGGTAATGGATTTAATATTGAGTTTGTATTAAAAACCATTATGAGAACCATCCTAGAAAAGCTGGATTTACCTTTTTCACCTATGGTAATATGCACGGATAACCTATTATTATACCAGTGCCTAGTGCAATTGGGGATAACAGGGGAAAAACGATTTATAATTGATTTTTAAAGCTTAAAATAATTCTATGAAAATCGTGACATTGAAAAAATTAAATGGATTTTAGGAGAGACTAATCCGGCACATTTTATGACGAAAAAAACGCCCAATGGGGTTTAAATCAAGCTTATTAGTACTAATTCGACGGTAATACGTATTAAAGGACTAGTTAAAAAGTTTTAAAATTTACCGGAAAAACCGGAAGGGTTAAAAAACAAATTAAATTAATTGGGAGCGGCGAAACGATACATTGCGTCGTTGGCGATTAAAAAGCGGCGCCGCGAGGTGAAACGCATCGTTGAAAACCACCGAAAATCACCGCAACACCTTTACCAAAGGCAAAAAAATAAAAACAGCGTTATAAAATTTAAACGTTATATATTAGGTTAAATATCTTCGTTATTATTTTCCTCCTCATCCATCTTTTAAAATAGAATATTGTGTTAGTCTCAGGGCTTATCCCTGAAGCCCAAAGCTCCAAAATTGATCCACTCCGTTCGCTTCGCTCCATTTCGTGGCTCAATTGCGGTTTTGCAATATACCTGTGGGTCCATCCAAAAAACGCTTTGGTTTAGGTTTCAGGACAATTCGTCGATTTTCGCCGTTTATAGCGGTATTTTTGGCCTTTTTACGACCGATATTCACTTATTATTCCACAACCACACAAAATATCGAAAAAAGAAAACATCGTTAGAAATAGAAATTGGTAGGCCTTTTTTATAAATCCAAAATCTTTTGCACCCGGTACGCCAATTAAAAATTGGATATAACCCGCTTTTTATCCGTTTATGGCGGGATCCCCATTATTAACCCAAAAACACCATCGATACCCATTTCGCATTTTAACAATAACGATTATAATCCGTTGAAGTTTATATATAAAAAATCGCAAAAGCGAGAGGAACTTTTATATATAAATTTTAATCCAAATATTGGAAAATTATTCATTTTACAATCCGTATAAGGTAAATTTTATTTAATATATTATACGTCCACCTATAAATACCATCGATACCCATTTCGCATTTTCCCAATAACGACTATAATCCGTTGAAATTTATATAGGGGAAATCGCAAAAGCGAAAGGAATTTTTACATATAAATTTTAATATAAATAGCGCAAAACCACTAATTTTACAATCCGTATAAGGTATATACTATATAATACGTTATATATCGACCTAATAAAAAAGACTATTATTTCCGCAAATTTTTTTATATTCGTATTAAATTATATATATATAATATCCGGAAATACGCCTATATATATTTCGTTTTCCCACCAAATCGACGCAACTTTTCGCGGTCCCAATCCCGCACACGCGGCGGTAAACACTTCCTCCGACGTATATATTTTCCCGGAATTATACGCCAAAACCACAGCTTTTGGTAGTTTAAACTTACAATATAAATTCGTTTCCTAAGCTGTTATATGGTTTTTAAACCTCCACAAACCCCCAAATACTCCTACACGAATCCCATATTATAACCAAATACAGTATATATACCGGGTTTTATATAATATAAAAAATATTATTTTGCTGGTAAAAACCGGGTACGGGAAAAATATGATATTGCAAATTACTCCGGTTATTCGCAATAATATTATTATTATCCAAATAATCCCATCAAAGAAATTAGGGTAAAAACAGTTACGTAATATATAACGTTATCCCGCCGCGAACCCTAAATTAATCGACCAGTCTATTGTAAGCGTAAATATAAATATGCGGTTTTTATTACCAAAATGAATTATATTTAATATAACCTTTTTTGGAACCCGTAAACCGTTAAAAACACACGCACATTTTTTAAAACCCGGAATAAACTACCAATTACCGATTTTTTAAACTTTTTCAAAACTTCATATTCCACCAACGTATCGTTTTATATGCTATTAATAAACTTTACATAGTTTTCCAGTAAAAGGATTTTAAAAATTCGTTTTTTATACTACGTTTGGTGCGGGTAATTTTACCAGTGACTGTATTGGTATTCCGGTGCACCGTAACCTTTATAGCAAAAATTAAAATTTATATTTTCGACCAATTATGTTATAAAAGGATAATACGTTTCGTTAAAACGCCTTTCGACCGACCCGAAATTACGATTATAATACAGTGTTTGGAACGCAAAACCCTAATTAACGATTACCGGTACTTTTTATTCCTAATAGGGAATATTATATTATTATCCGCCACCCGTATTTCTAAAACTATTATATATATGGACGCCAGGAACCGTATTATTTAAATACGCCAATTCCTAATGAAAAACCTCGTATTTAGGAAATTTATTAAACGAGACGCAACCAATATAATTATCCGGTACGATGCATTTACTTTTAAAATCGATAAAAGTAAAATTTACGGAAAATTTTCTAAACCGGATTTTAAAATTTGTATTATATTTTCCATTTCATTTTTGGGTACAGGTATAAGTATACTTAATATAGAACGTATAGTGTAATACGGCGCGTTAATATTAAACGACCCCGCAAACCTGTGGTAAAAGTTCGGACGAACCGCACGCGGGCCCAACCGTAAACAAACCGCATATTCTTTTACGCCCTATTGGTATTTCGATACGCAGGGGTCCATCGTTAAATATAAACCAACCAAACCAAAGCTATTAACTAAATTAACTAAATAACCCGTAATATGACGAAAAAACGCTAAAAACTTATAAATTACCCATTTAAAATTTTTAAACGTATTTATAAACGCGGTTATTCCCCATTAATTTTCCACGTACCGTTAAATTTAATTTAGACGATAATAACCTGGCAAAAGCGTCGAAATTATTGCAAACCGGTTTTCTGGGTATATTCGAACCACGCGTTCCGCCCTATTGGACGCAATAAAAAATAATAAATAGGAAAAAATTAAAAAAGGAGGCGCCAAATATACAAACTTCTGCCAACGTTAAATGTTTTCGACGAATTATATTAAGTTTGATACAGGAAACGAATCCATTTTTTACAGCAAACCAATTTAAAAACTGTTGCAACGCCTGCGTACACCAAATTAGAATTTTACCCGCATTACCTTTTTAAAAACCGCCAATTAAAATCCCTAAGAAAAATTCTAAAAAAAGATATATATTTAAACAGTTGGATAAATGGGGTATTTATTTTACAATAGCTATTTCTTTCCCAAATCCGCGGCGGTAATACGACCTATTATCCCAGCTTATATTACCCAAACCAATAGTTTTTAATATCGTTAAAGAATTCGTCCATTCCTATCACCGGGAATGGACGAAAAACGATTTGCTGGAAAATGTTCCAAATTTACAATTAATTAAATGGTTTAAACAATATAGCGATTATTTCGTTATTTAATTCCCAATAATATACGAAAATGGAATACGAAATTACACCTCCTATTTGCACAAATAATCAAAAAAAGGCTGCGGAATTGAAATATGGTAGCACCTTAGGAAACGATGGATATAATTAATAATTATTCGGGAAAATAACCTAATAAACGCCGACGAACGAATTAAACGGTGTTATAATCACAGGTTAAAATGTTGGTTAACGTTAACGGTTGTAAAAATATCCAATATAGGAACGCTTATAAACTTATAACCTAAAAGTTAAAGGGCGATTAAAGTTAATTTTAATTAAATTAAACAACGTACCCTGGATTAGAAAAGGGTCGAAAGACGAAAAAAGCGACGCCGAATTGGATTAACCAAGGGCGGAAAATTATTAAGCAGCGTAAAATATATAATTGTTAAATATTAAAATCCCCAATTAACGGCTTAAATAGAGCGACCAAATGCTGGATAATAGTAATTATTACGTAGATTGAAAATTAGGATTATATATAGGCTGGTACGGCGTAACGGCGCCCCGATTAATAATAAAAGGGTTCGATATTGCGAATTGTAATAATTATTACGGTTAAATTCCGGAAACTTTGGCAATTCCATTTTGATTTTATTTTATCAGCAAAAAGCCCCATATGTAGACCCAATTATATATACCTCCGTTTTATTATTAGCTTTGTTCTTACAATAAAAACCTTTTTCCCGGCCGCCAGATTTTTTCATAACGATTGATCAAAAATTGTAACGATTGAACCAGCGTTTAACTTTTAATTAATAAACGTAACAACTGTTATAATCGCAAAATTGCCTTAGCAAATATTGCAAACATATTCGTTAGGAAACTTAATTAAAGTATTTTTAATTGGACAAAATTATTTATACTTTACCCACCCAAATAGGTATTAACCCAATCGTAACGAGGGTAAATTATAGTTAACGCCCTTGTATCGCAAAGGTACCCCCCACCCGGTTACGTCCGGGGCAAATTAATTAAGTTTATTGTAATAATAATTACAGTAATTGTTTTAATTCGCTAAAAACCGTAACAAATGTCACAATTACGGTCTTTTATCACCATGGTTCCCAAAAAACGCCAAGAAAGTAAAACCTCCGCCCAAATTATTACCAAATTTACGATGGGATATATACCCAGCAATACTAAATTATTTACCAATTTAATAGTAATACTATAAAAAGGAACCCGGAAAAAAAATAAATCAATATTTTAAAAATTTGGAAAATTACGACGCGGATATTGCAGTTATTCTGGATTTGAATTTTGCACGGTTAAACCGTTTTATATTACAGGGTTATTCGGATAAAACCGGAATCCCCCTAAACTTTCCTCCCATTCCTAACAATAATAATAATAATTAAAATAATACCGATATAAATTCCGGCGATAATGAACCTGCCCCCGCCCCCGTCGATTACAATAACGACGATACCTATATGGGCGAAAACGACAATTAACCTGCCTCCGCGTCCGCCAATAAAGGCGATAATAATATTAATATAAACGATAATTATAACGAACCTGCCCCGGATTTGGATAACCGCTAATTGCAAACCCCTTTAATATTTTTCAAATTATTTGCCAACGTATTATCCCCGCCACCAAAAAACCCCAAAAACCGGTTTTTTGCATTATAACCGGAGATTATTATTTACCCGGTACCCGCGCCATTGAATAGGCCGCCCGTACCCCGTATATATAAAATTACCACCGTTCGGCCAGCTAAAACCAGTTTTATTTTGGTATCGCGGACGCAACCCAAGTTTAATTCGACGCCAAATAATAAATTAATAAATTTCGTATAACCCGAATATTATTCCCATTATATAAGAATATGGATTTCCTGGATCGTTCACCCGTCCCGTTTTAAAAGAATTTTCAGCTGGGTCAAAATTAATCCGTATCGGCGATAACCATTACAATTTAACGTAGGGTAAGGAATACGAATATTGCCAAAATAGTTCGTATTATACCTTATTTGGGCTATATTAACTGCTTTAAAAATTAATAATAATACCAACCCGCCCGCCTAATTCGGTCGTGGAAATAATATTTTCCGCAATACGAACGAAACCCCAATCGCCCAAACTTTTAAACGTTTTAAATCCGTTGCTGGCGTCGCCGCAGCAAAAGTACGCGTTAATAACCAGATTTTAACATACCATTTTGACAGTAATTCGTCGAATATAAACGAGGTAATGGTCGTATTTGGTTACGAAACGATAAATACTTTGGTAAAATATATTGATATAATAAGTTAGTGTTTGTGTTTGTTGGATTGCGATAATTATTACCATCCCCGCATTAATATATTTTGCTATTTATTATATTGTAACAATTGTTACAATTCTTTGCGGTAATACTAAACAATTACTGCTATAATATAACAGCTGTTACAATCTGGCGTTTACCCTTATATATTTTGTAGTAACGGGCACAATTTTAATTGTTGGTTAACTTATTTTCAGTCGCCGACGTATTCGGGTTTTCAGTTTATTTTAAAACAGGTAACCCAGGCAAACAAATTAAAGGTAATAAATACTCGTTTGGTAAAAAACCTTGGGCTCCGTACCGGATATATTTAACGATAAAGCTACCAAACCTATTTTCGATAATTTGGCAAATCGGCGTCGCCTACGCTTTTATCTCCCCTTTTATCCGTTAAAGCGATATTAACCTCCCCGGGCTAAAGATTTTCGCAAACAAATTTAAACCGGTTATAATTCCCACAATTTTCGCCACGATGTTAATTTACCTGCGGATAATAACCACCGGACCTAATTTTAAAAACGGCGATTTAAAGTTTAAAACCGCTAACCCTGGACCATATATATATAGCGGTTATTATATCGACGATTGGTTTAAGGTTTGCTACCATTTTTTTTATTTTATTTTTCGCCGGCAGGGAAAAGTCGTTATTGGAAATAAGAAAAGTTTTAATGATTTTGGTGGAAATTGCCGCAACTTTTTTAAATTTAATATCGAACAATCCTCCATCCTGTTTATTATCGCCGATACTATTTTCGCCCTAAATAATTTATATTTAATGCAATTTTAATATCGTTTGGTTACCCGTTCGCGAACCGACTAAATGATCGACGTCGCCAATTTATTTGGTTTTAACCGCGCCTGTTATAATAGGACGATAATAATGCTCGTTATTAATACCTGGTCCCGTTTTAAGCCTATTAAAATCGGACGGTTAAAAAAAAAGCGTGTAAATTAAATTTAAATGCATTTATTGGATTTTTTTATTAATATTTAAAGGTATTTTTAACAATTTATTCGACGAGGGGCGGTTTTATCGTCCCATTTTTACCAAATTTAAAACAAAAATTACCGAATTTTATCCCAAGTTTTTTGGCGACGATTAATAAAACGATTTCTTTAATTTTATGCAAACCCAATCCATTATCGCCGATCGATTTGCTAATTTGGACCGCGCAAAAGAGGAAATTTTCGAAGACGCCCGCGAAAAAATCTTAGCGGTTTTTTTGGTATATTATGCGCAATTTTCCGTTTTAATTAAAGGTTATCCCTGGATTGGTTATTCTTTTAATTCGGACGCGATTTAAACTATTGTAAAAGATTTGCGCCTTTTTCAAAACATTTTACCTTTCGACCGTCTAGATACCAACAATAAAATTGGTTTTAAATATAAGAAAATTAAAAGCAAATATACTTGGTTTAACTAGGATATACCTAATGCTCCTTTTGGTCGCTATTGGCTACCCCACTAACTGGTTGGTAGATTATGTATACATTATCCCTAATAATTGTTACTGTCGTTACAATTTTGCCCCTATTTTTGTAATTATTATTACAATCCTGCCCCTTTTTTGGTAATTATTGTTATAATCCCACCCCTATTTTTGTAATTATTGTTACAATCTTGTTTTTGCTAAATTAACTTTTTTTTATCGGTTTAAATGCCTACATTTTACTAAAATTGGAGCAATTAGCTTTTAAAAATTGGTTATTAGCCAATAAAATGGGCATAGGAAAAGTAATTATTTATTTTACGGCGATTTATATATGGTATATCCGTTACCAATACGACCGATTTATCCAAAATACCGACGGATGTTTTCCCACTTTGATTTTCGTCCCGGCCAACCTTATTTCGCAAACATTTAAAAAAGTAATAATTAATTTCCCAGCCCTGGACGTTAAAAGCTATTATGATTTAACCGAAATATGCGATACCGATACCCCGCGAACGGTTGCTATTTTTACCCAGGCGTAATTTTACGATATTTTAACCAAATTCGCCGCCCGCAAATTTAATCCCAAATCTGCGGGTACGGTCATTATTTTATTTTATTCGATATTCCTAATCCGAAAAACTAAACAATTGCACGAAATTTATAACGCGGAAAAGGTATTTAACCCATAATGTATAAATAAAATTATCGATTCCAATCCTCAGTAGCGCCCCCCCGACGTCGATAATTTCGACGATAATTCCAACATTAAAAATAATATTTAGTAGATGTTTTTTGTAATAATTTTTATAATTTCGTTATATTAATATATTTGTTTAAATTAAATAATTTTGTTAAAAACCGTTAGCGCAAAAACGGTCGGAAAGCCGATTTTTCCACGGGCGAAAACACCAAAAGTAGCCGGCGTTTGGTTATATATTTATTATTTGGTACTTTTTTTCAACGTATAATTGGAAACGAAATTTAATATTTCTGCTACTGCGAATCGATAATATACCGCGCGTTTCACCTTATCCTTTATATTAATTGGGGTATAACCATTACCACGCCAATTAATAATAAAATTAGGGATATTATTAGCTTTGATGCCCTGGTTTGGGACAAAATTGCGATTTTTTTCGCCCGATTTGAAAATTTATTAGGAAAATATATTTACGGTCGATTATATTTGGGAAAATAATAATTATTTCGTCGCTTTTGATTTCGATAAAATTATCAAAACTTCCTTGCAAAGATTCCAATCGATAAGTTGGAAATAATGGCTATTTTACGCTCGAATCTTAAATTTTATAATTCCTACCACTATACCAAACGAAAAATCGTTAATAATTTTGAAATATACTGGCGTATTTACGGTACGTAAAAATATGGACACCGGGTTTACTTGACCTAACGGTATAATTATTTATCCCCGTAAAAGCATTCCGCTTCATAATATTATTATTACAAAACTCCAATTTGGCCACCGTTTCGAAAACGTTACAACGAATACTAAGGCAATTTTTAAAGACATTATTACCGCATCCGTGGGCGAAAATACCGACGATATTAATCCCGCTTTATTAGGAGTTCCCACTAATGCGGATACCGCAGCAGGTAACCGCCAAATTTCGGTTTTTTTAATATGGGTTTTATACGCCTATTATAGTTTTTAATAATTAATTAACTTTTTTAATTAATAATTTACGCCGAAAACGATACCCGGGATGTTAATTCGGCGGAACTGGGTAAAATGCTGGCGTTAAAAAAAGTGGGTTTTAAGGCCAAATACCGCAACGTCCGACAAAGCTTTAAAAAAAGCTTATAGGAAGGAAAAACCCGTTTTGGATCGGTAATTGTGGACGTTTTAATTAAGTATAGCGGCGACGGTCCCCTTAACTGGGTTTATTCAAGAATTTGCACTAATTTTTAAACGTTACCTCCGTCGGGCAGTGCTAAAATAATCCATTTTATGTTAAACGAATCGCCATTTATTGCCCGCCTGGTCGAAATTTGCAAAAGAAGGTTAACGCGTTCTGGTTATAACCCCTAATCCTTGCATTTAAGCGTAAATCGGTTGTATGGTAACAGCTATTACAATCCTTTACCTTCCCCACAATTATTGTAACAATTGTTACAATTTTTTATATTTTTAATTTGTAATAAATGTTATAATAGCTGTTATTTCTCCATTATTATAATAATTGTTACAATTTTTAATATACCTGCTAACTTTTTTTAATTTTATTGTTTTTATTTTGGAAAAAGCCAGTTTCGGTATGGTTATTATCCAATTAAGCCTTTCCTAAGCCGAACGCGATAAAACCGTCTCCGATTTTGCCGATTCCAGCTCCAATTTTAACGTTTATGTCCTAAATATTAATATTTCCAACGCTGGCTTTGATTTGCACCCGAATTTTTGCATTGGTATTATTATCCCTTTGATATGGAACTGTTACGATCAAGGTATCGGGTAACCTGTTCTTAGGGTAAAGTACAGTGGGTTAAAGCAACTGAGCGTTTTAACTGGGTAAATGGGGTTCTTAATAACTGGGGTAAAATTATAATCGTTCTCAAATAAATATTAAGGTTAACTAAAATTTGATTACTGCTAAGCAATCCTAAAATCGAATCTATTTACATAGTAATAAACGTATCTTATATAAACTATATTCCGAATGTAATCTCCCTTAATCTGTCACAAATCGCAAAAATCACTTCGCCTAATCTGTTATAATCTCTTAAAAATCATTAAAATCACCTTTTTAACGATTACGTGGCGTTACGTAACTTCTCCTTTAGGTAATCGATATTCTATTATCGGCGATTTCTTTGGGCGAATATCGTTAAAAGGGGTGTAACCCCGCCTGGCCTTATTGGTACCGACCCATTTTATTTGGTCGTAATATTAAATCTCCCCTTTTTTGGCCAAATCCTTTTGGCCTTTAAATAATTTGTATTCCCCTAATCCTTGTTTTTATTTCCATATTTTTTTTTTATTAACTTTTTTGCGCCATATTTAATCGCGTAACCAAATTAAAATTTGGTCGTTCGTCGATAAAACGTCGCCACGTTTTCCTTTTTTCCCTATTATCGACCGATATTATCGAAATATTTTCCTGCAATCCCTGCTGTGCCAAAGGCGTAACATTTTGTTAGGTGTTTCCGCAGGATTTTGCTCGTTATGTGGAATATGTTCGTTTTAACCGTTTTGGTTACGACGTATTGGGTTTATCCGCTGTTTAAATCCGTTATATTGGTCGCCAGCATTCGAAGTTGGATACGGAGGTTAAAACGTTTAAAAAACAAATTCACGCGCAATAGGCGAAATTATTTCGTTTGCGAAAGCAAAAAAAACTGTGGTTTAAAAAAATAATGCGAGCTATATTTCGCGGGATTAATAATTTGGAGGAATTGGATCGCGTGGAACGTAAAAAGGCAAAGCAGGAGGAGCGGCGGCGATCGTCCGAAATCCTTCCTAAAATATTATTCGAATCGCTTTTTCCGGATTCCAATTTTATTTGGGATTCGACCTTCCCGATAGGTTTTTTAAATCCTTTTTTATTGGATAAAATAAATGTTTTTGCGCAATATTCGGTCGGTAAATTATTTTGTCCGTGTATTTCGGTTTGTTGGTATATGTTAATCGTTTTTTTATAAATTCGTTTAATGGTATGGTTTCGAATCCTGGTCGATCTTTAGCTTTTGGGAATAGTAAGTGGTATTTTCTTAGGTCGTCCTTTTTTTTTTGGCTAATTTGCTCGCAAATCCAATTTCTGGTAATATTAACGGAATGGTTCCTGGTAATTCTGGAGGTGGTTAAGGGGTTCCCAAATGTTTTTTTCGTATCCGTAGTTTTCCCATTTAACAAAATATTTTATTTTACCGTGGTTGCGTTTATGGTCCAATATTCGTTCGACGTCGTATATTTTTTTTTCGTCGATTTCGATTGTTTTTTGTATACTGGTACCGGGTAATGCTGGTTCCAATAGTAATACGTGGAACGTTGGGTGGATTTTTATGGTTCCTGGTAATAACAATTTGTAATTGGTTTTATTGATTTTTTTGTCGATTTTGAAAAATCCAAGTTTTTTGTAATTAAATTTGCTATTTGGTCGTTGTATTTTAATATTGCGTCGAATAAGGTAAACGCTATTTCCTTTTTGGAAAAATAGTCCCTTTATCCGATATTGGTTGGCGTATTTGGTCATTTTTCTTCGTACGAATTCTAATTCCTGTTGGAATTTTTGGTGGAATTTTCGTAATTCGCTTGTTTATTTATCGGTTCGTGGGGCCGTAATCGTGGTTTTTGGTTCTCCATATACCGTAAGGTTAAATCCGTAATTGGTATAAAACGGGGTTATTTTGGTATTTTTATTTTTTAAGCTGTTATATACGAATTATGTTATGGGTAATAACCGTACCCAATTATCCTGCTTGTGGTTTATATAGCATTTTAGGTATTGTTCCAGTGTCTGGTTTGCTCGTTTTGTTTGTCCATTTATTTGTGGGTGGAATGCTATAAATAATTTATGGTCGGTTCCTAGCTATTTTATCAAAAATTTCCAAAATTTTAATGTAAAAAGCTTATTTTTATCCGTAATAATGTTTTCTGGAAATCCGTAGTTGCTAATAATTATTTGTAAAAATGTGTAAGCGATTTTTTCGGCGTTGCTATTTTCCTTATAGGGTAAGAAATAGGCGTATTTAGTAAATTTGTCCACTATAATTAATATGCTGTCGTATTTAATTTTAGTAAATAGTTTTTCGGAAGGTGGTAGTTTGACGATAAAATCCATTATAATGGTCTGCCAGGTTTTATTAGGGGCTGGTAAAAGTTGTAAAAACCCGTAAGGTTTGTGTTTGGCGGATTTGCTTTTTGCGCAAAATTCGCAGTTTTTAATGGTTTTTCGTACTTTTTGTCGTATTCCTTTGAAATTATGGTATTGTTTTAACCGTTTCCATGTTTTGGAAATCCCTTAATGTCCGTAAGCTTTATTTTCGTGGATTTTCCGTATTTCTTTTGGTATGGTTACCGTATTGGTCGTTATAAAACTTCGGTGAACTGGCAAAAGGTTTCCGTTGTCGTTTGCCGTGAAAATCTTCCGTATTTCCTCGGGTATTATGTTTTTATAATTTGGTCTTTTGCTAAAGGCGTTAGCCCTGCCATTTTCTATTTTTTTTCGGTAAATAATTTTAAAATGGAATTTTAATAGGAATTTTGCCCATTTAATTTGTCGTTTGTTTAACACCTTATTAATGGTGAAATAGGTTAGGTTTTTATAGTCCGTATAAACTAATATTTCGTATTTAATTCCGGATAACTGTGGTTTCCATTTTTCAAATGCTCGGATAATAGCCATAAATTCTTTATCGTGGATTTGGTAATTGAGTTCTAATCCATGTAATTTTTGTGAAAAAAAGGCGCAAAAGTGTAGGCGTTTTTTTTCGTTTCGTTGGTTAAGTTGTCCTCCGATTGCGTAATCGGATGCGTCGGTTTCGATTTCGAAGGGTTTCGTTGGGTCTGGTATTTTAAGGATCGGTTTTTGTGCTACTGCCTTTCGTAGCTGTTCGAAAGCTTGCTGTGTTTATTCCGTCTATTGGAATTCTAGGTCTTTTTTAGTTATATTGGTCAATGGGGTGGCGATCGCGCCGTAACCTTTAATAAATTTTTTGTAAAAGTTCACGAATCCAAGGAATACCCGAACGTTTTTTACGTTTTGTGGTTGGGGCCATTCTTTTACTGCTTGGATTTTTAATTTTTCCATCCTAATTTTTCCAGGGGCGATAATATATTTTAGGAAGTTGATTTGTTTGCTGTAAAAAATGCATTTTTCGGGTTTAATTAAAAGTTTAGCGTTTTATAGTTTTTGTAAAATTGTGTGGACGTGTTTCTTATATTTTTCCAACGTTTTGGAAAAAATAAGGATATCGTCCAGGTAAATAACGATAAAAATGTTTAAGCATTCCCTAAAAACGTGGTTAATTATGGTTTAAAAGGTTGCGGGGGCGTTGGTGAAACCGAAAAGCATTACCAGGTATTCGTAATATCCTCGTCTGGTGCGAAATGCTGTTTTCCATTCCTCGCCTTCCTTTATACGGATTAAATTGTATGCTCCTTTAAGGTTTAATATTGTAAATTATTATATTTAGTAAAACATATTTCGAAATTCTCCTATTAATGGGAGCGGGTAGCAATTTTTTATTGTAATATCGTTTAATTGTCTGTAATCCACGCATAATCGTAGTTTTCCGTTCTTTTTTGGTACGAAAAGGATTGGGTATCCTGCTGGTAATGTCGATGGTCTAATATAACCTTTTTTAAGGTTTTCCGCGAAATATTCGTTTAAAGCCTCCATTTGTGTCGGATTTAAACCGTATATTTTATGGAATTTTGGTTGGGTTCCTTCTTTTAATAGTATTTCGTGGTCGAACGGACTGTGTTCGGGTAATCCTGTTTCGAATTTTTGGCTGAATAATCGTGTATAATTTTGGTATTTTTTTGGGATTTTACCGTTTTTGGTTTGTTCTTTCGTGGTTTGTATTATATAATTGGATCGGTTTTGGCCTGTGGATAATCGCTTTTTTTCCGATATTGGTTCCGGGGTTGGTCGTCCTTCCTATAGGTACGCCATTTGCTTTATTTAGTCCTTCCGTACCCTATATTTCCTATATAAACCCTGCTGTGCTGGAGGTCGTTTAGTAATTAGGTGCTTTTCCTATTAAATTTGGCCTGTAGTCCAATCTATCCGGGGGTTGCTCCTTTTAAACCAGGGAATTCCTAAAATTATGTTTTTATTTTTTATTTCCGTAATATCCAAAGTAATTTATTCCTTTCGTCCATAATTTTCCATCCAAAGGTGTACGGTTTCTGTTTCGATGGTACCGTTCCCGTATAAAACTGCCTTTCCTTTTACGGTTTGTAATCGATATAGTTTTTCCTTTTATCGCTAAAATATTCGTCGTTTTTTCACGATTTTTGGAGAAATGTAATTGCTTTATATTCCGCTATTAAGGAGCGCTTGTATGGGTTTTCCATTAAATCGTATATTTAGGAATATGTGTTCGTGTGCTGCCTTCGTGGTTTGCGTGGCGTTGAGGGTTTTTTATTCCGTTTTTATTGCTGCCGTTTAGTGCCCTGTACCGTTTGGCTGTCCTAGTTTTTTGGTTTGTTGGACTCGCGTCGTGGGTCTTTATTCTTCTTATTTCGGGGCGTATAGTTATTTCTAACGTTGACTTTATTAAATCGGTGCCCTGTTAATGCAGGCGTTTTTCGTACGTTTGTGGGTATTTCGTTGTTTTTAACGTTGGGGTTCCACACAATTCTGGTTATAGGTGCGGGTCCTGGTTATTGTAATTTCGTTTCGTGCCATACCTGTACTTTGGCTAACATATGTATTTTGCAAATATTTCGGGTGCATTCGTACCATAGGAATTGTTTTTAGTTATAGCATGCCATAGGGTAATCGTCATAAAGGGTGAAAATTACCGCTGGTTCGGTGTTAAATCTTATTTTAATTTCCCAATTGGGTAATTTAATGGTGGTGTATATTTCGTGGATGCCTGTTATTTTGCGTCGTCGTGGGAAGAAATCGTGGATTATTTTTCTGCTAAAATATAGTCCGCAATTATTTCGAAAACATTTTGCCCAAAAAATTTTTATATATTTGGGATGCTTGGTATCCAAAATTGGGTGGTTTCCGAAAATTGGATCGATTAATCCTATAGGGTTTTATATTTGTATTCGAAATAATATTCCGGGAAATTGCACTAATTGGTCGTTTCGGTATAAGTCGATAAGTTTCTTTTTATATATATAAAAGTTGTTTTCCTTTGTTATACTGTATAGGTCTAAAAATATAATTTTTTTTTCGCTAAATTCGTTTTTTAACTCGTTATTAAATTCGTCCGTTGGGGCTTGTTAGATTATCCGGATACGGTGGGTTTGTCCCAATGGTTCTGGTTTTAATTCTTTTAAAATATTTAATTCCGTAAATTCGGGTAATTTGGCGTTTTGCCTGCGTAATTGTGCCGGTGGTTTGGTTTTAATGGGTACACGGTTTCCTATTGCTAGGGTCCGAATGCCTTTAAATTTTTGTGGGTATTATCCTGCGTCCATTTTTACGCTGTTATAGATTATGCAATTATCGTTGTAATATATGGTCCAGCTTTTTAAATTGTATTAATCCGGTGGTGTCTGTTAGTGGGTGGTGGTATTTAATTTTCGTGGTTTTTTGGAATCGGGGTGTAAATCCGGAGTGCTTTGGGGATAAAATTTGGCTATATATTTTAGCTTTTCGCATTTAAAACATTTACCACTTTTAGGATCTTTGCGAGGTTTTTTATATTGGGTTGCGTTAAGGTCTATAAATCCGCTATATATTCCGTAGGAAATATTATATTGGCGAGGCGGTTTGGGGTATTGGTATTTGCGTCCCGTATTAGTTTATCGCAAAATTGGCCCCTATACGCTGCGTCCTTCGCGTCGTTCCAGTTTCCGTTCGTAAAATCGGTTATCGATTTTAATTATTAGCTTTACGTATTCGGCTAAGGTGTCGGGTCGTTTTTTTTTAACAAATTCGTTTTTAACTTTTTTTTTAAATCCCGTATAAAAGCGTGCCATTAGGGTTTCGGGGCCCCATGGTAGCTTGGCGGTAATTTGTCGAAATTCACTGGTATATTTGGATGCCGACTTGGTTTGGGTAAAGCGTACCAATTTACGTTTAATTATACGTTCCTCGTCTGGGCTGCCGAATGTTCCCCTAAAACATTTTTCGAAATTCTCGTAATCGTCGAAAATGCGGTTAATTTCAACTTTACGGTTTTTTTCCTTATCGTGGTCCAAATAATTTCGTAGAATTGGTTCGAACCAGGTAAACGCATCGCCTTTTAATAGCGAGGCTGCGTAAATAACCTTTTTTACGTTATTATCGAAATTATCCTCGTTAAAGTAAAAATAGGCCCGGGTTCCCGTAAAAAATCCCTGTAAAATACCTGGGGTGCCATTATAGGGTGATGGTAAAAGGTATTTAATATAGTTTTTATTAGTTCGATTAATTTGTTCGGTCATTTGTTCCTGGAATTGTCGATTTTCTGCTTAGAGCGTCGCGACTATTTGACGCAAGGCGTTAGCGTTGGCCGGAGCGTTAATGGTAAAAGGGGTTTAAAGGGTGGTTTTATTGGAAAACATTATTTTGGCGATACTATTCGGTATATTTTAAGGCAAAATATTAAATAGGAGTAATTAAAATGTTACGATTAAAATATCGGGTAACCTGTTCTTAGGGTAAAATACAATGGGTTAAAGCAATTGAGCGTTTTAATTGGGTAAATGGGGTTTTTAATAATTGGGGTAAAGTTATAATCGTTTTCAAATAAATATTAAGGTTAATTAGAGTTTAATTGCTGCTAAGCAATCCTAAAATCGAATTTATTTATATGGTAATAAGCGTATTTTATATAAACTATATTCCGAATGTGATCTCCTTTAATTTGTCACAGATCGCAGAAATCATTTCGCCTAATCTGTTGTGATTTTTTAAGGATTATTAAGATCACCTTTTTGGCGATTACGTGGCGTTACGTGATTTCTCCCTTAGGTAATCGATGTTCTGTTGTCGGCGATTTCTTTGGGCGAGTGTCGTTAGGAGGGGTGTGACCCCGCCTGGCCTCATTGGTACCGACCCATCTTGTCTGGTCGTAACAGGAACGTTAATATACAATTGCAAATTTTTAATCGTTTAATTCGGCTGAGTTAAAATAAACCTATTATTTGGCGCATTTTGTAAATGCGAATTACCTTTTTCGATTGGGTAAAAGATCGTATATTTCGGAAAATCAATGTCCCTTCTTTTACTGTTCCGGCCGTTGCTAATATGAAGTAAATGTTATTTAAATATGTTACGCGTATACGTTTCCCTAAAACTATCCACTTTTCAATTATTAAACAATTCCTAGCGTATAAAATAATGGCAATTATATTTTCCTGGTTTTTTAACTGTTTCGTTTGGATAACAAAACCCCCCCAGCATTTTAATACCTTCTATTTTAATAGGACGCGCCGTGTAAGTGAATTCTATTCTCGCCTGGTTTTAATGCTTGTATTAAATATTCCTCAACAGTTTAACGAACAGGATTTAGTCGAAAAAACGTCAATTTTTATTTTAACGTTGGGTCCAGCTTATGTTAACTACCAATACCAGGAGTAAAATGGTGGCCGTAATATGTTTTTTTAATTATATGAATCGTATATATTTACCTTATTTCCATTTTACCATTATAAATTAAGGGTTTATAGTTAAATCAATAAAATGGATTAAAAATAGCGATGGATTTTACGACGAAACCGCGACCGCGCGGCTTATCGGGGCCCTAATAAGGGATTTTGGTTTTTGGGTTACTAAACGCCGGAAAACCAGTAAACCGTTTAAAAAAGGCATTTTTGGTGATGATAACGCCAACCCTTCAGCGGTCGTTATTCCGTTTTTTTTATTTATCGATTTTGGCCTTAATTACGATAAATGTATATTCGATTCGTTAAAAAAACCTTATATACTTATTTCGGAAAAAAATGAAAAAGAGGACAATTCGGTCCCTGGATCGTTTACCGCGACCCCAGTTCGGAAAAGGAGGCGTAGCGTTAATAAACCCATTTTTAAAAAAAGCATTTAACACTGTTAAACGTTTTCGTCTTTTTTAATCGGTTTGGGTTTTTTTGTTTTGCTTTTTTTGGGGTTTAATGCTAGGAAATTGGGGGTTTTGTATATATAATTTTGTAACAATTGTTACTATTAGGATCCGGTTTAATAGATTTATTATTCGTGGTTAATGGGATATTGTAATAACGGTTATTATTAAGATCCGTTTTGCTGGATTTATAATTGGCGGTGGATGGAAAATGTAATTTATTTGGGTAAAAAAAATGGATAAAAAACGGGTTATTTGTACGGAGGATTTTGGAAAAAATTATATTTCGCTTTTTATTTTAGGCCAAATTTACGACTGGTATTTGTTTGTTTATATTTACTGGTTTTGCGGACGTTGTTTTGCCTCTTTTATTCGCGGGTAAAATTACCGTTATTCGTCCATTAATTCCTTTTTATAATGGAACGATTTTCGCTTTTACCCGCTTTAATTTACGTAATTTGCCTTTTATTATTTTAAATTTTATACGCCTTTTTGGTCGGATTTTTCGTATATTCCGCCCAGCAAATTTCCTTCGGTGTTAATTATACCACTAATATTTAAAACGTTTATCCGGTTATATTCCTTTTTTAAATTTGCCCCTGGTTTTTAATATCCGCCTAAAATAATACGCTTTTGGGGCGTACGATTTTTTAACTAAATACCTCCAATTTATCGCCCATTAATTAACTTTTTTAAACCTAAATATAATAAACTAGGGCCGTCGAAATCGAAATTGGGTAATACCTCGGTTTTTTCGTTTCCCCAACCATTTTGGAATAATAAATACGTACAATGGATTATATTTTAGTTGGTTAATATTATATGGTATTTGCTATTAATGCGTATACGGGCGATATTTTCCAATATTTTACGCACCGTAATTGCGATTAACCCCATCGCTGCACAGTTTAGGAATGTTTTTCGCAAATCGTGCGTGGAATTGCGGTTATTTTTGATATTTATAGCGAAACCCCTATCAATATGTTCAATTGTCAAATTTGCCGTTTTAAATTCATTCCCGGCCGTTATATATTTTACCGACGCTGATTTTAAAATCCCGGTCCGTAGCGGTTAATTTATAATTTTTGGTCGTAATAACCAGGTTAAATGTATCATTTTAAAACTATAACTTTTTGGTTTGTAACCGTAGAAAAATAGGACCAATTGCGGTATTATAATTTCCAACACGCCGTAATTTCCTTGGTGGAACGCGTTTATTATAATTTATAAAAAATTAATTATTTGCAAATAGCGGCGTTGCGTGCGGAAGGCGATGTTAATTTTGGGTTTTATATCCTATAATTTAATATCCATTAAACCGTTAATATAACCAACGAATATATTATCGTAAATATAGTTTACGACGGAAATATATATATTATACAATCCATCGGTAAAAACCTTTTCCAGGGCGTTTTTAAAAATTCAATTTTTATCCAATAATCCGTTTTGGATTAAAACAGCAATTATAAGATATAAAATGCGGGACCGGAATGCATTTTATAAAGGCCGTAAAACGTGGTAAAACTTTTTTTTATTTTTTTAAAACTGGTTATATTTCCCCAACCTTATTATATTTATAAATATAATGGGGGCGTAATATTATTATAACTGGTTACTAAAATTAAATTCGATATAGAAAAACGCTGGTACAGGTGATATTTACTGTTTTTTGTTAAAAGGGTGGGATAATTCGATATAGGTTCCCTAAATAGCACGGAAATATAACGTTACTTTTTAATCCCTACAAACGAGGAGCAGGACGGAAAAATAGTTGAAATGATCGGGTAATAGGTTTAAAAAATGTTTAAAAAAGATTTCCTAAATTTGGATAATTTTTGCGTATTCCCCTTTTTTTTCGGTAATGGCGGGGGTTTGGATAAGGTATAACATTGGTATAATTCGTGCGAGGGTAGGGTATTATAGGATTATTTCAAGCGTATATGGGCGGTTGGGGAATAAAAAATTACAAATTTGGTATATTATATAATATTTGGCGTTTTCGTAATAGGTGTCCGGATATTGTGAAAAGGCGGGCGTTTGCAACCATTTTTGGCGGAAGAATACGGTGGCGTGCCATTGGGATTGCGTATATCGTTGAAATCCTTGCGTTAATATAAAGACATATAATGTTAAATTTTATATTCGGTTACCTTTTCCATGTCCAAAGTTTTATATTTTGTCCAAAAAATTAAAATTGTTATATACGAAAAATAATATTGGGTTACGAGCGAACCTTTTTAAATTTGTTTATATACTAATATATATGTATATAAATATGATAAATTATTATTACTGTTCGCGGTAAAAGTTTAATATAAATATAAATATTATTAATAATATATTCGGGTAACGGCGATAAATTGCTGGGTTTACCGTTTGGTAATTTTATAAAATGAACATATTTCCAACCCGGATAATATATTTACAATACGTCGTGGAACTCCATTATTTATAAAGTATAATGCGAATGCGCGTAACAAATAATTGCTTTTTTGGGGAAAATATCCGTAGGTTAAAATCGCTAATATTAGTATAACGCGTAAATCTTTTAACGTTAAGGGGTTTGTGGTTTTTAAAAAGGTATTTGGTTCCAGGTGTGCCACGTTCGAAATTTGTAACGATGGATAAAATGGGCGGTGGCCCTGGGAATGCAATAATAATAAAAATATAAATTTATATAATATTGGCGTTTGGGACAGAATTACCTGGGTGGACGTATCGAATATTTGTTTAAATTAATTTATATTGTTTACGTTTTTGGCGGAATAATTCTTTATACCCGAAAATTGGAAATTTGTGGGTTTAAACCGGTTAAAAAGGCGTAAATATTATATAAATTATTGCAATTCCCTGCGCAAAAGATCGGTTTTAATAGGCCTAGGAAATTTATTATTAAAACGGTATTCGACCCCATTAACGCGTAAACGTTTTCGGATTTAAGGGTTTCGTAATATTTTTTAAAAAAAATATTCGCGATAAAGTAGGTCGGGTGCTTTCGTGAAAATTTGCCGTTATTACCCTAACGTGGATAAATTGCGTAAAATTGGTACGTCGGTAACGGTTACGCCACAATTTGGTAATATTGCGAATAAATTTGGTTTTAAAATTTATTTCCGCTTCGAATTTGGAATTTTTCGGTCATTGTTTTTAATTAATTAAAAAAAGCTTAAATTCCCATTTATTTTCGAATATAGGATTAGGCGATGATAATTGGGATAGCAATAAAAACGAAAATAATTGCGATATCGATGGAAATAATAGGGTTAAATCGGACGTAAAATATTGGGTTATAAATTGCGCGGATGTGAATATTTTTTCGGGTGTATCCATTAATATTATTGGAAATATATTTCCCATTATTGGATTCGGGTTTTATTTAATTTAATAATATATCGAACAAAGGTTAATATGCGTAAATATATGGTATAATAATAAAAATCTTGTATTTTCTTGTGTGCCGGGGGGAATAGTGGTTGGCGATATCGCAGTATTGGGTGTTTTATTAATAGTACCGCTGTTAACGGCGAAATGCGACAAAATGTCCTCAGACTAGAACGAGCGCGATCTTTTCGGCCAATGTAATTGGTCGAAAAACTATGTGGTTGAAAGGTATATGGAGCGTTCGGTCCCCATTGCGAAGCAGGGGGGTCTAGTATGAGCACTGAGACTAATATTGTGTTAGGTTTGTATAATTCTTTTGACCTATAAAACGTTAAGTTGGCGAATAATAGCAATATGGCCCGTAAAACGGCGTTCCTCCGACGACAAATATTTGTAATCGTCGTTCGCGATAAAACTATTTTTATGAAAAGCGATTATTAGAATTCCCTTGGTAGTCGTGCGCCACCGATCGAAGTCCTAAAAACGTTTGTTAGAGGATTAAAGAATATCAATAGCGTTTAAATAAATTTACGGTAATAGTTGCAATAGGAATTTTAGCGGGAGGCGTTTCGGCTTTACGTTTTTTTGGGAATGATGATGGTAAATACAAAGCCAGATTTTTTATGTTTGTTTTTAAGCAGCGCGCCGGCCTTTTGCAAATTATAGGTACGCAGGAACAATATCGCGGGTTTAAAGGCGATGGTAGGATTAGGTGAAATGTGTCAAATGGCCGAATGAAAAAAAAAGCTATAAATTACCAATTTTTATTGGTTTGCAGGAATAACCTTACTTGCATTTGGTGCAACGACCAAACGGCGGAATAATGTAAAAATAAACACCAAAGAATCTTTGTCAAGTCTATTTACCAGCGAGATAAAAATTAAAACAGCCCAAACAGGGAACAGGGCGCAAAATCAAAAAACAACGATTGGCAGTTTTAATGATAACGATAAGGTTAAGAATAAGAATTTACCTTCGTCGGAAACGTCGGGAAAAGGAAATATAATCGCGAAAATTAAGTTCAAGCAAAACCGAATAATAAAAAGGGTAAACAAAATAATAAATAAGCAGCAGAACGACCAAAAAGGATAATTGCCAAAAAGTGATTTAAAAATGCTGAAAAAAGGTTTTGAAAAATTATTATAATTATGTATTAAAATCCGAGGTAGGAAAAGGCTTTTTTATAGATAAAAAAGATCGCGAAAAATTTGCAATTAACTAAAAACGAGGTCGCTGCAATTAAACAATAAGGTGAATAAATAATAGGAACGCTAAACAAGATTATTTAGAATTATTGTTTTTAAAAAAGGCCACGCAATTAATAATTACCATAAATGGGATTTTATAACGGGTTGCGGAAAGCAAAGGCGCAACGAAATAAATATTAAAACCGCTTTTAAAAATGTATCGCAAATTGCATGGCTGTTTTTGTTTTTTTTGTTTTACAGATTGTTATTGCGATTGGATTGGAGGTTATTGACCGCGTGCAAAAAAGAAAGAATTGCCGGTGTTAGAACAGGTGGAATCGCGGTTAAATCAACAATAGAGCGATAAATTACCTGCAATGCCGCACAGGCCAATTGCACGTGACTTACCCGCCCAATTGCGAGTATGAGACGGAAGGACGTTTGGAAGCTCACCTTTAGAAAGTTTCATAGAACAGACAATCAAAATATATCTTTATATTCGTATAATAACGTTCTGTAAATCGATCGACATTACGAAAAGCCTATCAACAGCCGTATTATCCTGTTTAGTTTTGATAAAATTTAAGTTTAGAATTTATTTAATTAGGTTTTATATTGGTGTTATACTCAGTTTGTTCCATAAAATTAGCGATATAATTTGCTAATAAATAATAGTTGATATAAAGAAGATTCGTAGCATTTTTGAAGCGCAAAATGCATGTAATGATTGTTGAGAATAAACAATGTACGAAAACTTTTGTTTTAACTCTTTGAATTGCTAAGCAATGACATAAATGAAGCATTCATTAATTATAAGCGAGAAAATTTTTACTTCTGTAGTGCATATTAGAAAGGCTATAAACTCCGTAGAACGTTTTTTGTATATTTTACTTTATTCAAAAAAGAACAACAAGAAATGCAAATTTACCATTTGTTATAATGTAAGAGGAGGGCAAATTATTCACCATAGGACTTTACGGTGGCGCTCGTTAATACATATAGTCGTATCAATGTAATATTCGCTTAAATATCATTAAAACTGGTGAAAACAAAAACGTGGTTCGATTGTAAATTTCATGTAAAAATATATGTATTCTAACAATTTAGTTTTTCACAATGTATATAGTAGAAAATATGTACCAGAATATACTTTAGTGAAATGTACACGTGAAACAGTAGTCTCAGTTCTTGTCCCTGAAGCCCAGAGCTACACAGTTCATCCACTTCGTGATATAAATTGCCGCTTTGCAATGTACCTGTGGGTCCATCCAAAAAACACTCAGGTTCGGGTCTAAAGACGATTTGTCGAATGTCGCCATTAATGGCGGTATTTTCGGCTCATTAGCAACGGATACTCTGTAATAAAAAGAGAGGTAAAAATCAAAAAAATAAATAGTTTATACGTTGGATAATGTTGGGAACCCCCTGATGGCCATCCCCCGTGATGGGCACCCTTTTTACACCAAAACACCCCTTTTGGAAAACGTTGTAATAAATCGAATAAAAATAGTATCAATACCATTTTAAAAGTTTTTATAGGGATTTAATAGTAAAACCCATACCGAAAAGGGTTTTTGGATGTGTATAATATATGTTGAAGGTTTGGCGGTTAAATCCGGGTTTCGACTTTCCTACACAAATTGTATGGTAACGAAAATCGGCAATAATTACCGCAGTTTCCCGTTTTAAAACCCAACTAAGACTAATATTATATATTATATATGTATACCTTTACTAAGATAGTTGCCTTGTTTTTTTAATATATTTAACGTTGAATTAGAGGATTTATATATATACTATATAAGCTCATAGTGCTTATATAAATTCTACGTATAACGTAGTGAAAGATAGCAAATAAGTAATATTAAAATAAATAGTCGGCTAGATAAGTAACAATTTAATAATAATTGTAATTTTGGCTTTTCAAACGGGAAATTGCGGTAATTATTGCCCTTTTTTATTACCATATAATTTGTATAGGAAAGTCTAAATCCGGATTTAACCGCCAAACTTTCAACATATATTATACATATCCAAAAGCCCTTTTTAATATGGGGTCTACTATTAGATCCCTATATACTCTTTTAAGATGATATCGATATGATTTTTATTCGATTTATTATAACGTTTTCCAAAAGGGGAGTTTCGGTGTAAAAAGGGTGCCCATTAGGGGGGGTGGCCATTAGGGGTACCCAAAGTTATAATATCTATTAAGATTATTCACCGCGATTTAGTTTAAATCTTTACTTATAATAACGGCTGAATCGGATACCACCTACCCTTAATCCGTTAATGGCGGTATTATTCTTTCCATTTCTTGTGAATTTTAGTTATTTTGACATGAGTTTTATTTTTTACCCAAGTTTTAAAATCTTTGCTTGCAGAGGAAGATATACGTCCATGAAATAATATACACAGTTTTAATATACATATTAAACCATATAAACGGTAAAATAATCAATCAGGTGATATATATAACTTTTACAACTGCGATGCGTTTATATTTTTGCCAATTTTGACGATAATAAAACTAAACTTTCCGGGATTGGATTGCGCACACAAACAAACTTTGAAGTGGAACATGAGCTATAATATGTAGTTCTTTTATTATTATAAATGAATAAACGGTAGATTTGTTTAATCTCTTTAGTTTTTAATTTGTTTAATCGAAGAAAATCCGTAAACAAGAAATCAAATAAAGTTTGTATATAATATTAAGAAAAATACTTATATTAAATCTTTTTTCATTTTATCAATGATTCGGCAAGTTATCAAATTTTGTGATTAATTATATATTAAAATAGAAATAGTAATTGTATTTCTATCATAAACGATCATTGCAGGCACTCCGTACGGTTTAATCTGCAAGAATGTAGGTCATGTAATACAATAATACGCGAGTACAGGTCCATAATATAACGTCGGGTACCCCCTCATGGCCACCCCCCCGGTTAGCCACCCAAAAATAACAACACTTTTATTTTTATCCTCCTACTTCGATTATAAATATCTCGACGAATTCTTCACTTTTGCACTTACTTTTTTCTAATCTTAATTCTCCAATTTCCAACAAAGCAATATACCGAAAATCAGCTTATTTTTGCCATTGAAGACGTTAATAATGGCGAATCCATTGCAAAAGCCTCCCGAAAATGGGTTATACCTAAAAATACACTTCGTTACCATCTTCAAGGTTTTCAACCTTATAAACAAACCCAAAACACTTTTTAAAATTTTCTACTAAATAGGAAAAGCATTTAGCCTATTGGGTAATTACCCAAACAATCTTGGGGCTTCCACCAACGCATTAAAAACTACGTCTTATTATAAAACGAATTTTTCAGGCCGCCGGTAAAACACAAAACTTTGGAAAACGTCGGATAACCCGTTTTTTTGGTTCGTTATCCAATCCTTAAACCCCAAAGGCCCCGACGAAGAAAACACGCCCGGGTTAATGGGGCTGTTACGGAAATGATTAAATTTTGGTGGCTTGATATTATTAACCCCGTTATTAACGATATTAAACCGGAAGATCGGTGGAATATGGACGAAACCGGTATAATGGAAGGCAAAGGAGTTAACGGCCTAGTATTAGGTTTTAACGGAATTCGGCCGTTACAGCGAAAAAAGCCCGGAACGCGGGGTTAAATAACTATAATCGAATATATATCGGTTACGGGCGTTACCATACCTCCCCTCGTTGTATTTAAAGGAATAAACGTATAATAACAATGGTTTCCAGCTGATTTAAACCTTTTCAACTACTGGTAATTTTATATAACCGAAAACGGGTGGATAAATAACGAAACGGTTATCGAATGGGTAAAAAAAGATATTCATTCCGTATATTTAGCTTTAAACCCCTGAAAAGCGGTAATAAGTTTCTCGACGGTTATTAATTACATATAAAGGACGAATTTATGTTTCTTTTTTGCAAAATGATGTTTAACTCCTATATTTACCGCCTTATTCATTACACGTTTTCCAATTATTGGATTTATCGGTTTTTGGGACGTTAAAAAAGGCTTATCGACGTTAATTTAGAGTTATTAAACAATTTTGCTATTTAACAGTTGTTGGAAAACAAAGTTTCCTCCTTTATTATAATATAACCAAATCGAAAGCATTTACAGCAAAAGATATTTAATTTGGGTGCCGTATAACGGGTTTATGGCCTGTAAATCTGGTTAAACCATTTTTAAACCCTTTTTTAAAAAAATAGCAACGCCAACGTTATGAAGAAGAAAATGACGGTTTACAAAGAGATAAAACACCGAAAAACCCACCCCGAAAAATCAACGACCCGTTTTTACTTACTTAGAAAACCCTAAAACGACCCGAAATGTTCGATTTTAACTGCAAAACTTTTCCCAATCCAATAAAATTAACGCTATTTCACGTTTTTTATTTGCAAAAGTCCAAAAAAGCTTCGAAGTTAAAAAAATATTTTGGGTTAACGCGCAGCAAAAAATCAGTTTATTGGAAGCAGAATTGGAGGTAATACGGCCGGCGAAAAGAAAAAGGGTAATTCCGGATCCAAACGAGCTTTTGGTTAATAAATAGAATATTGTTGGATTTCAGGCAAATAACATAGAAAATCCGGAACCTTTCGCTGATGAAACAAAGGTTAATAAACCGGAATAACCAAAAACGATTGTATTTTTGTGCGTTGATAGTCTTATATTTAAATTAGTTTATAAAAGTAGGTATTTCGTTGTCAGATTTTTAGGCCTAGCCAACAGTGGGGGTGGCCATCAGGGGGTACCGGACGTTATAATTGCTCCACACCAAAGCGTATGTTACCAAGAAAAAAAGGTTGGCATGGGATATAATTATCGCATTACGAATTTAAAGCTGAACTAATATATTTGGACCATTTTTTTAAAACGTCGGACGACGAGGAATTAACAGTATTAAACGAAAGGAGCAAATAAAATGCCAAGATATAACCCAATTACCCATGATGGCCGGTTATGGAAGATAAGGTTAATACGAACAATAAAAGGACAAATTTCCGCACCACCATATAAAAAATCTAAAGTGGTGCTATAGGCTTATAATAACCGTAAAAAGGAGGGTGTGTTAAAATAAGCGCCAACCATCCAACGCATAAACCAAAAATTGCTGTCAATTAAAGGTATTGGGTTGATCGTGCGGTCAAATATGGGGTTCGAATTACGGGATATTATATGAATATACATATATCCCAAAAATTACCTGCAGCGCACGATTATCGCCCAATTAACAAAAAGGATTCGCCCCCGTTACCCACTTGGTATAATGCTATAAATTAAAAGATCGTTGTACGGATTCGCAGGATTAGGGATTTATTGGTGGAAAACCTATTATACGCACCACCGCAATGCTTTAGGTATAAAACCATTGACGTACAATTTATACCTATTATATATACTAGGAGACCCGGAATGCTTTAATGTTATAAATATGCAGACGGACGATTTATTTATTATAGCGACGCCAAGATTTTTGAAATTTAAAGAGGAGGAATCGTACGTTGTAGGATTCTATGCAAAAAAAGCAAGTCTTAACGCACGGCCAAAACCTGGAATTTAACGGATGCACGATCCAATTACAGGAAAAAAACGTACGCCTTATTCAAAAGGGATAATTAGCATAATTATAATTGATCGACCAAAAGGCGCCAAATGCAGTACAATAGTTTATCGTATAGCGAACAAAAGGGGGCATATACTGCTATTATCTGTTAACTAAAGGCAGCGTACGACGTATTAATCGCGGTAAAAAATAACCAACAGCTAACTAAAAAGGGATAATAACGTTGAAAAAGCGTTTAGCATGGTAAAAAGATAATGCAAATAAAGAATTGGTGTATTTACTAGTTAAACCCAAACGTGCGAAGTTATATACTTTTAAAAACGGATCGTTCGTTAATAATAAATATATAATCTCACAATTGGGTTATATAATTGTATTGGGAAAAAGGTCGCGCGCAGTAAAAAGCAGTTCCAATTGCAGGGAAACATCGTGCATTAATTATTTACCAAATGCAAACGGGTTACAAAGAACGTGCTAGCTGATAAACTATACGTCATATCTACTACTCTTAACTATAAATTTATATGATTAACAATAATCGCACGGATTCTAACCAGTTTGGGGCAACTGCATATCCCAATTATCATATATAAAAATTCCAAATTATGGTACAACTGCTTAACAAAATTAAGTAGTACGACCAAAAAATGGTTCATAACAAATATAATATCGTTGCGTAAATCGTACGAAAACCGGGAAATCGCAGAATTGTACCGGATAAATGGACGTAATAACCCAGGGGACGTAATAACGAAAAAAGAATCCCAACGACGCATTTATTAAGTTAATTTCGACAAATAAAATAATAATAAAGATCGAGGGTTATGTTATATGGTGTGCGATAATGTAAACATATAATTATATTGCCGTATAAAAGGTGTACGCCAAAAAAGGAGGCGTAATTTTCATTCATATTTAATAAAAGAAAAGCCCAGCGCATGCCGGCGCACGCAATAAAAACACATTCAAAACCACCGAAAAAAAGCAAAAATCCAGCGCACGCAGGCGCGCACGGCAAAAAACCCAGAAAACCCAAAAAGAAAAATCGCATTCCCACGTATAAAGCGTCGCCCGCCCACCACCCTAATCCAACAAAATGGGCATACCAAAAAAAGAGCCCAACGCACAACCACCAAATTAAAAACCGCCATACTGGGAACCGCCGTATTAAAAACCGGCGTGCGAACTGATAAAATCGGCAGGACCGATATCGCTAACACCGTAATGCAAATATTGTGCGCCGCGGTTTTACCATATATATTCGGCGTGCGCGCCGCCGGAATATGGCGGTAAGCGCACGCAATTGCGGAATCTGGGAAACGTATTGGGATTACCGTATTTTAACGGGTATCGCACAACCGTGCGACCCCGGGATTGGATAAGGATCGCGCGGAAATAATTTTCGCGACGTATGAGAATCGCAAACAAATATCGAATTTCGGTGGGCGAATTAATTGCGACCCGAATCTCTATGTTGCGCGACGATATATCGGCGATTTTGCGTTTATTTTCCCATAACATATTTTATTAATTTAGACGTGCGAGAAAAAGAAACCCGGGAAATATATATTAATGGTAAAAATACGGAAAAAAGTACGATTGCGCGGACGAAAAATATTAATAATACCCAAGTTCAACCGTACGTTGAACGCATAAAAATAGGGCCAGCGAAAATGTCGATAATCGTTACACCAGGGCCAGTACTGGTAGTAAAGGCAGGGACGAAAAACATAATAATGTTTTGTTAATAAAATGGGTTGCTAACAGGGGTTTAGGCATTAGCCTAGGTGCGGCTTGGTGCTAGTTGCGCTATAAGGTATGTAATTACAGGGTTTAAATGCATTAAATGCACTGAAATGGTACACTGATTTTGGGATTAATTACTTCAATTAATTGGTGGGGGAAACATTGCTTTATACCCCTTATACACCCTCCGATATCGAAGTGAGGGTCCGCACGCCAGAAAACCTTCCGGTACCGCACATGATTTTCCGCAAAATTATTTTGCATGGGTTTTGGGAAAATCACCTTTATCACCATATAAACCATTTCTGGGTTCGCTTTTATTTGCTAATTTGGTGAAATTTTCAGCCCGATATAGGGTAATTGATTCGTAGATGCAGGGTGGGTATTAAACCCGGTATAGGGTAAGCCCCATTCGCTGACCGTTGAAACGCAATTCCTGTAATATAAAATATAACGGATAATCCGACCACCCCGACTGCCCCATTTCAGCATTATTTATGATAGCTTATATATGAATAGAATATCCCCAATATGTGCTAAATAACGCGTATAATTAACACCCCCTTTCTTTTGCTACTATTCACATAAAGTCGGAAAGAAAAAGCATATAAGAATAAAACCCCAAAAAAGATGCCCTTTGTGTCGTAACCCGATTCGAACTCCCGATATAAACCCCCTGGATAACTAAGCCTTTTGTACCGACCTATAGCCCCCGAATTGGACGAACCCCCGAATTGGAAAAAACCCCCAAAATTGTAATAACCCCCGGATTCGAACCCCCGACTTGCATAATATTGACCCACGGAATTAACTACTAAGCCCGGTAGCTAATCTAGCTATTCACTGGTAATAGTCCCAGGAGTGCATTAAATATAGTGTATTTCGAATGCGTAAATCGCCCAAAATGTAAGTTATTTTAATTTTAATTCAACTTTTGGATATAGGTTCGGTAATTTTGGGTATATGGTCGGTATAAATCGCTTATCAATCAAGCTGTACAAGGTAGACTCGGGTAATACGGTGGGTATTAGGCCAATAAAGACCCAATATTTGCAAATAAAGGTAATCGAATGGTTTATAATTAGTTAACGAATTAATTAAATACCCTAAAATTCAGCAGGTAAAAACTAAGCTTACAGGGGTTTAAACCCTTTAAGCTTTGAAAAAAACCTTGTGAATTGGAAGCGTTAGGGGCTTTGTTAGGTTATATGCGGGCATTTGTTTAGATTCCAGGTATTTTAGGGTTATTAATCCTTGTGTAACTAGCTCCCGTACGTAGTGGCGTTTTAACAACGTATGCTTAGTATAATAGTGGTGCGTACGGTTTGTGAACATGGCTAACACAGGGCTAATTATATTAGCTACCCTGCATTATTTTATAACGGCTAGCACGGGCTAATTTTATCAGTCACCTTGCATCGAATAAATAAATAAATAACAAATAAAACGTATACGCGTTCATATACACAAAGCTTTATATATTACGTTTTTGTTCATAGTTTCAACAACAAAACAAATACGTCATATTTAATCTAGCTTAGTGGTATAATGCACGTACCATAATCCATATCATATATACGTTGAAGTGCGTGGGTTCGAATCCCGTTGTGGTCGCAGATTTTCTGTGCATGCATAAGCACAATAGGCCGTTGGGCTCAATAGGTCGGCAGGTCAGTCACATGAATAAGGCCAAATCATGTGACGTGACCCCGCATTCCGGACATCCGGATCGAAGATCTGCACCTACGGATTTAAACACGTAAGTCATAACTTAGCCTTAGATTCATCACCTTTATAACCTTCATCGATTTAACGATTCAACGAATCGATTATGCAACAACAATATATCATCTCTATTACCCGCTAGCAGACGGTTATCTGCCATTTCAACGTTCCATTAGCCTTATACGTGATCCACTTTTCCCCGCGTTCAAGATTAAGCTTATTCTATCTCGTAACCTCCTCACACGGTTATATGCGTTAATTATCAAGATTGTATAATTTCCAAATATTGCAGTAGGGCGTTTTATAAGTCGTCCAACTTTTATAAATAGGCTTTCAAGCCATTGTGCTTTACGCAGGGTTTCCGTCAAAGCATCGGTTTGGGCTTTTCGGATGATAAAAATTATAATCCTAGCCTTTTTCGCATTTCCACGTTATAGAGCCCCCAGACAGGGTATATAAATATCCGGAAATAGATGTTAAACTTTCTTAGCCTCGGTAAAGCCGCTACGTAACCCTAACCCTAACCCTAACTTAGGCCCTTTCCCGGCGAGAGAAATAACAAAGATAAACCGATAATTACTCAAATTGCGCCTATCCCTGGGGCGACGTAATTGTATCCCACGGACCCAGTTTTTGAATTAAATTAATACATATCCTCCGTAATAACCACCCCGGGTAATGATAAAATGTTAATTAAAAAGTAAATTATTGGTTTCCAAATTACCACCCCAATTTCCCTTTTTTTCCTTTTTTCCTCTATTTTAACGTCCTTTTCTTCAATTTATCATTTTCCGTGCCATTTTTGGAAATTTGAAATTCCCACTATTTTGCCAAACTAATAACTTTTCGCTATGGGGCAGTACGACGACGTGCGGCATTTTCGACGGAGGTAGGTTTACGACGGGATTTCTTAGAAAACGGGTATTGCCTATATTACGACTAAAGGTACGGGGGCGCGACGGGGCGGGGGCGCGGGGGCGCGAGGAATTAATCATATGCCGAATCGGGGTACGGGCAGGACGGGCGGCGGGTAAGTAGCGCGAAAAAGGGGTTTCGAAACGACGACAGGGCGTGGTACCGGTAAAAGTAAAAAAGCGCGGGGAATGCGCGGGACGAAATTGGTATACCGGGGTAACGGGGGAAAGGGCCAAAATAGCAGTTAAAATATCGAAAATATTATTATTTCGGCGCGTTTTTTGCAAATTTTCCTTAAAACGCGACCTATCACGTTTTAAAAAAAACACAAAAATTATCAACGTTATAAAAACAATTATATATATATTAAAGGAGCGGGGACGTATTTCCAGGTAAATGAAACCGCGGGTACAGATTTATACCAATCCGCGGTCGCGATTACCGCCGTTGCGGGAAGGAGTGTTGCAGATAATAATAAAAATAATAATTTTAATAGGGGTCGTCGCGGCACCAGAATTGGCCATTTTATCCTGCGTATTATAATAGGCGCGGACCGAATTGGTATACGCAATAAAAAAGTCGCGGGACAAAACAATATCTTTGCCCGGTATTCTAATCCTATTTATAATAATACCTTTAACCGAAGGGTCCATAATATAACCGTTATTATAGGTCGTGGTAACAATATGGGTTGCTAACAGGGGTTTAGGCATTAACCTAGGTGCGGCGTGGTGCTAATTACGTTGTAAAGGCTTGTAACTACAGGGTTTGAATGCATTAAATTGTTCATTAAATTTGGGATTAATAGATTTCATTCATTAGTGGGGGAAACTTTGCTTTGTCTCCTTTATATATTTTTCGACATCGAAGTGGGGGTCCGCACCCCGCAAAAAGTTCCGGTGCTGCACACGATTTTCCGAAAAATTATTTTGTATACGTTATTAAAAAAACACCCTCATTTCCATACAAACCATTTCTGGGTTCGCACTAATTTGCTGATTTGGTGAAAGTTTTTAACCCGGTATAGGGTAATTTATTCGTGAATACAGGGTGGGTGTTGAACCCGGTACGGGATGAAACCCCATTCGCTGACATTTTGGATCGCAATTCCTGCAATATATAAAGTATAACGGGATATCCGACAGCCCCAATAACCCCATTTCGGCACTATTTATTATGGTTTTTATACAAATAAAAATGGACCTATTATATGCTAAATAACGCATATAATTAACACCCCCTTTTTTTTACTACTAATTATATAAAGTCGGAAAAAAGAAGTATATAAAAAATAAAATTTTAAGAAGAAATCCCCCTTGTGTCCCAACCCGATTCGAATTCCCGATATAAATCCTTTGGATAATGAAACCCTTTATACTGACTTATAACCCCGGAAATGGACGAACCCCCGAATTGGAAACTACCCCCAAAATTCTAATAACCCCCGGATTTAAACCCCCGATTTGCATAATATTGACCCACGGAATTAATTATTAAATAAGGTAGCTAATTTGGTTATTCGTTGGTAATAATTCAAATTAGGCATATTATATAGGGTGTTTCGAATGCGTAAATCGCCCAAAATACGAACGTTTTTAATTTTAGTTCAAATTTTCGTATAAGGTCGGTATAAATTGTTTATTGACTAACCTGTACAGGGTAGGATAGGGTAATACGGACGGCATTAGGTTATTAAAAGTCCAATATTGCAAACAAAGAAGATTCAGTGGTAATTACCTGATAAACTAATTAAATGCCTTAAAATTCAGTAGGTGAAATTTAAGCTTTTAGGGGTTTAAGCCTTACAAACTTTCAAAAAAACTTTGTAAATTGGAAACGTTAGGGGCTTTGTTAGGCCCTTAGCGGGCATTTGTTTGGACTCCAGGTATTTTAGGGTTATTAATCCTTTTATAACTAACTCCCGTACGTAGTGCAATTTTAATAACGTATATTCAATACGTTAATGGTGTGTAGGGTTATATGCGTTAGCTATAAAACCTTTATTATCTCCAAATATTGCAATAAGGCCTTCGTAAGTAATTTAATTTCTAGGAATAGGTTTTTAAACCGTTGTGTTTTACGCCGGGCTTCCGCTTAGGCATGGGTCTCGGTTTTTCGAGTGTTTAAAACTTTAATATTAGCCTTTTTGCACTTCCACGTTATAGGGCCCCCAAATAAGATATACAAATATCCGTAAATGAATTTTGAATTTTCCCTAGCCTCGGTAAAGTCGCTATTACTAAAATTCAGTAATTAAAAAGGCCTTTAAAACCCCCTATTAAAAAATTGGGTAATAATTCTGCTTAAAATATTTTATTTCCGTAATAAATAGATAGAGGTTTACTACCCGCTAAATAACGTAATAAGTTTATGACTGCCGTTAAATAGATAGTAATTTTTACTAAAAAACTTGAAAACAACTAAACCGTAAAACCGATATCCGGGCGCGTTAATAGCATTAGATACATAAGGGTGCCGATAATTTGCTGTAATAATTTAATTTCCAGCGCATATACGGGTTTACCCCCGCTATAATTTAGCATACCCGGTTATGAAGGAATAAACTTAGGTTTGCAATCAGTTAATCCGAACGTTGCTAATGCTTCCTTTATATATTTATTTTCATGGAGTTAATATGGGCGTTTAGACCTATCCCTTATAATTTGAACGCCTAAAGAATAGGTTGCAGGGCCCCTATCTTCCAACGCGTTTACCTTATTGAGACAGGCTTTTAAATCTTAAATATATCGCAAATTTAGGATCTATCACCAGGTAATCGTTTATAAAGGTAACAATAAAATGTTTGGATTTAACGTTATAAAAAACAGCGGGATTAAAAATCAGCGGTTTAAAACCTTTTTTAAAAAATAGGGTTTTGAGCTTGTTTTACCATTTTTTTGGACCCTGTTTCAAATCGTATAGAGTTTTTTCCAACTGTATAACCTGCAATCTTTCCGGATTATAACCCATTTCCACTAAAGGTTTAGAGGTAGTAAAGCTATAAAATTTGGCCCATTCGTTAAAACCGTCTGGAATTTGCAAATATATATTTACGTCGGTAAAATTATTATTCAACAACGCACCGATAAAATCGATTTATTCTATTTCCCAATTTTGTGCATTAGCTATAATTAAAAGTATACGCAAGGTAGGTGGTATATTAATATTACCAAAAGTTTCAATATCATTTAGGCCTTCGACCTGTAAAAAACCCTTCACAACAAATTTAATTTTATATTTTATCGGTTTCTTATTTTTATCCCTTTTCAATTTAAATACCGGCCGGGTAAAGACGTGTTTACGGCCTCCGATCATTTTTATTTTAGGGATAAAACGGAAGGTTTTTGCAATAACAATTTGGTCGAACTTAAACGTTAAAACAATTAACCATTTAACATGTTTAGGGCTATTTAAGGCCTGCTGGTAGCTATTTGGTTCACCGTTCTTAATAGGCTTTTTCTTTATATTGTTTGGCTTGAAAACAAAAATAGTGCACCTAATTTATATCCATTAGATTTGGGTTTTCGAATTGCGAATTTAACTCCAAATTCTGTATTTTAAGTGTTAAAAACACCGGAACTTCCGTTGTGTTAGGTATTGGATTAGGTACCGCTATCGTTACAGGCTTTACGGGGCGAAAAATAGGTTATACAGGCCTGGCGGGTATTATATTTTCAGGGCTCTTTAAGGGATAGTTATCCGCTGGAACGCTGGTAATTTCGTTTTTAAATTCAGAATTAAAATCCCCCTCTAAATCTGTAGTTTCTCCCTCTAAAATTTGTAACGTTTTCCCTAGAATAGCCAAATTTTCAGCGGTTATACATTTTATAATTTTAACAGTAAAAGTTTTGTATACGGCCCGTTTATCGGGTGCGTAACCCAACGTTGTAAAATTTGATAAATGGGCTAAAAGTTTTACCGTTTCGGTGCGGGGAGCCAATTTATTAGATTTTTGAGGATTTTCAGCGGTATAATAACCTGGTATACAGTACCAATAACCCGAAAATGCCCTAAATTAGGTTTGTCCGGTAATCCAGGTTGGAATTCGGAACAAAATTCCTCGTAGGGTGTTAAATCCCTATTAATTACCGTTGTACGGTTAACAGAATTAACCGCGGCAGGTAGCAAATAACACCATTAATATAATGGTAAACCGAAGCCTATCCAAAATAACCCTAACGGACCGTTCCGTTAGTCCGTTTTGGCCGTGGTTATAGGGATTCGAAATATTAAAATCAACACGTTTGTTTGTAAGCCAGTTTTGAAAATCCCTATTAACCTCGTGCCCCCCATCGAAGTGAAAATTTAAGGGGTAACGCCCATATGTAGCTTTTAAAACCCTAAAAAAACCTTTAATAGCCATTAAAACCGTAGGTCCGGCATTATTTCGTAATGGGATCGACCACCGGAAACGTAATTTTCGGTGCACAAATAACAAAAATACAAACTTTTCATTATGAAGATTAGGCTTAAAGGTCACTGTATCACCCTCTAAAAAATCGAAAATATTAGGGGGTGTAAAAAGTGCGACCTTTCTTGTACGCCTAACCGAAATAGCTTTAACGCAAACAATATAAGTAATTGCCCTAATTTTATCGAAATTAGGTAAACCTTTTGTAATTTTAGCGGTGTTTTTAGCTTCAATAACCTTATATGCCACAAACGCCTTTACCATACCAGGGCTTTTTAGGTTTGGATTTCGTTACAATTACCTGGTATTCCGTTTCCTTTAAAAGTTAACAAACCATCCGTAATTGGTTTTAACCCTAAAAGGAGGTAAATTACAGGGGCCTGTTTTAAATCCGATAATAAAAAAGGTTTCAACAACGGATTTTTTATATGGGAAACCCCTTTTTTCGGAAATAGTCCTTTCTATATTAGGTTATATACAAGGGTCACCTAACGGCGTACCGGGTTTACGGGGCCAAATTTTAGGTGGATTTTCAGGGCTTTTATCGCCAAATTTCTGCGCTATTACAGGTGAATTTATGGCTATTTCCGTATTTTGTTCGGGATTTAGTTTTTCCGTTACCGTATTTTCTTCCAGTTCCGAATCGGTATAAATTCTGTAATCCCCTTCAGGGTTTATATTGTTTAGTTTTACTTCCAACGGGGCTGCGTAGTCCTTTGCTACCCACGGTATGGCCATGCGAGAAACGGTGCTATATTTACCTATTATACAGGCGTAATTTGAAATTTTTGGTATATTTTAAACAAGGATATCGCACCTTTTAACCTTTAAACAAAACGAATATTTAACGGTATTTAGGCGTCCCCACGCCTTGCGATCCTTATCGTACAGGGTATTCTTTAAGAATACGCCCCCTATATTAAAATGTAGAAAGCTATTAACGATATTTATTCCAAACGAGGGGATGTACAAAACGTTATTTAACGTAACCTTTTTAAATTCGTCAACTTTTTAGCCGTAACGGATTTGTATTTTCACAATTCCGGTGTTAATAAGCTTACTAGGGCCATGTTTCATATCGATCTCGGTTATAAAACCGGGGGTATAATGGGCAAAAAATTGCTTATTTGCAAAAATATGGTGCGTATTACCTATATTATACATGATAGGGTAGCTTAGCTTCTAAGGTTTAGGGGTTTTCTTTACGACGCGTCCAGGTCTCGTTTTAACCCTAAAATTAGCTGTTAAAATTTGAGGTTTAAGCGTTTTACCGGTATCGGGTTCCGAATCCGAATCCGAACATAATTTTATAATTCCATTAATAGGGGAACTAACCTCCTGTTCCAGGGCGTTATACGCTGCGTATTCGTTAACGTTACTTGGAATCGAGCCCGTAAATAATTCGAAATCCATAAAAACTATGGACGTCCAGCGGTTAATTTGTTAAAAGAGGATTTAGTATTTTTTGCAAAAACAAACTCCCAATTAGAGCTTTTATTAGCCTTTTTTTCGTAATTTCAAGGTGGTTTCCTACCCATTATTTTCCTTTTTAACGCCTTTTTCAACTTTTTTTTTCGATTTTCAGCTTTCAAACCTATAATGAGCGGTTTTAGCCGTTGTAAAACCTGAAATCGAATTTTCGGATATATGGTCCGCCATAAGGTATTGCAAATTTAACTTGTCCGAATTTTGGCTTATAACCTGCAAAACCCGTTGGGTATTGCGTTGGCGTTCGGTCCAAATAGATAATTCCCTTTTAAAGGCCCGTAAGTACTACCTTTGTACATTTACGGGGTTAATTTGCACGTTAGCATTGGCTAATTTAGTTACCAGTAAATTAAAACGGTTATTAAATTCAGGTATTGATTTTTTAAATGTCGAAAATCTAAAACGTGGAATTCCCTATATAACGAATTTCGACTAATTTCTGGTGCAACGAAGTCGTTATCTTCCAGCGATGTATAGGCCGTTACGAAATTTGAATACCATGCAATAGTTTATAAAAGTTTTTTGGTTAAACGGCTTTTTATAAGCAATAATAGGATTAAATGCTCGTGTTCCGGTAAGGTGTAACCAATTTTAGGGTTAGAACTAAGTTCCGCTGCTTTTATAGCCCTGATTTAGATCTTTCACACCTGTTTCCACAAATCGTAGTTGCTAGCCCCTATTAATGTACAATTTTCGTGATAAAAAAACCCTTTTCGATAGTTTTTTACTTATCCCGTCACCTGAAATTAGGCTACCGGGTGAATTAGCGGGTGCGATAGCGGGTTTAATATCAGGATTACCGCTATTAGGGGTATTAAAACCCGTAATACCATTTAAATCGGTGGAATCGCCTTTTTTCAGGGTTGATAGGGTAGTTAATTGTTAAATTGTTTTTTGAAATTAATCTATTTGCGTGATTAACGCTTTTAATTGAAGGTTTTGGACCTGTAAATTAGCGGTTAAAACTTCGTTTGGGTTGGGCTTAGGCCCCTTATTTGTGGGAATTGGGCCTGGAAGACCCGATATAGAGCTGTATCCATTGTAAAGTAGCTGAAATTATAGTTGCAGTTCGTTAATTCATAATCATAATTAATTAACCTAATCGCCTAAAAAAATACCCTATAAAATTTAGGATTTGCTATACCGTTTGCCCTTTAACGGGTATAGACTTGTGATTGCCCCTTACAGGGTTTATTGCTATTTTCAATGGTCGAAGTCCATTCAAAAATACAGGATTGGAATCCCTGAAATCCGTAATAAATGGGTGCCCTGGTATTTGTACCAATTCAGATTCACGTAACAAATTTAATTCGTCAAATGGGTGCTGGGTAATTTGCAGGGTATCGTGCAAATATCGTGCAGGGTAACGAGCTAATCACCGTAATTCCGCTAATGGGTTTCTGGGTTATTGTAAACCCTATTAAACGTTTTAAAAAAAGTTTAGTTGGTTATTAGCGAACGAATATAGGGGTTTTAAACCCTGATTAGCTAGCGTAAACCCTATTTACATCATAAGCCAATTATAATGGCGTGCACGATCAACAAAAACCACACCAAAGATTCTGGATTTGCAATGCAAGCGATCGCAGTACCTGAAAAGGCTTGAATCGAACGCTGATTTTTAGCAATTTCCATTGTAAATACAGGGGGTTAAATGCTAAATTAACGCTTGAAATTAATAATTTCGCACAAAAACAGCAATATTCCTGTCAATATACGTGCTGTAAAAATGCGATGATAACCAAAATAAAGCTTGAACTTCAGGTTTTCCAGCGATGTAAATTCATTTTGATGCACAAATTAGAGCCTCTCCGGGCTTATAACCTGTTAATAATATGGGTTGCTAATAGGGGTTTTAGTATTAGCTTAGGTGCGGCGTGGTGCTAATTGCGCTATAGAGGCTTACAATTGCAGGGGTTTAAAGCCTGTAATTGCAGGGTTTAAATGCACTAAATGCATTAAAATGTTCATTAAAATGGTTCACTAATTTTGGGATTAATAGATTCGATTCATTGGTGGGGGAGATTTTGCTTTATCTCCCTTATATACTCTCCGATATCAAAGTGGGGGTCCGCACCCCTAAAAGCGTTTCGGTGCCGCACACGATTTTCCGAAAAATTATTTTGTATACGTTGGTGAAAAAACACCCTCATTTCCATACAAGCCACTTCTGGGTTGGCACTGATTTGCTGATTTGGTGAAAATTTCAACCCGGTACAGGGTGAAACCCCATTCGCTGACACTTTGAATCCGAACTCCTGCAATACAAAATATAACGGAAAGTCCAACAGCCCCAACAGCCCCACTTCGGCACTATCTATTGTGGCTTATATACAAATAAAAGTGGACTCATTACATGCTAAATAACGCATATAATAAACAGTTTTATATACGTGTTTCGAAACGTGGAAAGGCCATTTATTATTTTAATAATTCTTATCGAGTTTAATACGTTAAATACCTTCAAAGGTCCGGTCCACTTTGGTTTTTCTCTATATACCAAAATATTTAATCCCAGCTCCAGTAATATTAGCATCTATAATTTGATGCTCAGGCTATTTTTTGTTTTTATTGTTTTTTCAACCTTCCTTTGCGCCAATGTTTTCCTAAATTCCCGTATAACTTCATTAATAATTTCGGCGCGTTTTATTTAGTTTTTCAAAAGCGTTAAATCGTTGGTAATACGTGGTTTTGCCCCAAATACCAATAGGGTAGGTATTAGGCCGTTCGGGCCTGTAATATCGTTTACGGTTTTCACCGCTGCTTGCAAAGCGTTCTGCGGTGTTATTTCCTTATGTTTGACTTTTATTATTTCGTACGCTTTTCGTAACGTTTATAGTAACGTTCGATCTTTCCTAATAATTAATATGCCTCGATCGGTACCTGGTTGTATATTATGCCAAAAAAATCGTGCTTTTGCTTTAAATCCGGCCGCGTCAAAATTTGTGTTTAAATCGTATATCATAATATCGGGCGGTTTCCAATACGTATCGATCCAGTATTCCTTTAGTGTTTCCCATTTTTTTTCGCTATTACACTGCTTAAAAAGCGTGCGGCTTGGGCCACCGTATTCGCGTTGACCACGTGCAGGACTGGTTTGGGTTCCAAATACATTACATCCACGATGATTTCGTAGTTAAAACTTATATCGTTGTCCATAAACGTTCTATTAAAGGATGGCCGAAATTCCGATAAACCGTTTTCAATTTCCTTTTGGTTAAAAGCGTTATTGGCGTGCTTTTTAGTTTATAAACCACGTCTCCGGTCTGCCTGGGTCTTATCCCGGCAGGAAAAGCTATAGGTGCCCCTACTTGCGTATAACTGGTATTTTCGTATCATTAACCTTTATAAATTCGTTGCTAGTGTTGTTTAAATATACCCCAAATTTATCGACATCCCTAATGCATAGAAGAAATAGTGTCCGAATTGGTATTACGTGGACCGTTATAATACCAATTTGTGTATTTAAAATAATTTCTCCCATGGCAGTAATCTTTTGGCCTGCTTTAAAACGCATTTTGGTTTTATTCGGACTCGATTTATTGATTTGGATTTCCGGTTTTCTCCGTTGCAATACTTCCACTTAGCTAATACCGGCCGTTAATATCGCTGCAGCCCCTTTTTCCAGTATAATCCCATACCTAACGTTATTTGAATTTTATTAAGTTAAAGCTTGGTGCGGGAGCCTTCTTCATGGTTATTCGTTTCCCTAAAACGCCATTTGGCCTTAATTTAATTTATGGCGGAATATTTGGTTTGTTAGGAATACCGCTGTTTTATAATTTATAAAATAAATTAACGTATATCCGTCGGAATTGCTTATATTTGCTTTTTCGGTATTAAATTCGTCGGTCGAGTTTTATTCGTGATATTCCTTGTTTTCGTCCTTTTTGTCGTTGGTAAAAAATTGTTTATTTCTGCGTTGGTTTTCCTTTCGGTATTTCGGCTCTCGCATTTTTTAATTTCGCCACCGTTGTTCTTTTTTCTATGTAATTCAAAAGTTTATACCCCGGTTTACCGCACAAATAATATGCCTGGTTTTTAAAAGATTGGGCAAATCGTTTATCGTATCCTCGGCGCAGGTAATAATTATTATTTCGCTTTTTGCGGCCCTTATATTTCTTATCTTTCCGGTTAAAGAACAACGTATTATGTACCGCATTTCGCTTTTCCAATTTCAAAGCAACTAATATTTGGTTCGATAATACCGGGAAAATAGTCGCAGGGTTGGTAATAACGGTTCGAAACTTTTTCACGTTTTCGATTGCTTTTGAAGTCGCTGCAATAAGGTGTTTTTTATCCGGATATTTAGGTTTTAATTTTTTTTGGTAAATTTGCAGTTTTTTTGGCATATTTTGCATACTTCCTGAATTTTGTTTTCCTTCGTAATCGGGTTCGACTTTCACGTTTTTGAAACTGATAAAACTCCAACCCCTATAATATATTTAACGTAAAAACGGTATTTCAAACCGTTCCTTAAATTCCATATACACTTCCATAAACGTTATTCGCCTATTTATATGGCTTCAAAATGCCTTTTTGCTTTTTTTGTTAAAATTCATGCGAATAGTGCATGGATTTGGGCTAATGGGGTTTGTAATACATTTTAAATATCCATAAAACCGTTTGATTTTATCGTCCAAAATATCCCATAATTCTCCTAACTGGGGTTTTCTCTTATTCCACGCGCTGTTAAACGTTTTTATCTAAAATAGTTCGATTGGTTTGTTTAGGATTTGTTATAATGGGATATATTTATAAACGTTTAACATTTTTTTTATTATGTTATTATATTCCATATTATTTGTGGTGACGTATTATCAACCTAATATTCCGCTTTTTAAATCGTCGTAACTTTGTTTTCGTCAAATTTCTATTTTTTTGTGAGTTTACTAAGACCTTAAATCTTTTGAGTCGCGGAAAGGGTAGTTTTAATTGCCCCTTTTTTGCAAACCGGTTATTTTCCTCCTTCTATTCTTTTTTTGGAATAACGTTTTCCGCGTTTTCGGTTTTTAGCTCCGTCGTTTGGAAATTTTGGTTACCGGGTAATGCAATTGCCTGTATAAATATTTTATAATTCCAATTTACCGTTTCGGCAAATCGTCAACCGTTTTTTCCATTTTTTTTACCTGGTAAAATAATTTTATAAAATTCCAAATATATTTTCAAAGCTTTTTCAATTAAAGGATTGCAAATTATAAAATGGTTTCCAATCCATTTTTGGAAATTTTTTTCGTACGAAATTAACATTGTTTTTCCGCGCTCGTCCTTTTTAAATCGGTTAAATATTTTCAAGATTCATATTTTCCTTCGAACTATTAATATTCTTTCTAGGCTTTCCGGGAGCTCGTCGGAGGGTTCGTACAGGAATTCCGCGTCGATTAATTCCTTTATTAATCAAGGTAATTGGAATTTCGACAACATATTGTCGAGGAAGGTTCGTGTGTTATTATGGCGCTCGTCGTTAACCTGGGAACCGACTTTTGCGTTTACTTTGTCGTATTTTGTCCAACAATACACGTTTTTATTGTTATTTGTTAATTTACAAAATAATTTCCCCAAATGGTGAAATTTAAAAGCCTTGAAACACTCGTAACATGGCGGTTATTATCTCCTTTTTTTACCGTAACGTTTTATAAAAGCGTTACCCGTTTGATGCAGAAATCATAACGGGTTAGGACGGCTTTCTTGTATTTACCGTAAAATATCCTGTTGGTCCTAAACACTTATAAAATAACGGTATTAACGTTTAATCCCTTTATTTTGCTTTTTGTATTACCTAAGTAATAATGATTAGTGTTAATAGGTTTTCCCTAATACCGATCGATTGACAGAACGTTGTTATACGAATATAAAAATACATATATTAATTGTCTGTTTTATGAAACTGTTCAAAGGTGAGTTTCTGAACGTCCTTCCGTCTCATACTTTGCCATTGGGCGTGTGAGTCACGTGCAATTGGCCCGTGCGGCATTTCACGTGATTCATCGCTCTATCGTTATTTTGACCGCGATTACCTCTATTCCAACATTTTCCTTTTTATATTTTATTTTCAAAGGTGAATTTATATGATATTTGATCTGTGATTGAGATTTCATACTATATTCAACTTATTATCGTGATTTTATATTAGATCTTATCTATCATTGTAATTTTATATTACATTTGATTTATTATCCTAGTTCTATACTATATTTTATTTGTTATCGTAATTTTGTAGGTTAGTTTATCGATAATCGTGAATTTATATTATGATTTATTTGTAATTGTGATTTTACCTATAATTCGAAAAAAAATCATGAATTTAAATATGGAAAATTTGTAATTTTACGGGTTCTCCCACGGGGGCCCGCCGGTTGCCAAGAAGACCCGTGTACGGTTTTGGGCCGGGCCGGGCCCCCCCACAAAAAATTCAACCCACCCACGGGTTGGCCTTGTCACAGTGCTCAGACTAGACCCCCCTGCTTCGCAGTGGGGACCGAGCGCTCCATGTACCTTTCAGCCACATGGTTTTTCGACCAATTACACTGGCCGAAAAGATCGCGCTCGTTTTAGTTTGAGGACATTTTGTCGCATTTCGCCGTTTATGGCGGTATTACCAACAAAATACCCAATACTGCGATATCGCCAACCACCATTCCCCCCGACACACAAAAAAATAAAAAATTTTTACTATTATATTATATATTTACGTATATTAACTTTTATTCGATATAATATTAAATTAAATAAAACCCGAATTTAATAATGGAAAATATATTACCAATAATATTTTTAAATATACCCGAAAAGGGATTCCTATCCGCGTAACCTGCAACCCAATATTTTACGTCCGACTTGACCCTATTACCTTTATCGATATCGCAATCATTTTCGTTTTTATCGTTATCCCAATTATTATTGCCCAATCCTATATTCGAAAATAAATGGGAATTTAAGCCTTTTTTAATCGATTAAAAGCAATTACCGAAGGAATCCGAATCCGAAACGGAAATAAACCCCGAAACCAAATTTATTCGCGATATTACCAAATTTTAGCGCAACCGTTACCGACGTACCAATTTTACGCAAATTATCCACGTTTGGGTAATAGCGGTAAATTTTCACGAAATTACCCGATTTGTTCCATTGTAAATATTTTTTTTTAAAAAAGCATTACGAAACCTTTAAATCCGAAAACGTTTACGCGCCAATAGGGTCGAATACCGTTTTAATAATAAATTTCCTGCGCCTATCGAAACCGACCTTTTGCGCAGGGAATTGCAACAATTAATACAATATTTAAGCTTTTTTGACGGGTTTAAGCCTATAGATTTCCAAATTTCGGGAATAAAAGATTGTTCCGCCAAAAACGTGAACGATATAAATTGGTTTAAACAAATATTCGACACGTTCACCCAGGAAATCCCGTCCAAAACGCTAATATTATATAAATTTATATTTTTACTATTATTGCATTCCCGGGGCCACCGCCCGTTTTATTTATCGTTACAAATTTCGAACGTGGTATACCTGGAACTAAATACTTTTTTAAAAACTACAAACCCCCCAACGTTAAAGGATTAACGCGTTATATTAATAATGGCGAATTCAACCTACGGATATTCCCCTAAAAAAAGCAATTATTTGCTACGCGCATTCGCATTATACCTTATAAATAATGGAATTTTACGACGTATTGTAGACATATTATCCGGGTTTGGAATATGTTTATTTCATAAAATTATTAAACGGTAAACCCAATAATTTATCGCCGTTACCCGAATACGTGATTAGCAATATCCATATCTATATTTAGCTTTTACCGCGAACAGCAATAATAATTTTTTACATATATATATATATATTAATATATAAACAGATTTAAAAAGGATCGCTCGTAACCCAATATTATCCTTCGTATATAATAATTTCAATTTTTTGGATAAGGTATAGGATTTTGGATATGGAAGACGTAACCCAGTGCAAAATTTAATATTGTGTTTCTTTATATTAACGCCAGGATTTAAACGATATACGTAATCCCAATGGCACGCCACCGCATTTTTCCGCCAAAAATGGTTGCAAACGCCCGCCTTTTTACAATATCCGGACACCTATTACGAAAGCGCCAAATATTATATAATGCACCAAATTTGTGGCTTTTTATTCCCCAACCGCCCATATACGCCTGGAACAATCCCACAATACCCTATTTTCGCACGAATTACATTAATTTCCTACCTTATCCAAACCCCCGCTATTACCGAAAACGAAAGGGAATACGCAGGAGTTATCCAAATCCAGGAAATCCTTTTTAAACGTTTTTTAAACCTATTACCCGACCATTTCGACTATTTTTCCGTCCTGTTCCTCGTTTATGGAGATTAAAAAATAACGTTATATATCCGTACCATTTAGGGAATTTATATCGAATTATCCCAACCCTTTAACAAAAAATAATAAATATTACCCGTACCAGCGTTTTTCCATATGAAATTCAATTTTATTAACCAGTTATAATAATATTACGCCCCCATTATTTTTTTAAATATAATAAGGTTGGGGAAATATAACCAGTTTCAAAAAAATAAAAAAAAGTTTTACCATGTTTTACGACTTTTACAAAATGCATTCCGGTCCCGCATTTTATGCATTATAATTGCTGTTTTAATCCAAAACGGATTATTGGATAGGGATTAGATTTTTTAAAACGCCCTGGAAAAGGTTTTTACCGATATACCATATAATATATATATTTCCGTGGTAAACCGTGTTTATAATAATATAATCGCTGGTTATATTAACGGTTTAATGGGTATTGGATTATGGGATATAAAACCCAAAATTAATATCGCTTTCCGTACGCAACGCCGCTATTTGCAAATAATTAACCTTATATAAATAACAACAAACGCGTTCCACCAAAGAAATTACGGCGTATTGGAAATTATAATACCGCAATTGGTCCTATTTTTCTACGGTTATAAAACAAAAAATTATAATTTTAAAATTTTATATTTAACCTGGTTATTACGACCAAAGGTTATAAATTAACCGCTGCGCACCGGGATTTTAAAATCAGCGTTCGTAAAATATACCACGGCCGGGAATGGCTTTAAACCGGTAAACCTAATAATTAAACATATTAACAAAGGTTTTGTTATAAATATCAAAAATAACCGCAATTCCACGCACGATTTGCGAAAAACATTCCTAAATTGTGCAGCAATGGGGCCAATCGCAACTACGGTGCGTAAAATATTAGAAAATATCGCCCGTATACGTATTAACAGTAAGTACCATATATATTAATTAAATAAAATATAATCCATTATGCCTTTTTGTTATTCCAAAATGGTTGGGGAAGCGAAAAGGCCGAAATATTACCCAGTTTCGACTTCGACGGCCCTGATTTATTATACCTGGGTTTGAAAAAATTAATGGGCGATAAATTGGAGGTATTTAATTAAAAAATCGTACGCCCTAATAACGTGCTATTTCAGGCGGATATTGAAAAAATAGGGGCAAATCCAAAGGAGGGATATAACCGGATAAGCGGTTTAAATATTAATGGTATAATTAATACCGAAAGAGATTTGCTGGACGGAATATACGAGAAATCCGACGAAAAAGGCGCATAAAATTTAAAATAATAAAAGGTAAATTACGCAAACTAAAACGGGTAAAGGCGAGGATCGTTTTATTAGAAAAAGGAGTTAAATGGACGAATAACGGTGACCTTACCCGCGAATAACGGAAGTAAAATAACGTCCGCAAAATTAGTAAATACAAACAAATAAATATTAATCGTAAATTTGGTTTAATATAAAATACGAGGTATAATTTCCTCCAAAATCATCCGTATAAATAACCCATTTCCTATCCATTTTTTTTGCCGAAATAAACCATATTTTCCATCCACCGCCAATTATAAATCCAGTAAAAAAAATCCTGGTAATAACCGTTATTATAATACCCCATTAATTACGAATAATAAATCCATTAAACCGGATCCCAATAGTAATAATTATTAAAATATTACATATCTAAAACCCCCAATTTTATAGCACTAAACCCCAGAAAAAAGTAAAACAAAAAAACCCAAACCGATTAAAAGAGACGAAAAGGTATGGTAGCGTTAAATATCTTTTTAAAAGTGGGTTTGTTTACGCCACGCCTTTTTTTCCGAGCTGGGGTCGCGGTGAACGATTTAAGGACCGAATCGTCCTCCTTTTTATCCTTTTTTAAAATGGGTATGCAAGGTTTCCTAAACGGATCGAATATAAATTTATCGTAATTAAAGCCAAAATCGATAAATGAAAAAAACGGATTAACGACCGCCAAAAGGTCGGCGTTATTGTGACCAAAAATACCTTTTTTAAACGGTTTATTGGTTTCCCGGCGTTTAAGAACCCAGGAGCCAAAATCCTTTATTAAGGCCCCGATAACCCGCGCGGTCGCGGTTTCGTCGTAAAATGTATCGCTATTTTTAATCCATTTTATTAATTTATCCACAAACCCCTAATTTATAGTAGTAAAATCGAAATAAGGCAAATATGTACGATTAATATAGTTAGTAAACGTATTACGGCCGCCATTTTACTCCTGGTATTAGTAATTAATATAAACTGGATTTAACGTTAAAATAAAAGCTAACGTTTTTTCCACCAAATCCTGTTCGTTAAGCTATTTAAAAAAATCTGATACGAGCATTAAAACTAAGCGAAAATAAAATTCGCCTATACGGCGCGTCCTGTTAAAATAAAAAATATTAAAATGCTGGGGGGGTTTTGTTATTTAAACGAAATAATTGAAAGGCCAGGAAATTATAATTGTTATTGCTTTATACGCCAGGAATTGTTTAACAGTTGGAAATTGGATAATTTTGGGGAAACGTATACGCGTAATATATTTAAATAACATTTACTATGTATTAATAACCGCCGGAACAGTAGAAAAAGGGGTATTAACCTTCCGGAATATACGATGTTTTACCCAATCGAAAAAAGTATTTCGCATTTCGAAAATGCGCCAAATAACAGGCTTATTTTAACCCAGCCGAATTAAGCGACCACAGATTTGCAATTGTATATTGGCGTTCCATATTAAAGGGATAATAATACCAGTATAACAATTGGGGTATAAATTAAAATCAGCGTTGGAAATATTAATATTTAGGATATAAACGTTAAAATTGGAGCTGGAATCGGTGAAATCGGAAACGGTTTTATCGCGTTCGGCTTGGGATAGGTTTAATCGGATAATAACCATACCGAAACTGTTTTTTTCCAAAATAAAAGCAATAAAATTAAAAAAGTTAGCAAATATATTAAAAATTGTAATAATTATTACAGAAATGGAAAAATAATAGCTATTATAACATTTATTATAATCTAAAAATATAAAAATTGTAATAATTGTTATAATAGCTGTGGGGAAGGAAAAGGATTCTAATAATTATCATTATATAGCCAATTTACGCATAAATCCAAAAATCGGGGGTTATAACCAGGACGCGTTAACCTTTTTCCTTTTCCTCCATATAAATTTCGATTACGCGGGTAATAAATAGCGATTTATTTAATATAAAATAAATTATTTTTACCCTACCCGACGGAGGTAACGTTTTAGGATTAGTGCAGGTTTTCGAATAAACCTAGTTAAAAAGACCGTCGCCGTTATATTAAATTAAAACGTCCACAATTACCGATCCAAAACGGATTTTTCCTTCCTATTAGTTTTTTTTGAAATTTTGTCGGACGTTACGGTGTTTGGTTTTAAAATCCACTTTTTTTAACGCCAGTATTTTACCCAGTTCCGCGAATTAATATCCCGGGTATCGTCCTCGGCGTAAATTATTAATTAAAAAAAGTAATTTATTACCAAAAATTACAGCAGGCGGATAATACCTATATTAAAAAAACCCGAAATTTGGCGGTTACCAGCTATAATATCCGTACTAGTGGGAATTCCTAATGGAGCGGGACCAGTATCGTCGGTTTTTTCGCCCACGAATGCGGTAATAATGTTTTTAAAAATTACCTCGGTATTCGTTATAACGTTTTCGAAACGGTGGCCAAATTGGAACTCCTTAGTAATAATATTATAAAGCGGAATACGTTTACGGGGATAAGTGATTACACCTTTAGGTAAGGTGAACCCGGTGTTTATACCCCTGCGTACCGTAAACACGCCCGTATATTTAAAAATTATTAACGATTTTTCGTTTAGTATGGTGGTAAAAATTATAAAATTTAAAACTCGAAGGTGAAACAGCCACCATTTCCAACCCATCGATTCGAATTTTTGTAGGGGAGTTCTGGTGTTTTTATCGATATTAAAAACGACGAAATAACCACTATTTTCCCAAATATAATCGACCGTAAATATATTTTCCTAAAACAAATTTTTAGGTCGGGCGAAAAAAATCGCAATTTTATCCCAAACCAGGGCATTAAGGCCAATAATATCCCTAATTTTGTCAATAATTGGCGTGGTAATAGCCATACCCCGATTAATGTAAGAAATGAGGCGAAATGCGCGGTATATTATCGATTCGCGGTAGCGGAAATATTAAATTTCGTTTCCAATTATACGTTAAGAAAGGGTACCGAATAATAAATATATAACCAAACGCCGGATATTTTTGGTGTTTTCGCCCGTGGAAAAATCGGCCTTCCGACCGCTTTTGCGTTAACGGTTCCTAACAAAATTATTTAATTTAAACAAATATATTAATATAACGAAATTATAATAATTATTACAAAAACACATTTATTAGGTATTATTTTTAATATCGGAATTATCGTCGAAATTGTTAACGTCGGGGGGGCGTTGCTAAAAGTTGGAATCGATAATTTTATTTATACACTATGGGTTAAACACCTTTTCCACGTTATAAATTTCGTCCAATTGCTTAGTTTTTCGGATTAAAAATTTCGAATAAAATGTAATAATAACCGTGCCCGCAGATTTGGGATTAAATTTACAGGCGGCGAATTTGGTCAAAATATCGTAAAGCTGCGCCTGGGTAAAAATAGCAGCCGTTCGCGGGGTATCGGCAGCGCATACCTCGGTTAAATTATAATAGCATTTAACGTCGAAAGCTGGGAAATTAGTTATTACCTTTTTAAATATTTGCGAAATAAAGTTGGCCGGGACGAAAATTAAAGTAGGAAAATATCCGTCGGCATTTTGGATAAATCGGTCGTGTTAGTAACGAATATACCATATATAAATCGCCGTAAAATAGATAATCGTTTTTCCTGTACCTATTTCGTTAGTTAATAACCAATTTTTAAAAGTTAATTGCTCCAACTTTAATAGGGTATGGGCATCTAAACCGAAAAAAAGTTAATTTAGCAAAAACAAAAATTGTAATAATAGTTACAAAAATAGGGGCAGGATTGTGACAATAATTACAAAAATAAAGGCAAGATTGTGACGACAATTACAATTATTAAGGATAATATATATATAATTTACCAGCCAATTAATAGGGTAGCTAATGGCGACCAAAAGGAGTATTAAGTATATCCCAATTACACCAAAAGTATTTGCCCTTAATTTTCTTGTATTTAAGACCGATTTTATTATTGGTATTTAAACCGTCGACAGGCAAAGTATTTTTAAAAAAGCGCAACTTTTTTATAGCAGCTTAAATCGCGTCCGAAATAAAAAGATAACCAGTCCAAAAATAACCTTTAGTTAAAATGGAAAATTGCGTATGGTATGCTAAGGAAACCGTTAGGATTTTTTCGCGGGCGTCCTCGAAAATTCCCTTTTTTGCGCGGCTTATATCAGTAAATCGATCGGCGATGGTGGATTGGGTTTATATAAAATTAAAAAAATCGTTTTGTTGGTCGTCGTTAAAAACTTTGGGATAAAGTTCGGTAATTTTTATTTTGGGTTTGGTAAAAATGGGACGATAAAGCCGCCCCTCGTTATACAAATTGTTAAAAATATTTTTAATCATTAATAAATCCAATGGGTGTATTTGAATTTAATTTGCACGCTTTTTTTTTTCAACCGTCCGACCTTAATAGGTTTAAAACGGGACCAGGTATCGACAGCGAATATTATTATCGTCCTGTTATAGCAAACGCGGTTAAAACCAAACAAATTGGCGACGTCGATGGTTTGGTCGGTTCGCGAACGGGTAACCAAACGATATTAAAATTAAATTAAATATAAATTATTTAAAGCGATAACGTTGTCGGCAATGGTTGTATAATCGGCGATAATAAACAGGGTGGAGGATTGCTCGATATTAAATTTAAAAAAGTTGCGGCAATTTCCACTAAAATCGTTAAAAACTTTTTTATTTCCGACAACGATTTTTCCCTACCGGCGAAAAATAAAATAAAGGAAATAGTAACAAGCTTTAAACTAATCGTCGATATAGTAACCGTTATATATATATGGTCCAAAATTAGCGGTTTTAAACCTTAAATCGCCGTTTTTAAAACTAGGTCCGGTGGTTATTATCCGCAGGTAAATTAATATCGTGGCGAAAATTGTGGGAATTATAACCGGTTTAAATTTGTTTGCGAATATTTTCAGCCCGGGGAGGTTAATATCGCTTTAGCGGATAAGGGGGGGGATAGGGGGTAGGCGACGCCGATTTACCAAATTATCGAAAATGGGTTTAATACCCCTATCGTTAAATATATCCGGTACGGAGGCCAAGGTCTTTTACCAAACGGGTATTTTATTATTTTTAATTTATTTACCGGGATTACCTGTTTTAAAATAAATTAACTGATAATTAAAATTGTGCCCGTTATCCCAAAATATATAAAAGGGTAAAAACCAGATTATAACAGCTGTTATATTGTAGCAGTAATTATTTAATATTACCGCAAAAAATAATAACAGCTGTTACAATATATTAAATAACAGGATATATTAATGCAGGGATTATAACAATTGTCGTAATCCAATAAAAGGAAATATGAACCTGTTATATTAATATATTATACCAAAATATTTGTCGTTTCGTAACTAGGTACGACCATTACCTCGTTTATATTCGACAAATTATTATTAAAATAATATGCCAAAATCTGGCCATTAACGCGTATTTTTATTACGGCGACGCCAGCAGCGGATTAAAAGTGTTTAAAAGTTTGGGCGATTGGGGTTTCGTTCGTATTACGGAAAATATTATTTCCGCGACCGAACTAGGCGGGCGGGTTAATATTAGTATTAATTTTAAATTAATTAATATAACCTAAATGGGGTATAATGCGAACTATTTTGGTAATATTCGTATTCCTTACCCTGCGCCAAATCATAATGGTTATCGCCGATACGGATTGGTTTTTACCCAATTAAAACTCCTTTTATAACGGGACGGGTAAACGATCCAGGAAATCCGTATTTTTATACAATAGGAAATAATATTCGGGTTATACAAAATTAATTAATCCATTATTTGGCGTCGAATTAAATTTGGGTTACGTCCGCGATACCGAAATAAAATTAATTTTAATTGGCCGAACGGTGGTGGTTTTATATATACGGGGTACGGGCGGCCTATTTAATGGCGCGGGTACCGGGTTAATAATAACCTCCGGTTATAATGCAAAAAGCCGGTTTTTTGGGTTTTTTAGTGGCGGGGACAATACGTTGGCAAATGGTTTAAAAAATATTAAAAAAGTTTGCAATTAGCGGTTATCCAAATCCGGGGCAAATTCGTTATAATTATGGTCCATATTAATATTATTATCGCTTTTATTGGCGGACGCGGGGGTAAATTGGTTATCGCTTTCGCCCATATAAATATTATCGTTATTATAATCGACGGGGGCGGGGGCAGGTTCGTTATCGCCGGCGTCCATATCGGTATTATTTCCATTTTTATCGACGGGGGCGGGGGTAAATTTATTATCGCCGGAATTTATATCGGTATTATTTTAATTATTATTATTATTATTAGGAATGGGGGGAAAATTTAAGGGGATTCCGGCTGCATCCGAATAACCCTGTAATGTAAAACGGTCCAACCGAGCCAAATTTAATTCCAAAACAATTGCAATATCCGCGTCGTAATTTTCTAAATTTTTAAAATATTAATTTATTTTTTTTATCCGCGTTACTTTTTATGGTGTGGTTATTAAATAAACAGGTAATTAAATATTATTGGGTATATATCCCAATGTAAATTTGGTGGTGGTTTGGGCGGAAGTTTTGCCTTTTTGGCGTTTTTTGGGAGTTATAGTGATAAAGGAACGTAATTGTGACAATTATTACGGTTTTTAGCGAATTAAAGCAATTATTGTGACTATTATTATAATAAGGTTAATTAGTCTGCCCCGGACCTAACCGGGTGGGGGATATTTTTGCGATACAGGGGCGCTAATTAAAATTTACCCTCGTTACGACTGGGTTAATACCTATTTGGGTGGGTAAAATATAAACAGCTTTATCCAATTAAAAATATTTTAATTAAATTTTTTAACGAATGTGTTTGCAGTATTTGCTAAAACAATTTTGCGATTATAACAACTATTACGTTTGTTAATTAAAAATCAAACGCTAATTTAATCATCACAATTTTTTATTAATCGTTATAAAAAAAATCTGGCGGCCGGGAAAAAGGTTTTTATTGTAAAAAAAAAGAAAAAAAGCTAATAAAAATAAAAAAAAGGTATTTATAACTGGGTTTACGTATGGGGTTTTCTGCTGATAAAATAAAATTAAAATGGAAACGCCAAAACTTCCGGAATTTAGCCGTAATAACTGTTATAATTCGCAATATCGAACCCTTTTATTTTTAATCGGGGCGCCGTTACGCCGTACCAGCCTATATATAATCCAAATTTTCAATTTACGTAATAATTGTTATTATCCAGCATTTGGTCGTTTTATTTAGGCCGTTAATTGGGGATTTTGGTATTCAACAATTATATATTTTGCGTTACTAAATCCTCCCCCTTTGGTTAAATCCAATTCGGCGTCGCCTTTTTTATCTCTCGACCTTTTATATTCCAGGGTACGTTATTTAATTGAATTAGGATTTAACTTTAACCGCTTTTTAGTTTTTGGGTTATAAATTTATAAACGTTCTTATATTGGATATTTTTGCAACCGTTAACGCTAACCAGCATTTTAACCTATGGTTATAATACCGTTTAATTCGTTCGTCGGCGTTAATTAGTTTATTTTCCCGAATAATTGTTAATTGTATCCATCGTTTTTTAAAGTGCCACCGTGTTTTAATTCCGCCGCTTTTCTTTTATTATTTATGCAAATAAAAGGCGTGATTTCGTATCCTATTTTCGTATATTATTGGGAGTTGAATAACGAAATAATCGCTATATTGTTTAAACCATTTAATTAATTATAAATTTGGAATATTTTCCAGTAAATCGTTTTTCGTTTATTCCCGGTTATAAAAGTGGACGAGCTTTTTAACGATATTAAAAATTATTGGTTTGGGTAATACCAGCTGGGATAATAGGTCGTATAACCGCCGCGGGTTTGGGTAAAAAATAGTTATTGCAAAATGGGTAGCCCATTTATCCAACTGTTTAAATATATAACTTTTTTTGGAATTTTTCCTGGGTATTTTATTTGGTTGCTTTTTAGGGGGTAATGCGGGTAAAACTCCAATTTAATACACGTAGGCGTTGCAACAGTTTTTAAATTAATTTATTATAAAATATAGATTCGTTTCCTATATAAAATCCAATAAAATTCGTCGAAAATATTTAGCATTGGCGAAAACTTACGTATTTGGCACCTTTTTTTTTAATTTTTTCCTATTTATTATTTCCTATTACGTTTAATAAGGCGGAACGCGTGGTTTAAATATACCTAAAAGGCCGGTTTATAATAATTCCGACGCTTTTACCCGGTTATTGTCGTTTAAATTAAATTTAGCAATACGTGGAAGGTTAATAGGGAATAACCGCGTTTATAAATACGTTAAAAAGTTTAAATAAATAATTTGTAAACCTTTAACGTTTCCTCGTAATACTGCGGGTTATTTGGTTAATTTGGTTAATAATTTTGGTTTAATTGGTTTATATTAAACGATGGACCCCTGCGTATCGAAATACTCATAAGGCGCAAAAAAATATACGGTTTTTTTACGGTTAGGCCCGCGTACGGTTCGTCCGAATTTTTACCATAGGTTTGCGGGGTCGTTTGATATTAACGCGCCGTTTTATATTATACGTTCCATATTAGGTATATTTATACATATACCCAAAAATAAAATGGAAAATATAATACGAGTTTTAAAATCCGGTTTGGGAAATTTTGCGTAAATTCTAATTTTGTCGATTTTAAATGTAAATATATTTCACCGGATAATTATATCGGTTACGTTTCGTTTAATAAATTTTTTAAAACGAGATTTTTTATTAGGAATTGGCGTATTTAAATAATGCGGTTCCTGGCGTTTATATATATATATATATATATATTAATTTTAAAAATACGGGTGGCGGATAATAGTGTAATATTCCCTATTAGGAATAAAAGGCGCCGGTAATCGTTAATAAAGGTTTTGCGCTCCAAAAACTGTATTATAATCGTAATTTCGGGTCGGTCGAAAGGCGTTTCAACGAAACGTATTGTCCTTTTATAATATAATTGGTTAAAAACGTAAATTTTAACCTTTATTGTAAGGGTTACGGTATACCCGAATATAAGTACGGTTGCTGGTATAATTGCCCGGACCAAACGCAATTCAAAAAACGATTCCCTAAAATCCTTCGATCGTAAAATTATATAAAATTTCTTAATAATAAATAAAAACGATACGTTGGTGGAATATAAGGTTTCGATAAAATTTAAAAAATCGGTTATTGGTGGTTTGTTCCGGGTTTAAAAAAATGTACGTGTGTTTACAAACGGTTTGCGGATTCCAAAAAAAATTATATTAAATAAAATTAGCTTTGGTAATAAAAACCGTATATTTATATTTACGTTTAAAATGGATTGGTCGATTAATATAAGGTTCGCGGCGGGATAATGTTATATATTGCGTAATTGTTTTTACCCTAATTTGTTTAATAGGATTATTTGGATAATAATAATATTATTACGAATTACCGAGGTAATTTGCAATATTATATTTTTCCCGTACCCGCTTTTTGCGAGTAAAATAACATTTTTTATATAATATAAAACCCGGTATATATATTGTATTTGGTTATAATGTGGGATTTGTGCAGGAATATTGGGGGGTTTGTGGAGGTTTAAAAACCATATAATAATTAAGGAAACGAATTTATATTATAAATTTAAATTACCAAAAGTTTAGGTTTTGGCGTATAATTTTGGGAAATAATGTACGTCGGAGGAGGTATTTGCCGCCGCGTATACGGGATTGGGACCGCGAAAAATTGCGTCGATCTGGTGGGAAAGCGAAATATATATAGGCGTGTTTCCGGACATTATATATATGTAATTTAATACAAATATATAGAAATTTGCGGAAATAATGGTTTTTTTTAATGGGTGGATAAATAAGGTATTATATAATATATATTTTATACGGATTGTAAAATTAGTGGTTTTACGTTATTTATATTAAAATTTATATGTAATAATTCCTTTCGCTTTTGCAATTCTCCCTATATAAATTTTAACGGATTATAATCGTTATTAGTAAAATGCGAAATAGGTATCGATGGTATTTATGGGTGGACGTATAATATATTAAATAAAATTTACTTTATACGGATTGTAAAATAAATATTTTTGCGATATTTGGATTAAAATTTATATGTGAAAGTTTTTTTCGCTTTTGCGATTTTTTACATATAAATTTTAACGGATTATAATCGTTATTATTAAAATGCGAAATAGGTATCGATAATGTTTTTAAATTAATAATGGGGATACCGCTATAAACGGATAAAAAACGGGTTTTATCCAATTTTTAATTGGCGTACCGGGTATAAAAAATTTTAAATTAATAAAAAAGGCCTACCAATTCCTATTTTTAACGATGTTTTCTTTTTTCGATATTTTGCGTGGTTGTGGAATAATAAGGGAGTGTCGGTCGCAAAAAGGCCAAAAATACCGCCATAAACGGCGAAAATCGACAAATTGTCCTCAAACCTAAACCAAAACGTTTTTTGGATGGACCCACAGGTACATTGCAAAGCCGCAATTGAGCCACGAAGTGGAGCGAAGCGAACGAAGTGGATTAATTGTGGAGTTTTGGGCTTTAGGGATGAGCCCTGAGACTAGGGTTGGCCGCCCCACCGATTTGGGCTGCCACGGGCCCCCGTGGAGGGGTTTTGCAATGCCTTAATCCAATTGCGGTCCGTGCATCGCAATTAGTTATCCCGTTCCGCCGGGTCGGATTCTTCGCCCCAGATTTCCCTTTTCGTGCATGCGCGCTAGTGACGTTATTTTAACAGTAATCAAATCATTAATTTTTAAATAAAAGAAACTAGTTAGTTTGCAGTATTTTTCTGCGTTTTATTTTATTGAATGAAACAAAAAACCTAATGAAAAACTTAAATTACATTTGTAAGTTTTCTTAGAATCTGACTAGTGTATTAATGTTTAATTTAGTTCTACTTATAATTGAGACAATTATTTAGTTAGTTAAGACCTTATATACCAACATACAAATATTGATACAATAGTTATTTTAACTAACAATTCCATGCACTCTGTACCGTTAAATCAGTGAAGATATTAACAGTACATACATTTTTAAATGCTACTTATCTACCATTATTGACATTATAAAAATAAATATAAAAAAATATGTGAAAGAATTAAAAATTATGTTCAATACTTAAATATCAATACAATAAAAATATTTGTGGCCACGGCTCTTGCGGCAAAAGAATTACTATTTTCAACTAATGCAACGTAGGTCAGTCCAGATTTCTACGATTTATATTTATTTCTTTATTCAAATATTCGACTACATGAAGTGGTTATACTGTTATGTTTTGCGTATACAGTGGGAATATAATGCAAACACCCGCTATGAACGGCGAATTGCGACAAGCCGTCCTCAGAATAGAAAGAGCGCGAACTTTTCGGCCAATTAAATTGGCCGAAAAACCATGTGGATAAAAGGTACATGGAGCGCTCGATCTAGGAGAAGCAATTAACTTCAGTAACTTCGTCCGCACACTACCCATCCATATATCCCGAATTATAACTGCTTCTATCCTTTTTCCGCCTTCTACCCTTTCTACCACGGTGTTGGGGAGATCTGGGAGATGTCGGAGGTACGTAGCAACATGAGTAATAAGTCGCAACGGTCAAAATACAACATCCGACAACAACTGTTGCAGCCACGATGCCACCAGCACGAGGAACTATGCTTTGTTTCGTGCCTGTGAATACCAGAGTGAAATTAGTTAAATAATTTATATTAAATTTTATATTTTATATATTAATGCATGCCAATTTCGGTAGATAAACCTTTTGTTATTTATCTTTCTTCACGATGTTTTTTGGCAGCAAAACACGAATAAAAGAAATATAGCAAAAAAAATTTTTGCGTTATAATTTACCTTCATATCGCTTCGAAAAATGACTCAAATTGTAGGGTTTATAACCATCGGGGCATTTGCCATTTTGGGGAGGCACTGAACCAGTAGGGCATTTGCCACCATTAGGACCAAACAAACCGGTTGGGCATTCGCCATTGATGCGAGGAGCTTGACCAACTGGACATTCATTGGGCTGCTGGGTGTAATGTTCATGTTCGGCAATAGCGGATTGGATCAAAAGGCCGAAAATGAGAGCAGATGGGAATTGCATTGTGTCTTTGAAGGTATTTATACCAAATAAGAGCGTTCCGGTTGAATTTTAAACCGACTCAAATATAAAACCGTTAGAAAATAACAGGAAAGTCGAGATGAGTAAAAGTAACCCAATTGTGATGAAAAACATAACGATGAAAATATAAAAGAGATTATATATGCATCTTAAACCAAATATCAAAGTAGCGCCGGTCTTTTATCAGTTTCAAAAATTCATTGTCAATTATAGGGCTACTATATTTATCCCTGCGCGTTTTTCTATTTAGGTTCAACCTGGATCCTCAAAACCTTGACCACAGAGTACCTCGATTATTTATCCAGTATGCACCATTTTTACATTTCCCAACTCGTTATTTCCACCACCCCTAATGGAATCACCGAATTGTGAAACGCAAATAGAACTTGCGTTAAATAAACAGTCGTCGGCTAAAAAAATCAGTCTCCAAGCGGCAATTCCACTTTCTATTGTCCCGTTTTCTACGCTACAGGCCAGAATGAAAAGCGTCAAAGTTCTGGCTGACCGACGGCCTGGTACTGAAAAAATAACAGGAAGCGAAAAGAAATCAATTTTCCAATAGAAACACTAGTCTCAGGGCTTATCCGTGAAGCCCAAAGCTTCACAATTATGCCGCTTCGCCGATCAATTGCGGTTTTGCAATGTATTTGTGGGTCTATCCAAAAAAGCTCGGGTTCAGGATTAAGGACAATTTGTCGATTTTCAGCGTCTATGGCGGTGATTTCTGAATTTTAGCGATTAACCTGTCGTTATAAAAGAATAAATAAAAATCGTAGAAATATACGGGTTACACACTGGATAGAATATTAAATAACATAATCATCGGCGATTTAACTTAGATTTTTATGACATCGGCCGAATTGAATACCACCAGCCCTTAATCCGTTTTTGGTCGTACTGTTTCTTCGCTGTTTTTCGATCTTCGATTTTTCATTATTTATTTTTGTTTTTTTAACTAAATTTAAAATCTTCTGCACGTTTAGCGTGGTGTCCTGTTAATAACATGGCTTGTTAATACGGGTCTAGGCATTGAACCAAGGTGCGGCCTGGTACTACCTAGTGCTGTAAGACCTGTAAATACAGGGGTGAAACCCACTAATTTAAGAATTGATGACAATAAACTTGGGATTAAAAGCTTAATTTATTGGTGGGGGAGACTGTGCTTTATCTCCCTTATCTACCCTCCGAAATTGAAATAGGGGTCCGCACGCCAAAAACCCCCCGGTGCCGCAAACGATTTTCTTATAGATTATTTTGTATGGGCTTTTCAAAAAACACCCTCATTGCCATACAAACCATTTCTGGGTTCGCACACATTGATGCAGAGTAGATAACTCGTAAATGCAGGGTAGGTACTTTACCTGCTTTAAAATAAACCCAACTCACTAACCCTTAAACCGCAATTCCTACGATATAAAATAAAACGGATAATCTAACTACCCCGATAACCCTAATTTAGTACTAATACTATAGATTTTATGTAAATTAAAATGGACCCATCATATGCAAAATAATGCATGTAATTAAAACCCCCTTATTTGCTACTTTTTAGATAAAATCGGAAAAAGAAAATAAACAAAAAATGAAGTTAACCAAAAAAAGTCGTCCTTATACCCTAACCTGACTCGAACCTAATCTCAGGGCTCATCCTAGAACGAACGCTCCGCAATTAATCCACCTCGATGCACTTCGCTCCATCTCGTGGCTCAATTTCGGCGTTGGTTACACCTGTGGGTCAGATCCACCCAGGGATCGTGGTCGTTCTGATTTAAGGATACGTTGTCGATTTTCGCCGCTTATGGTGGTATTTTCGTCAATTCCGCAACCAACACTCCGTTATAAAAAGAAATAAAAATCCTCAAAATACACGGTTTTTACGTTGAGAATAGCATGTAGCACCGCCATAAATAACGATTTAACTTATTTTTTCAACTGCTATGATGGCCGAAATTAATAGCAGTTGCGGCTCAATCGCTCATGGCGGTACTGCCTTTTCGATTTCTTTTCGATTTTCCATTTTCTTTTATATTATTGTTGTCTTTTGGCCAGATTTTGAACTTTGTGCACATGGAGGATGGTGTGCCCACATATAACCGTATATTCTGAGAGCATTTACATAATAAATTATATAAGTCGTTGGATAAACGGATAGGTAAAGGATTTTTAAAACTGCGTAAAGTCTACGATCAAAACACTTTTATATTTTTCCCAATTTGCACGATGGTGAAACCAAAGTCTCAGGGACTCGATCACATCTAAAAACAAACGTCCACGCCAGATTAGATTCTAGATATCTAGTTGTACCCCTTTTTCATAAATGAATGGTGAAGGTGGGTTGTTTTGCTATTGCTATTTTTGTTTAGTTCAACACAATTCGTAAGAAAAAAACTTAAATGACACTTATATATAGTATTCTTATATAGCTGCTAAATTTGGATTATTTTTAATTCCATGTATACTGGGGCGAATCAACTTTCTGCGTAGATTATATATTAAAATAAATACACTAATAAATATTTGCCTGAACCGATAACTGCATACACTCGGCACCGTTGAATAAATAAAGATATAAATGATATATAGGAATATTTCCTCGATACTATTAGACGTCATTGATTATAATAAATCAGATGTATTAAAATAGAAGAAAAAAGAAGAGATGTATATAATAATTAAATATTAAATTAATTGAATCAATTCTAGTAACCGTGTTTGCTTAAAAGAATGACAAAAGTCACAATAATGCAGCGCAGGTCACCTCATATTTTGACAAATTTCATTTATTTCTTTATTCGAGTATTTAATTGCATACCGTGGTTACACTGTTGTTTTTTGCTGTTACAGTGGGATTATATTGCAAACACCTGCCACGAACGGCGAAAATTGACAAATTGTCCTTAGTCTAGAACGAGCGCGATTTTTTCGGCCAATTGGATTGGCCGAAAAACCATGTGGTTAAAAGGTATATGGAGCGCTCGGTCCCCACTGCGATCACTGCGAAGCAGGGGTGTCTAGCTTAAGCATTGCAACTACTTTATTGCCTTATAAACCGTTTCATGGTTCGCACCCAGTGGTATGGGGTAATTAGTTCGGAAATGCAGGGTGAGTATTATACATGGTACATGGTAAACCCCATTGGTTAATATTCGATCGCAACTTCTACTATATAAAATATGACGGATAATCCGACAACCCCGACAGCCCCATTTTCGTACAAGTTATTGTGGATTACATGCAAATAAAGGTGGACTTATAACATGCAAAATAACGCATATAATTACAAGATAATTGTACCAAATTTTGAGGGATTGGATTACTTGTAAAAACAAACGTCCACGTAGAATCGAATTCGGATTATTTGATATTATTAGTTTTTTATACAAAAATGCTCAATTTGTGTTATTGTTTTCTTTTCTATTTTGTTCAATGGCTGCGAAATCCGAAAAGAAATTATGTAATTTTTGTATATAAAATTATAACATCATTATTATCCTAAAGCTTTTTTTATTTTGTTAATTATTGAGCAAAAAAACATTTTTTACTAAATTAAACGCCAAAATGGAAACGTTAATAAAATGTTGATTTCAAACGATAGTGGCATACCCATTGCGCCGTTCAATTGGTGAAAATATTGAATGAAGTCTATTATATCTTAGATACATTAATTACTCTTATGTACAATTATCAATTCAATGTAATGAAATATCTGAAACAAAGGATATTTAATATTTAAAATTGAGCTTAATCAAAACCGCTATAATAGCGGTTTTGTCCTAAAATCATGCTAAAAATGCTCATTTCGCAACGCAGGTCACCACATATTTTGACAATTTTAATTTATTTTTTATTCGAGTATTTAATCGCATACCGTAATTATATCATTATTTTTTGCTGTTATAGTGCGAGTATAGTATATATAACTGCCACTATCGGCGAAAATCGACAAATTGTCCTCAGACTAGAACTATCATGATTTTTTCTGCCAATTACATTGGCCGAAAAGCCATGTGGCTAAAAGGTATATGGAACGTTCGGACTTCGCAGGGGTCTAGTCTAAAGACTTAGCCTCAGTGCTCAGACTAAACCCCCCTGCTCCGCAGTGAGGACCGAACGTTCCATGTACCTTTTAGCCACATGGCTTTTCGACCAATTACATTGGCCGAAAAGATCGCGCTCGTTCTAGTCTGAGGACATCTTGTCGCATTTCGCCGTTCATGGCGGTACCACCAACAAAACACCCAATGCTGCGATATTGCCAATGATTATTTTATTAATATAAGGATGATTTGTGGTATTTTGCCGTTTCTAGCGGGTATATACATTATATTCGCATGATAATATCAAAAGAAAATGGTGAAACCATAGTACACAATTAAATATTCGAATAAAAAAACAAATAGAAATTATAAAAATATATAGTAGTCTGCGTTAAATCTATTGAAGTTTGTTGGTTATTTGAATGCCGGCCGCGTTTTAATAACCACTGTATTTGGAAAGATATTAAAAAAATGAGTAAAATTTGTAATTTTTCATTATATTTAATTCTTATTTTGAATAATGGTATATAATGTTCATTTCAACTTGAATTACAGTTTTCTTAGCCTGATAGACCTAATATTGCAAAGTGCATGCAATTATCGATTGAAACAAAAGTTTTATTAATATGTTTATATAAATTAACAATTTGTTAAAAAACTAAATAATTTACGCAAATATTGGTAAAATTAAAATATTTTTAATTTGTGCATCCCTTTATCAATTTATTAGTAAATCCTATTTGAATTTTTTTGTAAACTTCATTTAACCAAATAAAGCAAAAAATACAAAAATAACACAAATTTAGCATTTTTTTATAACAAAAAAGCAAAAAGGGCCGGTATTGTAAATCGGGTCTTACAATGACGGTTGTTTATATACATAATTCACTTTTTCAAATTTTGGTTTTATTAATATTAAAATTGGTAAAAATGTAAAAGCATTTCGATTGTAAAATAAATATAAAATTGGATACACTTTACCTATCCGCATATTTAACGGCTTATATAATCAAGTATACGTACCAAAATGTACTATTATATTAAATACATATACCGCCCCCCACGTGCAAAACCACTAAATTTGGCCGCGAAATAAAAATAATATAAAATTAATCAAATAAAGCAAAAAGATTCATAAAATACACATTTAGCAGTTATTTTTATTAAACAGTTTTCAAAGCCGATATTATAAATGAGATTGGACTTGAACGTTTGTTTATATACGTAATCAAATCTCTAAAGTTTTGGTTTCAATATCGTTAAAACTGGTAAAAATATAAGCGAGTTTCGATTGTAAATTATACATAAAAAATATATATTTTGCCTATCCGCTTATCTAACTGCTTATATAATTTAGTATATGCACCAGAACTTATTATAACGATATATACATATATACGACCCTCCACGTGCAAAAAATTTAAAATTTAGTCAAACATTAAAAATAATATTAAACAAAATCGAAAATCGAAAAAAAAATCGAAAAAACAGTACCGCCATAAACGGATTAAGGGCGGGTGGTATCGAATTCGGCCATTATAGAAAATAGAAAAATAAATTAAATCGCTCCTAATAGCGATACTAAACGCTATTTCCAACGATATTTTCTTTTTTCAATATTTTGGGTAATTGTGAAATAATAAAGGAGTGTCGGTCGAAAAAAGGCCAAAAATACCGCCATAAACGGCGAAAATCGACAAGTTGTCCTCAAACCTGAACCAAAGCGTTCTTTGGATGGACCCACAAATACATTGCAAAGCCGCAATTGAGCCACGAAGTGGAGCGAAGTGGATTAATTGTGGAGCTCTGGGCTTCAGGGATGAGCCCTGAGACTACTAAAGACTGAGATTAATTCGGACCGCCGATACGAACCTCGGATAAATTAGCCACTTTTAACCCAATGCTTAAATTAGACCCCTGTGGGGTTCGAACGCTCCTGATCTCTTTTAGCCTTATAGACTTTGGGCCAATTAGATTGTGGGAAGAGACCGCGCTCGCTCTAATCTGAGGACAAGTTGGCGAATTTCGCTGTTGGTGGCAGGTATTTATACTCAATTCGCACTGTAACTGCAAAAATAGCAACACAAATATTGTAGAAAATGAAAATTTCGAAATAAAACAATAAATACGAATCGTAGAAATACGGAAAACAGGGGTTGCAAAACTTGGATTTTTGTTGGTTTTTTAACGAAAGAGTCGTTATACTCCTTACTTTAATTAATTTAATATGTAAAACTTGATTTAATTTCTATTTTTCTAATATATTTTACTTTACTTACTTTATTATTATAAGTGAGGGCAAATAATATGTATAGTGTTACGATCAAGGTATCGGGTAACCTGTTCTTAGGGTAAAATATAGTGGGTTAAAGCAATTAAACGTCTTATCTGGGTAACTGGGGTTTTCAATAACTGGGGTGAAACTATAATCGATTCCTGGGTAAATAGTGAATTGATTACTGTTAAGCAATCCTAACCTAAGTTTTATTTACATAATAATAAACGTGTCTTACATAACTTATATTTCCAATATGATTTTTCCTAATTTGTTGAGTTTCTAACTTTCAATGGAAGTTTTACAAATTAACCGAAATTACCTTTAAATAATTACGTGCTATTACGTCATTGGGTTTTTATATAATCCCATTTCCTACCAGTCAGTATTTCTTTTGGTCGAATATCTTTAAAAGGGGTGTAACCCCGCCTGGCCTCCCTAATACCGGCCCAATTATTTGGTCGCAATATTAGGTTTCCTCTCCTTTAACCATATCCCTTCAATTTCTTAATGATTCCTTTTCCCTTAATCCTAGTTTCGGATTATATATTCCTTTTTTGCTAATTTTATTGCGCCATATTTAATCGCGTAAACAAATCAAAATCTGGTCGTTCGTCGACAAAACGTCGCCACGCCTTTTTTGCGTTTCTTTTTCCTTTTTTGTGGATATGCATTTTTATTTTTATCATAAATTTTGCGGTATAATGCGCTGCGCCGTTTTACCGCAAAATTCCTTTCGTTATATCGATTGTTTTCGCGTTAACCGTTTTATTTACGATATATTAGGTGTTTCGAGTATTTCATTGCGCAACATTAGTCGGTAATATGTAAAATTTAACGTTAAAATGGAGGCTTTGGAGGAAAATATTTTAACGAAGCAGCAGAACATCCAAAAAAACATTTAAAGCTTTTTCGTTTGCGAAAACAAAACAAATTATGGTTTAAAAAGGTTATGCGAGCTATATTTCGCGGAATTAATAATTCGGAGGAATTGGATCGGGTGGAACGTAAAAAGGTAAAATAGGAGGAACGGCGGCGAACGGACGAGATTTTTTCTAAATTATTTTCGGAATCGCTTTTTCCGGATTTCGATTTTGCCTGGAATTCGTCCTTCCTAATAAATCCTTTAAATTTCTCTTTATTGGATAAGATGAATATTTTTGCGCAATTTTTGGTGGTAAATTTCTTTGTCCGTATTTTTAAATTTATAATTTATATTAATCGTTTTTTTGTTAATTTACTTAATAATATAGTTTCGAATCCTAATCGATTTTTAGCTTTTGGGAATAATAGGTAATATTGTTTTGGGTCGTCCTCTTTTTTTTGGCTAATTCGGTCGCAAATCCAATTCCTGATAATATTGGCGGAATAATTCCTGGTAATTTTGGAAATGGTTAGAAAATTCCAAAATATTGTTTTCGTGGCCATAGTTTTCTTATATAATAAAATATTTTGTTTTGCCGTGGTTGTGTTTGTGGTCCAGTATTCGTTCGACGTCGTACGTTTTTTTCACGTCGATTTCGATCGTTTTTTAAATACCGGTACCGTATAGTGTTGGCTTCAAAAATAATACGTGGAACGTTGGGTGGAATTTTATAATACCCGGTAATAATAGTTTATGATTGGTTTCGCTAATTTTTTTATCGATTTCAAAAATAATACGTGGAACGTTGGGTGGAATTTTATAATATTCGGTAATAATAGTTTATGATTGGTTTCGCTAATTTTTTTATCGATTTCAAAAATTCCAACCTTTTTAAAATTAAATTTGCTATTTGGTCGCATCTTTAATATTAAGTCGAATAAAATAAGCGTCATTTTTTCCTGGAAGGATGGTCCTTCTATCCGATGCTGGTTGGCGTATTTGGTTATTTCTTTTCGTACGAATTTTAATTTTTGTTGGAGTTTTTGGTGGAATTTTCGTAATTCGCTGGTTTGTTTGTCGGTTCGTGGGGCCGTAATCGTGGTTTTTGGTTTTTTATATACGGTAGGATTAAATCCGTAATTTGTTTAAAGCGGGGTTATTTTAGTATTTTATTTTTTAAACTGTTATACGCGAATTATATTATAGGTAATAGTCGTACCCAATTATCCTATTTATGGTTTATAGAGCATTTTAAATATTATCTTGATATCTGGTTCGCTCGTTTCATTTGGCCGTTCATTTGTGGGTAAAGAGCTTCAAATAGCTTATGGTCGCTTCCTAGCTATTTTATTAAAACTTTCCAAAATTTTAATATATAAAGCTTATTTGTATCCGTAATAATGTTTTCTGGAAATCCGTGGTTACTGACAATTATTCATAGCAATGCGTGAATGACTTTTTCGGCGTTGCTACTTTCTTTATACAGTAGGAAATAAACGTATTTGGTAAATTTGTTGATTATAATTAATATAATGTCGTATTCAGTTCAAATAAATAGTTTTTCGGAAGGTGGTTATTTAACGATAAAATCCATTATAATGGTTTTCCAGGCCTTATTAGGGGTTGGTAAAAGCTGTAAGAGCCTATAAGGTGTATGTTTTGCGGATTTGTTTTTTGCGCAAAATTCGCAATTTTTAATGGTTTTTCGTACTTTCTATGGTATTTTTTTGAAATTGTGTCGCTGTTTTAGCCGTTTCCATACTGTGGAAATTCTTTAGGGTCCGTGAGGTTTACTTTCGTGGATTTTCCGTATTTTTTTGGTATAATTACCATATTGCTTATCATAAAATATTCGGTAAATTGGTAAAAGGTTTCCGTTATCATTTATTGTAAACGTTTTCCGTATTTCCCCAAGTATTATGCTATGAGTATTTGTGCTTCGGTTAAGGGCGTCGGCCCTGCCGTTTTCTTTTTTTTCGATAAATAATCCTAAAATGGAATTTTAATAGGAATTTTACCCAGTTAATTTATCGTTTATTTAACATTCTGTTGGTGGTAAAATGGGTTAGGCTTTTGTGATCCGTACAAACCAATATTTCGTATTTAATTCCAGATAATTATGGTTTCCATTTTTCGAATGCTGGGATAATAACCATAAATCTTATATCGTGGATTTGGTAATTAAATTTTGGTTTATATAATCTTTGTAAAAAAAAGGCGCAAAAACGTAGGCGTCCTTTTTCGTTTCGTTGGTTAAATTGTCCTCCGTTTGCGTAATCGGATGCGTTGGTTTCGATTTCGAAAAGTTTTGTTAAATCTAATATTTTAAAAATTAGTTTTCGTGCTATTGCGTTTCGTAGCTGTTCGAAGGTTTATTGTATTAATTCCCTTCATTAAAATTCTGAATCTGTTTTGATTATACTAATCAATGGGGTGGCAATCGTGCCGTAATTTTTGATAAATATTCTGTAATTTCTACAAATCCGAAAATGCCCGGACGTCCTTGACGTTTTGTGGTTGGGGCCGTTCCTTTACTATTTGGAGTTTCGATTTTTCCATCCTAGACTTTTCAGGGGCGATAATATATTGAAGGAAATTAATTTGCTTGCTGTAAAAAATGAATTTTGGGGGTCTAATTAAAAGCTTCACGTTTTGCAGCTTTTGTAAAACTGTGTAAACGTGTTTTTTATATTTTTCCAACGTTTTCGGAAAAAATAAGGATATCGTTTAAGTAAATAACGACAAAAATGTTTCAACATTTTTTAAAAACGTGGTCAATTATGGTTTGGAAAATTACGGGGCCGTTCGTAAAACAGGAAAAATACTACTAGGTACTTGTAATATTTTCGTCGAATACGGAATGCTATTTTCCATTCCACGCCTTCCTTTATACCGATTAAATTATATGTTCTTTTAAAACTTAATATTATAAACTACTATATTTAAAAACAAATATTTCGAAATTCTCTTATTTACGGGAGCGGGTAGCAATTCTTTACTTGAATATCGTTTAATTATTCATAATCCACACATAATCGTAATTTTCCATTCTCTTTTGATACGAAAAAGATTTGGTTTCCTGCTGGTAATGTCGATGGTTTAATATAACCTTTTTGAAGGTTTTTTTGCGAGGTATTCGTTTATAATCTCCATTAATATTAGATTCAAACCGTATATTTTATGGAATTCAATTGGGCTCCTGCTTTGAATGGTATTTTGTGGTCGAATGGGCTATGCTCGGGTAAATCTATTCCGAGTTTCGGCTAAATAATCGTGTATAAATCTGGTACTTTTCTGGGATTTTGCCTTTTTGGGCTGTTTTTTCGTGGTTGATATTATGTAATAAAATCGGTTTTAACCTATAAATAATCGCTTTTTTTCCGATATCAGTTCCGGGGTTGAATCGTCCTTCCTATAAGTACGCCATCTGTTTTATTTGATTTTTCCGTACTTTATATTTCCTGTATAAACCCTGCCATATTGGAGGTCGTATAATAATCAGGTGCTTTTCCTATTAATTTGGCTTATAATCCAATTTATCCTGGTGTTGCTTTTTTTAAACCAGGGAATTCCTAAAATTATATTTTTGTTCTTTATTTCCGTAATATCCAAAATGATTTATTTTTTCGTCCATCATTTTCCATTTCAAGGTGTACGGTCTTTATTTCGATAATACCGTTCCCGAATAAAACCGCTTCTCCTTTTACGGTTTGCAAGCAGTATAACTTTGTTTACTGCCAAAATATCCGTCGTTTTTTTACGATTTTTGGTGAAATGTAATTATTTTATATTCCGTTAGTAAGGAACGTTCGTATAAGTTTTCCATTAAATTATAGATTGAAGAATATGTATTCATGTATTATTTTCGTGGTCTGCGTGGCGTTTATGGTTTTTTATTCCGTTTTTATTGCTACCGTTTGGTGCTTTATACCGTTTGGCCATCTTAGTTTTTTGGTTTGCTGGATTCGCGTTATGGGTCCTTATTTTTTTCGTTTCCGGCCGTATAACTGCTTTGAGCTTTAACCTTATTAAATCGGTGTCCCGTTATTGTAAATGTCTTTCCTACGTTCGTTGGGATTTCGCTGTTTTTACGTTGGGGTTCCAGACGATTTTGGTTTTAGGTAAGGGTCCTGGTTATCGTAACTTTATTTGGTATTATACCTCTATTCTAACTAATATATGTATTTGGCAAATATTTCGGGTGCATTCGTATTATAGAAATCATCTTTAATTAAAATATATTATAAGGTAATCGTTACAGGGGGTGAAAATTACCGCTAGTTCGGGATTAAATTATATTTTAATTTCCCAATTAGGTAGTCTAATGTTGGCATATATTTCATAAATGTTTATTATTTTGCGTCGGCGTGGAAAACAATCGTTGATTATTTTGCTGCTAAAATATAACTCGCAGTTGTTTCGAAAAGATTTTACCTAAAACATTTCGGTATATTTGGGATATTTGGTATCCAAAATCGGGTGGTTTCCGAAAATTGGATTAATTAATCAAATGGCGTTTTATACTTATATTCTAAGTCATATTACGGGGAATTGTATTAAATCGTCGTTTCGGTATAAATCGATAAGTATTTTTTCATATATATAGGGGTTATTTTCTTTTGCTGTATTATATAGGTTTAAAGGTATAACCTTTTTTTCGCTGAATTCGTTTTGTAATTCGTTGCTGGATTCGTTTATTGGGGCTTATTAAATTATTTGGAAACGGTAAATTTATCCCAATGGTTTTGGTTCTCATTGTTTTCAAAATATTTAATTCCGTAGGTTCGGGTAGTTTGGCGTTCTGTCTGCGTAATTATGCGGGTGGTTTAATTCTAATAAGTACGCGGTTTCCCATTATCAAGGTCCGGGCGCTTTTTAACTTTTGCGGGTACCATTTTGCGTCCATTTTTGCGCTATTATGGGTTATACGATTGTCGTTATAACATATGGTCCAGTTTATTTAGCTATATTAATCCGGTTATATTTATTACTGGGTGGTGGCGTTTAACTTTTGTAATTTTTTGGAGTCAGAGGTGTTATTTTGGTATCCAATTACAAAATCAGGATATAAGCCTGGAATATTCCTGGGATAAAATTTGGCGATATATCCCGGTTTATTATGTTTAAAATATTTGCCATTTTTAGGATTTTTGCGAGGTTTTTTACATTGCGTCGCGTTAAAATCCATAAATCCGTTTAATATTCCGTAGGAAATATTATATTAACGAAACGGTTTGGGGTATCAATATTTGTGTCCTACATTAGTTTATCGCAAAATTGGGCCTTATACGCTACGTTTTTCGCGTCGTTCCAATTTTCGTTTATAAAATCGATTATCGATTTTGATTATTAATTTTACGTATTCGGCTGAAGTATCGGGTCGTTCTTTTTTAACAAATTCGTTGTTAATTTTTTCCGTCAATCCTGCATAAAAACGTGCTTCTAGGGTTTAGGGCCCGATTATAATTTAACGGTAGTTTATCGAAATTTACTGGTATATTTGGATACTGATTTGGTTCAAAAAAAGCGCACCAGTGTACATTTAACCGTGGGTTCCTCGTTTGGGTTACGGAATGCTCCTCTAAAACATTTTGCTAAATTTTCGCAATTATTAAAAATGCGGTTAATTTTAATTTTACGGTTTTTTTTTATCGTGGTCCAAATGATTTCGTAAAATTAATTCGAATTAGGCCAGCGCATCGCCCTTTAATAGCGAGGTTGCGTAAATAACCTTATTTGCATTATTATCGAAATTATCCTGGTTAAAGTGAAAATAAACCCGAGTTCCTGTAAAAAATCCCCACAAAATATTTAGGGTATTATCGTAAAATAATGGTAAAAAAAAATCAATATAATTTCTAGTAAGTCGATTAATTTATTCCGTTATTTGTTCTTGGAGCTGTCGATTTTCCGTTTGGAGCGTCGCGACTACTTGGCGTAAAGCGTTAGTGTTGGCCGGAGCGTTAATGGTAAAAGGGGTTTAAAAGGTGGTTTCATTAAAAGACATCGTTTCGGCGATATTGTTCGGTATATTCTAAAGCGAAATATTAAATAAAAGCAATTAAAATATTACGATTAAAATATCGGGTAACCTATTTTTAAAATAAAGTATAGTGGGTTAAATCAACTGAGCCTTTTATTTGGGTAATTGGGGTTTTTAATAATTGGGGTGGACTTATAATCGATTCCTGGGTAGGTAATAAGTTAATTACTGCTAAACAATACTAAATTAAATTCTATTTGTATGGTAGTAAGCGTATTTTACATAGATTATATCTCCAATGTGATTTCTCCTAATCTCTTCAAGTTGTATTTTTTAATCGAGGTTATACAAATTAACCGAGATTACCTTCTGGTGGTTACGTGCTGTTACGTGATTAGGTCTTTATTTAATCCTGTTTCCTGCCGGTCGGTGTTCTTTTGGTTAAGTGTCGTTAGGAGGGGTGTGAGCCCGCCTGGCCTCCCTGGTACCGGCCCAACTATCTGGTCGTAAGATATAGACTATGCCATTATATAATTGCAAATTTTAGTTAACGTGAGGAACCCCCTGATGGCCACCCCCCCCCCCCCCCTAATGGGCACCTTTTTTACACCAAAACTCCCTTTTTGGAAAACGTTATAATAAATCGAATAAAAGTCGTATCGATACCATTTTAGAAAGGTACATAGGGATTTGATAGTAGAACACATACCGCAAAGGAATTTTGGTTATGTATAATATATATTCAAGGTTTGGCGCCCAAATCCGGCTTTAGATCTTCTTATACAAACTGTATGGTAACGAAAAACGGCAATATTTACCGCAATTTCCCATTTTAAAAACCAAAAATCAAAATATTATTATATTGTATATATATTACTTTATCAAGGTAGGTTCCCTGTTTTTTACGATATATTTAACGTTTAATTAGCGAATATACATATATATATATATATATATATATACTGTATAAGCTTATAGTGGCTATATAAATACTACGTATAACGTAGCGAAAGATGTCAAATCAACAATCTTGAAATAAGTAATCGGCTGGATAAGTAACAGTTTAATAATATTCGTAATTTTGGCTTTTAAAACGGGTAATTGCGGTATTTATTGCCGGTTTTCGCTACCATACAATTTGTATAAGAAAATCTAAAGCCGGATTTAACCGCCAAACCTTCAACATATATTATACATATCCAAAAATCCTTTTTTGTTATAAGCTCCACTATCAAATCTCTATGTACATTCTTAAAATGGTATCGATACGATGTTTATTCGGTTTATTATAGCGTTTTCCAAAAGGGGAGTTTTGGTGTAAAAGGGGTGCCCATTAGGGGAAGTGGCCGTCAGGGGGTACCCAACGTTATATAATGGTGCAATGTGCATGCAATTAGCGTTTAAAATAAACATTGTATTATTAATTCTATGTAAATAGTCAATTTACTAAAAGTTTCAATCATTGGCCCAATAATTAAGAAATAAAAATTTTAGCATAACATTTATGTTATATTATTATACATGGATATTGGTATACTGTCTTTCACAAATGTTGTTTTGTTGAATAAAACAAAAATTAAATCAGTAAGGCAGGTTTACCATATCTTTATATAAAAAGATAATATAAACAGTTCTTACTAATTGGATTTCCTATGGACGTCTGTTCTTATACCTCATTCACGCCCTGAAGCTTTTATTTTTTTGTCGTTTAAATTGGGAAAAATAAAAAGCGTTTCGAACGTACATTTTACGCAATTATATATATAATCTACAAATCCATTTATTCAACGGCTTATGTCATTTGATATATATATTGGTATACTATATATCGCTCAATATACGTTTACCATCCTTCATGTGCAAAAAGTTTCAAATTTGGCCAAAAAAACAAGAACAATATAGAGTAAAATCGAAAATCGAAAAAAAATCGAAAATGCAGTACCGCCATAAGCGAATTGGTGGGAGGGGTGATTAATTCGGCCGTTATAAAGAATAAAGATGGAAATAAAGTCGCCAATAATAGCGGTATTAAACGCTATATCGAACACCCGATTCCTTGATTTTTACGATATCTATTTATATTTTTATAACCGAATGTTGGTCACCGAATTGTCGAGAATAACGCTATAAACGGTGAAAATCGAAAAGTTATCCGTAAACCAAAACTACCGCGATCGTTGGGTGCACTTGACCCACAGGTACAACTAATGCCGCAATTGAGCCACGAAGTGGCTCAATTGCGGAGCGTTCGTTGTAGGACAAGCCCTGAGACTAGAATAAAAACGTAATACATTGAGCTTTGTGTATACAAACGCGTATAAATTGTACTTATTATTTATTTATCCATGCGCTGCAGGGTGGCTCGTATAGTTTAGCCTGCTAGCCGTCCCAAGAAGATGCAGGCTTGTTAATAGCACTACCCCTGGGCTAGCCACCTTCGCATATTATTACTTTTCATTCGAAATTGTTAATTCGAAAAATCAAAGGATTGCAGGAGATTTACATTGCGGAAAATATATTTATCTTTTAGTATTTAAACGAAATTATCGATTTTCGTTTTTAGCGGCGGCCCCCGACGTCGACAATCTCGATAATAATTCCAACATTCAAAACAATTCCCAGTTAATGTTTTTTGTACTATTTATTACAATTTGTTATTTGAGTATATTTGGTTGTATTAGATAAATTCATTATATACCATCAACGCAAATACAATCAAAGAAGCAATTGGTTTAGTAATAACAATACTAAAAATATCCGGCGTTTGGTTACATATTCATTCATTCATTAATGTTTTTGGGACGGGTAATTTGAAACAAAATTCAATTAATTCGTTATGGCGAATCGATATCATACCGCGCATTGCGTTTTATTTGTTATATTAATCTGGTTATAGCTACTATTTTACCGACCTCTTATACGCGTAGGGACATTTTTCGTTCTGGTGTTTTGGTTTTAAGTAAAATTACGATTTTTTTCGCCTAATGTAAAGGCCTATTTTAGGAAAATATATTTACGGTCGATCATAGCTGAGCAAGCAATGGTTATTTCGTCGATTTTATTTGATTATAAATCTCGAAACCTTTTTTACCAGAACTCGAATCAATTGGTTAAAGATGTCGGCTGTTTAATTTTCAAAATTTGAACTTCGTAATTCCTATTATTATATTAAACACGAAATTATTAACGATTTTCCAAAAGACCAACGGATTCACGGTACGTAAGAAAATTAAGGCTGAGCCTATTCTTTTTAACGGTATAGCTATTTTTCCTCGTAAACATACTCCGTTTTATAAAATTATCATTAAGGTATCCCAATTTGGCCACCGTTTCGAAAATGTTATAATGAATACCCAAGCTGTGTCGAAGAACCTTGGTTCTATTAATACATCTTGGTAAAACTCAATAAAAAGGGTGATAACGATTCATCTTTTTATATTGGGATATATCGGGTATATGTTCTATTTAAATGTGGCGATAATACGTTATTATTTTGCCATTAGGTAAAAAGATCGCGTGAGGTTAGCTCATCATTTTTAACTTTTTAATTGTGGTCTTTGCATTACAATTAATTATTGCGATCGGCCGGGTCGGATTTCCCGTCCCGTATCGTTTTGTTGGTATATACGCGTTAGTAGAACTATTTTAATATCGGCCTTTTTTTAACCTACGCACGATGAACCGCCATACCGTTAATTACCCTTTTCTTTATCATTCGTACGCGGTAGTTTTACTGCGTTAGTTAAACGAGCGTTAGCATTTAGTGCTATTTTGCCGGTTATACAATGAGAATCCCGTAATTGCGTGCGTACGCGCGTATACGTTAACGTCGGGTAACCCCTGATGACCATTTCCCCTGTTGGCCACACCTAAGAGTCTAACAACAAAATACCTACTTTTATAGACTAATTTCAGTATAAAACTATCAATGCACAAAAATACAATCGTTTTCAGGCTGTTCCGGTTTCTTAACCTTTTTTTTATCAGGTAAAAATTCCAATTTTCTATATTATTTTCCTGTAATCCAATAATATTTTATTTATTAATTAAAATCCCATTTGGATCCGGAATGACCCTTTTTACTCGCCGGCCGTATGACTCCCCATTGTGCTTTCGATAAACTGATTTTTTATTGCGCGTTAACCAAAAATATATTTTTGGTTTCGAAACTCCTTTGGACTTTTGCAAATAAAATACGTAGAATACCGTGAGTTTTGTTGGATTGGGAAAATTTTTGCAATTAAAGACGAATATTTCGGGTCGTTTTAAACGTTTTCCAAATAAGTAAAAACGAGTCGTTACTTTTTTGGGCTGGGTTTCCTGGTGTTTTATCCCTCTATAAACCGTTATTTTTATTTTTTACAACGTTAGCGCTGCTATTCTTTAACAAAAAAGGGTTTAAAAGTTGTTTAACCAAATTTATCGGCTATAAGCCCGTTATACGCCACCCAGGTTGAATTTATTTGCTGCAAATGCTTTTAAACTGGCTATATTATAACAAAAAAAGAATTTTCGTTTTCCAACAACTGTTAAACAGCAAAATTGGTTCATAAATCCAAATTAACGTCGATAAGCCTTTTTTAACGGCCCAAAAAGCGATAAATCCAATGGTTCGAAAACTTGTAACGAATCAAGGGGTAAATATAGGAATTATATATTATTTTGGAAACAAAAAAGTATTAATTCGCCCATTATATGTAGTCCATCACCGTCGAAGACTAATAATCGCTTTTCAGGGGTAAAAAATTAGGTATACGGAATAAACACCTTTTTAAACCATTTGATAACCGTTCCGTCATTTGTTCACCTGTTTTCGGTCGTATAAAATTACTAATTATCGAAAAGGTTTAAATCCGTTGGAGACCAATATTATTATACGTTTTTTTTTAAATATAACGAAGGGAGGGATGGTAATACCCGTAACCAATATATATTTGATTATAATCGTCCAACCCCGTTTTCCGGGTTTTTTTTCGCTTTAACGGTCCAATTCCGTTAAAACCTAATATTAGGCCGTTAAACGTTTAACCTTCCATTATACCGGTTTTGTCCATATTCCACGGATTTCCCGGTTGAATATTGTTAATAACGGGGTTAATAATTCAAAACAACCAAAATTTAATTATTTCCGTAATAGCCCCATTAACCCGGGCGTTATTTTTTCGACGGGGCTTTTGAGTTTCAAAGATTAGATAACGAACCAAAAAAAGGGTTATCCAACGTTTTCCCAAGTTTTTTGTTTTTCCGGCGGTTTGCAAAATTCGTTCGGCAAAAAGCGTAATTTTAATACGTTGGCGGAAGCCCTTAAACTGTTTGGGTAAATACCCAATCAGCTAAATGCTTTTCCTGCTCTGTGAAAAGCCTTTTTGAAAAAGGTTTTGTGTTTGTTTATAAGGTTGAGAACCTTTAAATCGACTTTGGAGCGTAGACCTAGATATTCTTTATTTTCGGGAGCTTTTTGCAATTGAATCGCCATTATTGACGTCGTTGATTGCGGATATAAGCTGATTTTCGGTACATTGCTTTATTGGGAAACGGAGAATGAAGAACAGAAAAAAGTAAATCCAAAAGTAAAAAAATTGGTCGAGATATTTATAAAAGAACATGAGAGGTGAACGTGGCTGTACAGTTATTTTTGGGAGCCGAACAGGGGGCACCCGACGTGAATTAGTGATACAATTGCTGGAAACCAAAACGTTCGTTATATAAAAAGTCGATATGGGATTTAACTATCGTATTACGAACCAAAAATAAAATCAATATACCTGGACCTTTATTCGAAACGTCGGATAACCAGAAAACTAACAGTTTTGTAACGCAAGGAACGATTGAAATAGTAAGATACGACCCAGTTACCCATCGCGGCCGGTTATGGAGAACGAAGTTTATACGATAGGTAAAAGGACGAAATTCCGTATAATTATAGGAAAAATCCAAAATGGTGTTACAAAATTATACTAACCCTAAAGAGGAGAAACTGCTAATATAAACGCCAATTATTTAACTTGTAATACAGAAATTGCTGTTAATCATAAATATTAATTTAATTGTACGATTTAATTTAAGATTGAAATTGTGGGATATTATATAAATATATACGCAATCCAAGTATCATTTGCAGCGTCCGATTATCGCCCAATTACCGAAAAAAATTCGCCATCGTTACCTATTTAGTATAGTATTATGGATCAAAAAATCGTTGCATGAATTAGTAAAATGAGGGAGATATTGGTGGAAACCCTATTATACGTACTACCGCACTGATACAAGTATAAAATTATCGATGTATGACTTCAACCTATTATATATAATAGGAGATCGAGATTGTTTTAATGTTATTAATTTATAAACGGACGATATACTTACTCTAAACATGCCAGAACTTTCATAATTTGAGGAAAAGGAATTGCACGTTGCAAAAATTCAAGCAGAGGAAAAACAGTTCCTAACTCACAACTAAAACCTGGAATTTAACGGATATAAAATCCAAATATAGGAAAGAAACGTGCGCATTATGCAAAGAAAATAATGAATATAATTGTGGTTAATCGACCAAAAGGCGCTAAATCCAATATAATAATTTATCGCCCAAAGAAAAAAGGGGGATACATTGCTACTATTTACTAACCAAAAATAGCGTACAATTCTTAAATCGCGGTATCAAATAGCCATTAGCCAATTAAGGAAGCAATAATAGGGTTAAATAAATGGTCAATATTGCCAAAGAAATAACCCCATTGAAGGATTGGTATATTTACCCGTTGAACCCAAACTTGCGAAATTATAAATTTTTATAAACGGATTGTTCACCAATAATAGAAATATAATTTTACAATTAGGTTATGCTATTATACTGGGAGACAACGTCGTACATGATAAAGACCAGTTCTAATTGCGAGGAAATATCGTGCATTAATTATCTACCAAGTGCAAACGGGTAAGAAAAAACGTGTTAGTTAACGAGCTATGCGGTATATGTCTTGAGTTTAACCATAGGTTGGTTTTATTCATAATAATCGCACGTATTATAAATATTTTGGGGTAATAATATATTTTAACCATTGATGTCGGGTACCCCCTAATGGCCACCCGCCCTGTTGGCCACCCAAGAATAACAACACTTTGATTTTTATCCTGCCACTTCTATCATAAATATATAGATAAATCTTTCACTTTTGGACTTGCTTTTTTCTTATTTTAATTCTCCATTGTCTATTAAAGTAATATACTGAAAAACTGCTTACTTCCGCCATTCAAAGCGTTAATAATGGCCAATCAATTGCAAAAGCCTCCCAAAAATGGGGTATACCTAAAAATACCCTTCGTCACCGTCTTCAAGGTATCCAACCTTATGAAAAAGCACAAAACCCTTTTTAAAGGGTGTTTACGGAGCAGGAAAAGCATTTAGCTAATTGGGTACTTGCCCAAACAGTTTTGGGGCTTCCGCCAACGCATTTAAAACTACGTTTTTTTGCCGAACGAATTTTTCAGGCCGCCGGAAAAACAACAAACCTTGGAAAGCGTTAAATAACCCGGTTTTTAGATCGTCATCCAATCCTTGAAGCCCAAAAACCACGTCCAATAGAAAACGCCCTGGTTGGTAGGGCTATTAAGGAAATAATTGAATTTTGGTGGTTTTATATAATTAACCCCGTTATAAACAATATTAAGCCGGAAAATCCCTGGAATATAGACCGACCGGCATAATGGAAGGTAAAAGATTTAACGGCCGAATATTAGGCCCTAACGGTGTTCGGCCGTGATATCGAAGAAAGCCCGGAACGCGGTTTGGACGACTATAATCGAATATATATTAATCACGGGCATAACCCTTTTTGCCCTCGTTATATTTGAAGGGAGAAACGTATAATAATAATGGTTTTCAATGGATTTGAACCTTTTCGATAATTGGTAATTTTATGTAACTAAAAACGGGTGCACAAATAACGAAACGGTTATCGGATGGTTAAAAACAATGTTTATTCCGTATATTTAACCTTCTACCCCTAAATAGCGGTTATTAATTTTCGACGGCCATAGGTTATATATAACAGACGAATTTACAAATTTTTGTTTGCAAAAGAATATTTAACTCCTATATTTACCCCTTTATTCGTTATACGTTTTCCAACTATTGGATTTATCCGTTTTTAGGCCGTTAAAAAAGGTTTATCGACGTTAACTTGGATTTGGTAACCAATTTCGCTGTTTAACCATTATTGGAAGGCGAAACTTTTCCTTTACCATAATATAACCAGATCGAAAACATTTACAGCAAAAAATGTTTTATCTGGGTGGGGTGTAACGGGTTTATAGCCGGTGAACTTGGTTGAACTATTTTTAGGACTTTTTCCATTTAAAGATAGTAACGCCAACGTTGTAAGGGATAAAAATAACGGTTTGTAAACGGATAAAATACCGGAAAAACCATACCAAATAGTTTACGACCCGTTTGTACTTATTTGGAAAACCTGTAAAACGACCCGAATTATCCGATTTTGATTGCAAAAACTTTTCCAGTCCAATAAAACCAACGGTATTCTACGTCTTTCATTTGCAAAAATCCAAAAAAACTTCGAAACCAATAATATATTTTTGGTTTACGCCCCTTAAAAAATCAGATTACTGGGTGTGTTAATGATATGCGTTATTAAGCATGTAATGGGTCCAATTTTATCGATATATAAGCCACAATAAATAGTGCCGAAGTGAGGCTGTTGGGGCTGTCGGATATTCCGTTATATTTTGTGTGTTGCGGGAATTGCCATTTAAAGTGTTAGCGAATGCGGTTTCACCCTATACCGGGGTTAACACCCACCATGCACTTACGAGTCAGCTACCCTATACCGGGTTGAAGTATTTCACCATATCAGCAAATTAGTGCGAACCCAAAGATGGTTTATATAGAAATAAGGGTGTTTTTTCAACAACGCATACAAAATAATTTTTCGGAAAATCGTGTGCGGTACCGGAACCTTTTGCGGGGTGCGGACCCCCATTTCGATGTCAGAGAATTTGTAAGGGAAATGAAGCAAAGTCTTCCCCACCAATAAATTAAATCTATTAATCCCAAATTTAATAAACAATTTAATGCATTTAAACCCTGTAATTACAGATTTCACAACGCAATTAGTACCACGCCGCACCTAAGTTAATGCTTAAACCCCTATTAGCAACCCATATTATTAACAGGTTATATACGCGGAAAGATTTCAGTTTGTGCACCAAAATGCACTTTGCATCGCTGGAAAACCTGAAATTCAAGCTTTATTTTGGTTATTATCGCATTTTTACAACACGTGTATTAGCGAAAATATTGCTGTTTTTGTGCGAAATTGTTCGTTTTAAGCGCTAATTCAGCACCTAAGCCCCTATATTTACAATGGGGATCGCTAAAAATTAGCGTTCGATTTAGGCCCTTTTAAGCACAGCAGCGATCGTTTGCATTGCAAATCCAAAGTTTTTGGTGTGGTTTTTGTGGATCGTGCACGCCACCGTAATTGGTTCAAATTTTAATAGGGCTTACGCTAGCGAATCAGGGCTAAAAACTCCTGTGTTTATTCGTTAATAGCCCACTAAATTCTTTTTAATGCGTTTAATAAGGTTTACAATAGCCCACAAACCCATTAGCGGAATTACGTTAATTGGCTCGTTACCCTGCACGATATTTGCACGCTACCCTGCACCCATTTAACGAATTCAATTCGTTACGTGCACCTGGATTGGTACAAATACCAGGGCACCGATTAATTGCGGATTTCAGGGATTCCAACCCCGTATTTTAATGGATTTCGACCTCTAAAAATAGCAATAAACCCTGTAATTGGCACGATTAGGTTCATTAATTTTAGCTATAATTTAACGAAATGCAATTATGATTTAAGCTACCTTATAATGGAAAACAGCCCTATATGGGGCCTTCCAGGCCCAATTCCAACATGTAAAGGGCCTAAGCCCAGCCTAACCGAAGTTTTAACCGCTAAATTACAGGCCCAAAACTTGCATTTAAAAGCGTTAATTACGTAAATAGATTAATTTTAAAGGATAATTTAACAGTTAACTGCCCTATTAACCTTGAAGAACGGTAATTCCAGTGGTAGTCTGGATGTTAAACCAGCTACCGTTACCGCACCCCCTGATCCACCTGGAAATTTAATTTTAGGTGACGGGATAGGTAAAAAACTATCGAAACGGGTATTCTCCTTCCTCAAAAATTGTAAATTAGTAGGGGTTAGCGATTACAATTTGTGGAAATAGGCGTTAATGGTACAACTTAGGGCTATAAAAGCGGCGGAATTTATTTCCAACCCTGAAATTGGCTATACTTCACCGGAACACGAGCAACTAATCCTATCATTACTTATGAAAAACAATTGAACCAAGGAATTTTTAAAATCCATTGTATGGGTATTCCAGCCCCGTAACGGCTTATAAAACCCTGGAAAATAGCGATTCCGTTGCACCCGAAATTAGTCGAGATTCACTATACCGGGAATTCCACGCTTTGAATTTTCGAAATTTAAAGGATTAATACCTAAATTTAAAAGCCGTTTTAACTCACTAATTGCTAAGTTAGCGAATAGCTACGTGCAAATTGACCCCGTCAATGTACGAAATTAAAATTTCCGGGTCCTGGAGGGGACATTCCCTATTCGGACCGAACGCCAACGCAATACCCGACGGGCCCTGCAAACAATAGGCCAAAATTCGGAAAAGTTAAATTTGCAATACCTTATGACGGACCTTATATCCGAAAATTCGATTTCAGGCTTTACAACGGCTAAGGCTGCTAATTATAGGTTTGAAAGCAAAAAATCGGGCAAAAGAACGCTAAAAAAAGCACTAAAAAGAGAATAATGGGCAGGAAACCACTTTTAAATCGCGAAAAAAGGGTAATAAAAACTCTATTTCGGATTTTATTTCTGCAAAAAATATTAAATCCTCCTTCAGCGAATCAACCGCTGGAACGTTCATAATTTCTATAGATTTCGACTTATTTGCGTGTTCGATTCCAAATAACGTTCACGAATACACAGCGTATAACGCCCTGGAACTGGAGGTTAATTCCGCTATTAGCGGAATTATAGAATTACGTTCAGATTCGGATTCGGAAACCGATATCGGTGGAATGTTAAAACCATAAATGTTAACAATAGGGGTTGCTAACAGGGGCTTAGGTATTAATCTATGTGCGACGTGGTCCTAGTTATACTATAAAGGCCTGTAATTACAGGGTTTAAATGCATTAAATTATTCACTAAATTTTGGGATTAAAAGATTTACCTAATTGGTGGGGGAGATCTCACTTTGTCTCCGTTACATACTCTCCGACATCGAAATGGCGGTCCGCACCCCGCAAAAAATTCCGGTACCGCACACGATTTTCCGAAAAATTATTTTGCATGCGTTGTTGCAAAAACACCGACATTTCCAGACAAACCATCTTTGGGTTCGCACTAATTTGCTAATTTGGTGAAAATTTCAACCCGGTACAGGGTAGCTGACTCGTAAGCGCAGGGTGGGTGCTAAACCCGGTACAGGGTAAAACCCCATTCGCAAACATTTTAAATCGCAACTCCTGCAATACAAAATATAATAAAAAGTCCGACAGCCCCAATAATCCCATTTCGGCATTTTTTATTATAGGTTATATACAAATAAAAATGGACCCATTATATGTTAAATAACGCAGATAATTAACACCCTCTCTTTTTTGCTACTACTTACATAAGATCGGAAAAGAAAAGTACATAAAAAAAATAAAATTCCAAAAAGAAATCCCCCTTATGTGTTATCACCAGACAAATTGGGCCGGTACTAACAAGGCCAGGCGGGGTCACACCCCTCCTAAGGATACACGGAACCCAACCGACGGAGACGGGATTACATAAGGATGGAATTACGTAACCTTACGTAACTGCTAAGGAAATGATTTTAATAATCCTTAAAAGATTACAACAAATCAAGGGAAATAATCTCTACAACCTATAATAGATTAGGAAAGATTACGATCGGGATATAGTTTATATAAAACACGCTCATGACTATATAAATAAAATTTAATTTAATATTGCTTAGCAGGAATTAACTTATATCTAATTTACTACCTACCCAGGAATCGATTATAATTTCACCCCAATCATTAAAAAACCCCAATTACCTAATCCAAACGCTTAATTGTTTTAACCCACTGTACTTTACCCTAAAAACAGGTTACCCGATACTTTAATCGTAAAATTTTAATTGCTCCTTTTTAATATTTTGTGTTAAAATGTACCGAATAGTATAGCCGAAATGATGTTTTCCAACAAAACCACCCCCTAAACCCCCTTTACCATTAACGCTCCGGCCAACGCTGACGCATTGCGCCAAAAGGTCGCGACGCTCCAAACAAAAAATCGACAATTCCAGGAACGAATAACCGAATAAATTAATTAAATTAATAGGGATTATATTAAATATTTTTTACTATTACCCTATAATAGCACCCCAGGTATTTTGTGGATATTCCTTATAAAAACCGGGGCTTACCTTTATTTTAACGAGGATAATTTTAATAAAAACGCAAATAAGGTTATTTACGCAGCTTCGCTATTGAAAGGCGATGCGCTTACTTGGTTCGAACCAATCCTTCGAAATTATTTGGACCACGATAAAAAAAAACCGTAAAATTGAAATTAACCGCATTTTCGACGATTACGAAAATTTCGAAAAATGTTTTAAAGGAGCATTCGGTAGTTTCAACGAAGAACGCTCGGTTAAACGTAAACTGGTACATTTTATTTAAACCAAATTGGTATCCAGATATACCAGTAAATTTCCACAAATTACCGCCAAATTATTATAGGGGCCCGAAACCTTAATAGTACGTTTTTATGCGGGATTTAAAAAAAAATTAAGAACGAATTCGTTAAAAAAGAACGACCCGATACCCTAACCGAGTACGTAAAATTAGCAGTTAAAATCGATAACTGATTTTAGGAGCGAAAATTGGAACGACGCGAAAAACGCAGCGTATAGGGACCAATTTTGCGACAAATTAATACGGGACGCAAATATTAACACCCCAAATCGCTTCGCCAATATAATATTTTTTATGGAATATATAACGGATTTATAAATTTTAACGGGACGTAATACAAAAAACCTCGTAAAAATCCCAAAAATGGTCAGTATTCTAAATACGATAAACCAGGACGTATCGCCAAATCTTATCCTAAAAACGTTCCAAATTTATATCCCGATTTTATAACCGGGTACCAGAGCAACACCCCCGATTTTAAAAAACCACGAGGATTTAACGCCACCACCTATCAATAAACGTAACCGGATTAATACAGTTTAACAAACTGGATTATATATTATAACGACAATTATATAACCCATAATAACGTGAAAATGGACGCAGGATTATATCTACAAAAGCCCAAAAGTACCCGGATTTTAATAATAGGAAACCGCGTATTTATTAAAATTAGATCACCAGCACAATTACGCAAACAAAACGCCAAATTACCCGAACCTACGGAATCGGATATTTTAAAAAAAATTTAAACTAAAATTATTGGGATAAACCTACCGTATCCGGATAATCCAATAAACCCCAACGGACGAATTTAATAACGAATCAAGAAACGAATTTAGCGAAAGAAAACTATATTTTCAAACCTATATAATGCAGCAAAAGAAACTAACCCCTATATATACGAAAAAAAACTTATCGATTTATACCGAAACGACCAATTAATGCAATTCCCCGGCATATTATTTCGAGTACATATACAAAATTTTATAGGATTAATTAATCCAATTTTCGGAAACTACCCAATTTTGGATACCAAATATCCCAGGTATATAAAAATCTTTTGAGCAAAATGTTTTCGAAATAATTGCGGATTGCACTTTAGCAAAGAAATAATTTACGACTTTTTCCCACGACGACGCAAGACCATAAATATCCACGAAATATATACCACCATTAAATTACCCAATTGGGAAATTAAAATAAAGTTTAATACCGAGCCAGCGGTAGTTTTTACCCTTTATAACGATTACCCCGTAATATATTATAATTAAAAACAAGTTCCATGGTACCAACATTTTGGAAACATTTGCAAAATATATATGTTAACCAAAATACAAGCATAATACGAAATAAAATTACGATAACCAGGACCCGCACCCATAACCAGAATCGTGTGGAACCTCAACGTTAAGGATAACAAAATACCTACGAACGCACGAAAAACGCCTGCACCAACAGGGCACCGATTTAATAAAATCAAAATTAAAAATAGCTATATACGCCGAAATAAGAAGAATAAGGACCCACGACGCGAGTCCAGCAAATTAAAAAACTAAAACAGCCAAACGGTACAGGGCACCAGACGGTAGCAGCAAAAACGGAATAAAAAACCGTAAACGCCACGCAAATTACGAAAGCAGTACACGAATATATATTCCTAAATATACGGTTTAATGGAAGACCCATATAAACGCTTTTTAACAGCGGAGCACAAAACAATTACATTTTTCCAAAAATCGTAAAATAACGACAAATATTTTGGCAATAAAAAGAAACTATATCGACTATAAACCGTAAAAAAAGAGGCAGTTTTATACGGGAACGGTACCATCGAAATAAAAACCGTATAACTTTGGATGGAAAATTATAGACGAAAAAAAAAAATTATTTTGGATATTACGGAAATAGGGAATAAAAACATAATTTTAGGAATTCCCTGGTTTAAAAAGAATAACTTCCGGATAAATTGGATGACAGGCCAGATCTAATGGGAAAAGAACCTAATTACTAAACGACCTCCAGCATAGCAGGGTTTATACAGGAAATATAAGGTACGGAAAAATGAAATAAAACGAATGGCGTATTTACAGGAAGGACGACCAACCTCGGAGCTAATATCGGAAAAAAGCGACCATTTACAGGTTAAAACCGATTCAACTATATAATATAATTTACGAAAAAATAAACCAAAAACGGCAAAATCCCAAAGGAATACCGAACTCATATACGACTATTTAGCCAAAAATTCGAAATAAGATCACCCGAGCACAGCCCGTTCGACCACTAAATACTATTAAAAAAAGGAACCCAACCAAAATTCCACAAAATATACGGTTTGAATCCGACATAAATGGAGGCTTTAAACGAATATTTCGCAGAAAACCTTAAAAAAGGTTATATTAAACCATCGATATTACAAGCAAAATACCCAATCCTTTTCGTACCAAAAAAGAACGGAAAAGTACGATTATGCGTGGATTACAAACAATTAAACGACATTATAATAAAAAATTGCTACCCGCTCCCATTGATTGGAAAATTTAAAAAACATATTTTACTAAGTATAATAATTTACGATATTTAACCTTAAAGGAACATATAATTTAATCCGTATAAAGGAAGGCGAGGAATGGAAAACAGCATTTCGCACCAAACGAAAATATTACGAATACCTGGTAATACCTTCCGGTCTCACGAACGCCCCCGCAATTTTTTAAACCATAATAAACCACGTTTTTAGGGAATGTTTAGACATTTTTGTCGTTATTTATCTGGACGATATCCTTGTTTTTTCCAAAACGTTGGAAAAAAATAAAAAATATATTTATACAGTTTTACAAAAGCTATAAAACGCTGAACTTTTAATCAAACCCGAAAAACGCATTTTTTATAATAAACAAATTAGTTTCCTAGGATATATTATCGCCCCTGGAGAAACTGGGATGGAGGAATTAAAAATCCAAGCAATAAAAAAATTATTCCTAACCACAAAACGTAAAAAACGTTCGGGTACTCCTTGGATTCGTGAATCTTTATAAAAGGTTTATTAAAACACACGGCGCGATCGCCCCCCATTAACCAATCCAACCAAAAAGGACTTAAAACTCCAATGGACGGAATAAATACAACAAGTTTTCGAACAGCTACTAAACACAATAGCATAAAAACCGATTACTAAAACACCAAATCCAATGAAATTTTTCGAAATCGAAACCGATGTATCCGACTATGCAATCGAAGGACAATTTGGCCAACGAAACAAAAAAAACGCTTGCACCTTTACGCCTTTTTTTTACAGAAATTACATGGACCGGAACTCAATTACCAAATCCACGATAAAAAATTTATAATTATTATCCGAACAATTGAAAAATGGAGACCATAGCTATCCGGATATAAATACGAAATATTAATTTATACGGATTATAAAAACCTTACCCATTTTACCACCAGCAAAATGTTAAACAAACGATAAATTAAATGGGCAAAATCCCTATTAAAATTCTATTTTAGGATTATTCACCGAAAAGGAACAGAAAATGGTAGGGCCGACGCCCTTAGCAACAAGCCAAACCATAAAAACATAATACCCGAAAAACACGGGAAATTTTTACGGTGAACGATAACGGAAACCTTTTACCAGTTTACCGAAATTTTATAACGATTAACACGGTAATTACAGTAAAAAAATACGGAAAGTCCACGAAAATAAAGCCCACGGATACCAAGGAATTTCCAAAACATGGGAACGGTTAAAACAGCACTATAATTTCAAAAAAATACGATAAAAAATACGAAAAACTATTAAAAATTGCGAACTTTGCGCAAAAAACAAATCCGGCAAATATAAACTTTACGGGTTCCTATAACCTTTACCAGCCCCTAATAAAACCTGGTAAACCATTAAAATGGACTTTATCGTTAAATAACCATTTTCCGAAAAACTATTTACTAAAATAAAATACGATAATATATTAATTGTAATGGATAAGTTTACTAAATACGTTTATTTCCTATTTTATAAAAAAAGTAGCAACGCCGAAAAATTCGTCTACACATTCTTACGAACAATTGACAGCAACTACGGACTTCCAGAAAGCATTATAACGGATAAAAATAAACTTTTTACATTAAAAATCTGGAAATTTTTAATGGAATAGCTAGGAACCGACCACAAATTATCCACAATATTCCACCCGCAGATAAACGGACAAGCAAAACGAACGAACGAAATATTAAAACAGTATTTAAAATATTATATAAACCACAAACAGGAAAATTGGGTACGGCTATTACCCATAATATAATTCGTATATAATAGTTTACAAAATAAAAATACCAAAATAACCCCGTTTTATACCAATTACGGATTTAACCCTACGGTATATGGAAAACCAAAAACCACGACTACGGCCCCACGACCGATAAATAAGCAAACGAATTATGAAAACTCCACCAAAAACTTTAACAGGAATTGGAATTCGTACGAAAAAAAATAACCAAATACGCCAACCAATATCGGATAAAGGGACCATTTTTCCAAAAAAGAAATAGCGTTTATTTTATTCGACGTAATATAAAAATACAGCGACCAAATAGCAAATTTAATTTTAAAAAGCTTGGACTTTCTAAAATCGATAAAAAAATTAACGAAACCAATTACAAATTGTAATTACCAGAAATTATAAAAATCCACCTAACGTTCTACGTATTACTATTAAAACCAGCACCACCCGGTACCAATATATAAAAAATAATCGAAATTAACGCACAAAAAACGTACGACGTCGAACGAATATTGGACCCCAAACCCAACCACGGTAAAAAAGAATACTTTATTAAATGGGAAAACTATAAATACGAAAAAAATATTTAAAAACCCTTTAACCACCTCCAAAATTGCCAGGAACCACTCCGGCAATATTATTAGGAATTGGATTTGCGAGCAAATTAGCCAAAAAAAAGGACGACTTAAAAAAGCATTATTTACTATTCCCAAAACTAAAAATCGACCAGGATTCGAAACCACACCACTTTTCGAATTTACAAAAAAACGATTAATATATACCACGAATTCAAATATACGAATAAAGCAATTTACCGACCGAATGCTGCGCAAAAACATTTATTTTATCGAACAAAAAAGGATTTAAAAAACTTATAGGGAAGGACGAATCCCAGGCAAAATTGGAATTCGGAAAAAGCGATTCCAGGGACATTTCGGGAAAAATTTCAACCCATCGTCGTCGCTCCTCCTGCTTTATTTCTTTACGTTCCACCCAATTCAAATTCTCCAAATCGTTAATACCGCGAAATATAGTTCGTATTTTTTTTTAAACCACAGTTTTTTTTGTTTTCGTAAGCGAAGTAATCTCGCTTATTTCGCCTAAATCTGCTTTTTAAACGCCTCCATTTCCGCCTTAAATTTGGAATGCTGGCGACCAATATAACGAATTTGGGCAGTAGATAGACCTAATACGTCGTATCCGGAACGGTTGGAACGAACGTATTCCATATAACGAACGGAATCCTGAAAAAATACCGGATAAAAGGTTATGCTTTTGACGTAGCAAAGGCTGCAGGAAGGCATTTCAACGGTATTAACCGATAATAAAAAAAAGGGGCGTAACGACGCTTTATCGACGAACGACCAAATTTTAATTCAATTATACAATTAAATAAAGCGCAAAAAAATTAACCAGGAAAAAAGGAAAACGAAATAGGGGTTAGGGGAATACGGGCTATTGAAAAGCTAAAAAAACTTGGTTAAAGGAAAGGAAACCTAATATTACGACCAAACAAATTGGGCCGGTATTAATAAGGCCAGGCGGGGTTACACCCCTTTTAACGATATACGGAACCCGACCGACGGAAACGGGTTTACATAAAAATGGAATTACGTAATTTCACGTAATTGCCAAAAACGTGACTTTAATAATCCTTGAAAAATTGCAACAAATTAAGGGAAATAATTTCTGCGACCTGTAACAAATTAGGAGAAATTACGTTCGGGATATAATTTATATAAAACACGTTTATTACTATATAGATAAAACTTGATTTAGAATTATTTAGCAGCAATTAACTTATATCCAATTTACTACTCACCCAGGAATCGATTATAATTTTACCCAGTTATTGAAAAACCCCAGTTACCCAGTCCAAACGCTCAGTTGCTTTAACTCACTATACTTTACCCTAAGAACAGGTTACCCGATACCTTGATCGTAATATTATGTCCCAACCCGATTCGAACTCCCGATATAAACCCCTTGGATAATGAAACCCTTTATACCGACCTGTAACCCCTGAAATGGACGAACCCCCGAATCGGAAAAAACCCCCAAAATTGTAATAACCCCCGGATTCGAACCCCCGATTTGCATAATACTAACCCACGGAATTAATTATTAAACCAGGTAACTAATTTTGCTATTCGTTAATAATAATTCAAACTAGGCATATTATTTAGGGTATTTCGAATGCGTAAGTCGCCCAAAATACGAATTCTTTCGATTTTAATTCAACTTTGGGTATACGGGCGGTATAAACTGTTTATTGATTAACCTGTACAAGGTAAGTTCGGGTAATACGGCCGGTATTGGGCTAAAAAAAAATCCAGTAATTGTAAATAAAGGAAATATAATGGGTAATAAGCTAACGAACTAGTTAAATACCCTAAAATTCAATAGGTAAAAACTAAGTTTTTAGGTGTTTAAACCCTATAAACTTCAAAAAAACCTTGTAAATTGGAGATGTTAAGGGCTTTGTTAAGCTTTTAGCGGGTCTTTGTTCGGATTCCAGGTATATTAAAATTATTAATCCTTTTATAATTAACTCCCTTACGTAATAAAGTCTTAATGATGTATATTTATTACGTTGGTGGTGCGTAGGATTGTATACATTAATTATAAAACCTGTATTATCTCCGAATATTGCAATATGACCTTTTATAGGTAGTCCAATCTTTATAAATAGGTTTTTTAACCATTATATTTCATGCAGGGCTTCCGTTAAGGTATCGGTTTTGGTTTTTGGAGTGTTTAAAATTATAATATTAACCTTTTCGCATTTCCACGTTATAAAGCCCCCAAACATGGTATACAATTATTTGTAAATGGATTTTGAATTTTTCTTAACCCCGGTAAGACCGTTATTGCTAAAACCCAGTAACTTAAGGTTTTTAAAACCCCGTATTAAATAATTGGGACGTAATTCGGTTTTAAATACTCTATTTCCGTAACAAATTAATACGGATTTAATACCCGTTAAATAACGTAATAGATTTTTAACTGCCATTAAATGGATTATAATAGTTTTTATTAAAAAGCGTAAACGTTATTAAACCGTAAAACCGTCATCCGGGCACGTCAATAGCATTGAATACATAAGGGTGCCGATAATACGCTATAATAATTTGATTCCTAACGCGGCTTACCCTCGCTAGATTTTAACATACCCGGTTGTAAAGGAATAAATATAAATTTGCAATTAATTGATCCGAACGTTGTTAATGCTTCCTTTATATATTGATTTTAATAGAACCAAAATAGGCGCTGAAACCTATTCCTTATAAGTTAAGCGCTTAAAAATAGGTTACAGGGCCCCTATTTTCCAACGCGTATATTTTATTAAAACCGGTTTTTAAATCCTAAATATATTGCAATTCAAAACCTATTAACAGGTATTCGTTTACAAAGGTAGCGATAAAGTGTTTGGATTTAACGTTATTAAAAACAGCGGGATTAGCAATTAAAGGTTTAAAACCTTTCTTTAAAAGTAGGGTTTTAAGTTTGTTTTGCCATTTTTTTAAACCCTGTTTCAAACCGTATAACGCCTTTTCCAATTGTATAACCTGCAATTTTTTCAAATTATAACCTATTTCCACTTAAATGTTAGCTGTGGTAGGGTTACAAATTTTGGCCTATTTGTTGAAGCTGTTTGGAATTTGCAAATATATATTTACGTCGGTAAGGTTATTATTCAAAAACGCACCGATAAAATCAATTTGTTTTATTTCCCAATTTTATATATTAACTATAGCTAGAAGTATACGCCAGGTAAGTGGTATACTAGTGTTAGCAAAAGTTTCGGTATAACTTAGGCCTTCGACCTGTAAAAAACCCCTAATAACAAGCCTAGCTTTATATTTTATAGGTTTATTATTTTTATCCTTTTTTGATTTAAATACCGGCCGGTTAAAACCAAGTTTACGGTTTATAGGCATTTTAATTTTAAGGATAAAACGGAAGGTTTTTACAGTAACGATTTGGTCGAATTTAGACGTTAAAGCAGTTAGCCATTTAGCATCTTCAGGGATATTTGAAGTTTATTAGTAATTATTTGGTTTACCATTTTTAATAGGTTTTTTTGTTATTTTCTTTTTGTTTTAAAAATAAAAATAATGCACGTAGTTTATATCCGTTAGATTTGGGTTTTCGAATTGCGAATTTAACTTTATATTTAATTTTTTAGGTGCTGAAAACACCGGAACTTCCGTTGTTTTAGGTATTGGATTAGGTACCGTTACCGTTATAGGTTTTGGGGGGCGAATAGTAGGTTGTACAGGCCTGGCGGGCACTGTAGTTTCAGGGTTTAAATGCCCTGTAACGGGTGGTAACTGCCCTGTAATAAGTGGTAAATACCCTGTAAAAAGTGGTAAATACCCTGCATTTTCACGGTTTTTTAGGGGATAATTATCCGTTGGAACGCTATTAATTTCATCTTTAAATTTAGAATTGGAATCCCCCTTTAAATTTGTATTTTCCCCCTTGAAATATTTGTAGCGTTTTCCCTGCAATAGCCAAATTCTCAGCGATTATACCCTTTATAACTTTTACGGTAAAGGATTTATATACGGCTCGTTTAGCGGGTGCGTAAACCCACGTTGTAGAATTTGATAAATGGGTTAAAAGTTTCACCATTACGGTGCGGGGAGCCAGTTTATTAAATTTTTGGCGTTTTCTTAGCGGTATAATAGCCTGGTATACAATACCAATAACCCAAAATACCTTAAATTGGGTTTGTGCGGTAATCCAAATTGGAATTCGGAATAAAGTTTTCGTAAGGTGTAAAGTCCCTATTAGATACCGTTGTACGGTTAACTAAATTAACCACGGCAGGTAGTAGATAATGTTATAAATCTAATGGTAAACCCGCCGCTATAATGATAAACCGAAATTTATCCAGAATAACACTAACGGACCGTTCCGTTAATCCGTTTTAGCCGTGGTTACAAGGGTTTAAAATGCGAAAATTAATACGTTTGTTTGTAAACCAATCTTAAAGGTTTATATTAACCTAATACCCCCTATCTAAGTGAAAATTTAGGGGGTAGCGCCCGTACGTAGCTTTTAAAACTTTAAAAAAGCCTTTAATAGCCATTAAAACCGTAAGTCCGGCTTTATTTCTTAATGGGATCGACCACCGGAAACATGATTTTCGGTCCATTAATAATAAAAATTCGGGCGTTTTATTGTAAAAGTAAGGCTTAAAGGTCACTATATCACCCTTTATAAGATCGAAAATATTAGGGGGTGTAAGGAATGCGACCTTATTTGTACGCCTAATAGAAATAGCTTTAACGCAAGCAATAAAGGTAATTGCCGCAATTTTATCGACATTAGGTAAACCTTTTGTAATTTTAACGGTTTTTTTAGCAATAATAACCTTATATACCCTAAACGCTTGTGCCATAACAGGGCTTTTTAGGCCTGGACTTCATTACAATTACCTGTAATTCCGTCCCCTTTAAGGGTTAATTAGCCGTCCATAGTTCGTTTTAATGCTAAAAGGAAATAATTTACAAGGGCCTGTTTTAAATCCGATAACAAAGCAGGTTTTAACAACGGATTTTTTGTGTAGGAAACCCCCTTTTTTTTCGGAAATAGTCCCTTTTATATTAAATTGCATAAAAAGGTCACCTAACGGTGTGCCGGGCCTACGGGGCCCAATCTCACGTGGACTGTTAAGTTTTTTATCGCTTAGCTTTTACGTTACAGGGGAATTTACGGCTATTTCCGTATTTTGTTCGGGATTTAGCTTTTCCGTTACCGTTTTTTCTTCCGGTTCCGAATCGGTATAAATTCTGTAATCCCCTTCAGGGTTTATATTACTTAGTTTTACTTCCAACGGGTCTGCGTAACCCTCTGTAACGCCCTGTAAAACCATGCTGAAAACGGTGCTATATTCACCTATTATCCAGGCGTAATTTGTAATTTTTGGTATATTTCGAACAAGGATATCGCACCCTTTAACCTCTAAACAAAACGAATATTCAGCGGTATTTAAACGTCCCCACGCCTTGCGATCCTTATCGTACAAAGTATCTTTTAATAATACACCCCCTATATTATAGTGTATAAAACCACTAACGATATTTATTTTAAACGCGGGGATAAATAAAACGTTATTTAACGTAACCTCTTTAAATTCGTCAGCTTTTTGGCCGTAACGGACCTGTATTTTCACATTTCCGGTGCCTACAGGCCCATTAGGGCCACCTCCTGTACATATTTTGACTGTAAAACCGGGGGTATAATTGGTAAAAAATTGTTTATGTGCAAAAATATAGTGCGTGCTACGTGTATCGTACAGGATAGGGTAACCTAATTTTCAAGGTTTAGGGGTCCTTTTTACGCCGCGTCCAGGTTTCGTTTTAACCCCAAAATTAGCTGTTCAAATTTATGGTTTTAGCGTTTTACCGTTATCGGTTTCCAAATCCGAATCCGAACTAATTTTATCATTCCGCTAGTGGCGGAATTAACCTTTTATTCCAGGGCGTTATATGCTGCGGATTCGTCAACGTTACCTAAAATCGAAGCCGTACATAATTCAAAATCCATAAAAACTATGGACGTTCCAGCGGTTAATTCGTTGGAGGGGGATTTAGTATTTTTTTGCAAAAGCAGAATCCGAATTAGAGTTTTGATTTTTTTTCGTAATTTAAAGGTTTTTTCCTGCCCATTATTTTCCTTTTTAGCGCCTTTTTTACCGTTTTTTTTACCCGTCTTTTTGCTTTTAGGTTTATAACTAGCAGTTTTAGGCGTTGTTCAGCCTAAAATCGAATTTTTGCAAATAAGGTCCGCCATAAGGTATTGCAAATTTAATTTTTCCGAATTTTGGCCTATTGCTTGCAGGCCCCGTTGGGTATTGCGTTGGCGTTTGGTCCAAATAAGGAATATCCCCTGCAGGGCCCGTAAATATTGATTTCGTACGTTTACGGGGTTGATATGCACGTTGGTATTCGTTAATTTAACTACCAGTAAATTCAAACGGCTGTTAAATTTAGGTATCGATCCTTTAAATTTCGAAAAATTCAAAACGTGGAATTCCCGATATAACGAGTTTCGACTAATTTGAGGTGTATGGGAATATTTATTTTCCAGTGTTTTATTAGCCGTTACGGGGTTGGAATACCATGCAATGGATTTTAAAAGTTCTTTGGTCAAACAGTTTTTTATAAGCAATAATAGGATTAACTGCTCGTGTTCCGGTAGGGTAAAACCAAATTTAGGGTTGAAAATAAATTTCGCCGCTTTTATAACCCTAAATTGTACTATTAACGCCTATTTCCACAAATCGTAGTTGTTAACCCCTATTAATTTACAAGTTTCGGGGAAAGAAAATACCCGTTTCGATAATTTCTTACCTATCCCGTCACCTAAAATTAGGTTACCAAATGGATTAGGGGGTGCGATAGCGGGTTTGCTTTCCGAATTACCATTAAAATTAATGGCATCACCGCTTTTCAAGGTTAATAGGGCATTTAATTGTTAAATTATCCTTTGAAAATAATCCATTTGCGTAATTAACGCTTTTAATTGCAGGTTTTGGGCCTGTAATTTAGCGGTTAAAACTTCGTTTGGGCTGGGTTCAGGCCCCCTATTTGTTGGAATTGGGCCTGGAAAACCCGATATAGGGCTGTTTTCCATTATAAGGTAATTTAAACTATAATTGCAATTTGCTAATTTATAGCTATAATTAATTAACCTAGTTGCCTAAGGGTAAATACCCTATTTAATTTAGGATTTGCTATACCGTTTGCCTTTTAACGGGTATAGGCCTGTAATTACCAATTACAGGGTTTATTGCTATTCTCAATGGTTAAAGTCCATTAAAATACAGGGTTGGAATCCCTAAAATCCCCAATTAATGGGTGCCCTGGTATTTGTACCAATCCAGGTGCACGTAACGAAATCAATTCGTTAAATGGGTGCAGGGTAAATTGCAGGGTGAACTGCAGGGTATCGTGCAGGGTAAACTAACCATTAACGTAATTCCGTTAATGGGTTTGTGGGCTATTGTAAACCCTTTTAAACGCACTTGGATTTAATGGGTTATTAGCGAACGAATACAGGGGTTTTTGGACCTGACTCGCTAGCGTAAACCCTATTAAAAATTTGAGCCAATTACAGTGGCGTGCACGATCCACAAAAACCACACCAAAAATTTTTTTTTGGATTTGCAATGCAAGCGATCGCTGCAGTACCTGAAAGGGCCTGAGTCGAGCGCTAATTTTTAGCGATCCCCACTGTAAATACAGGGGGGTTAAATGCTGAATTAGCGCCTAAAACCAACAATTTTGCACAAAAACAGCAATATTTTCGTCAATATACGTACTGTAAAAATGCGACAATAACCAAAATAAAGCCTAAACTTCAGGCTTTCCAGCGATGTAAAATGCACTTTAATGCACAAGCTAAAACCTCTCCGGGCTCATAACCTGTTAACAATATAGGTTGTTAACAGGGGGTTAGGTATTAGCCTAGGTGCGGCGTGGTGCTAATTGCGTTGTAAAAACCTGTAATTACAGGGTTTATATACACTAAATTCACTAATTTGGGCATTAATAAATTTAATTCATTGGTGGGGGAGATTTTGTTTTATTTCCCTTACATACTTTCCGACATCGAAGTGGGGGTCCGCACGCCAGAAAACGTTCCGGTGCCGCACACGATTTTCCGCAAAATTATTTTATATACGTTGTTGAAAAAACACCTTTATTTCCATATAAACCATTTCTGGGTTCGCATTGATTTGCTGATTTAGTGAAAATTTCAACCAAGTACAGGGTAGTTGATTCGTAAGTGCAGGGTGGGTATAAGACCCGGTACAGGGTAAAACCCCATTCGCTGATTTTGAATCGCAACTCCTGCACCACACACACAAAATGTAACAGAAAATCCGACAGCCCCAACAGCCCCACTTCGGCACTATTTATTGTGGCTTATATACAGATAAAAGTGGACCCATTACATGCTAAATAACGCATATAATGAAGAAATACTAATCCCGGGCTAAAACTATAAATATATTATTTTCACCGCAATAACCAATTATTGGGGATTCGTGGATCCATTATTAAATTGTTGTAATAAAGGGTTCCCAATTAAATGATTAAAAACGGTCTTTGTAAAACAGCGTACTGGTAACTTCATCTAAATAATCCGTTATTTATACCCTCGTTTCAATTTCGGGTGGGAATCGTGTTATAGTTTGTTAGGCCGTATTACGTTTATAGGCGTATACCGGGTATTTTTCCACCGTTTCGTTCCAAATTTCGGTTATATAAAGCTGTTAAAAAATAGATATTTCCTCCGGGACCGTAGCTAATACGTTTTGCGGTAATGTTTACAAGGAACCGATTATCGTTAGACTGAATATTGGGCGCAAAATTGCCCCTTTTTTTTGCTAATTTCGTTTTGCTCCCGTTTTAATGATGTGAATAAGATGGGTCGCTAACAGGGGTTTAGGTATTAGCCGAGGTGCGGCGTGGTGCTAATTGCGCTATAAAGGCCTGTAGTTACAGGGTTTGAATGCACTAAATTATTTATTAAATTGGTTCACTAATTATGGGATTAATAGCTTATATTTATTAATGGGGGAGATTTTGTTTCGTCCCCCTTACATATTTCCCGACATTGAGGTGGGAGTCCGCACGCCGGAAAGCGTTCCGGTGCCGCGCACGATTTCCCGGAAAATTATTTTGATTAGGTTGTCAAAAAAACACCCTTATTCCCATACAACCCATTTTTGGGTTCGCACTAATTTGCTCATTTGGTGAAAATTTTGACCCAATACAGGGTGAACCCCATTCGTTAACACTTTAAACCGCAATTCCTATAATATAAAATATAGCAGAAAATCTAAAAACCATAACAGCCCCATTTCGGTACCATTTGTTCTGGTTTATATATAAATAAAAGTGGACCTATTGTATGCTAAATAACGCACATAATTGACACCTTCTTTTTTTGCTATTGTCTAAATACGGTCGGTAAAGAAAAGTATATAAAAATAAAGAATTAAAAAGAAATCCCCCTTATTGTTACGACCACACAGTTGGGCCGGTACCAATGAGGCCAGGCAGGGTCACACCTCTCCCAACGACACCCGGCTAGAAAAGGCACCGACCGACAGGAAATAGGATTATATAAGGAAGGGACTACGTGACCCCACGTGACCGCCAAAAAAACAATACAATTAATGTGTTATATCTTAATTATAGCAAAACAAATAATATGCTGGTTAGGGGATATACTACGCACATTATACCCAGGACGACGGATTATATAAAAATACGTTTATTATTATGTAAATAGAATTTAGTTTACGATTATTTAGCAGCAATTAATTTGTATCCAACTTATTACCTACCCCGGAATCGATCATAATTTCACCCCAGCTATTGAGAACCCCAGTTACCCAGTTAAGACGTTCAAGTGCTTCAACCCACTGTACTGTACCCTAAAAACAGGTTACCCGATACTTTAATCGTAACACTTATGTCCCAACCCGATTTGAACTCCCGATATAAACCCCCTGGATAACTCAGCCGTTTATAACGACCCACGACCCCGGAATTGGACGAACCCCCGATTTGCGTAATATGAATCCACGGAATTAATTATTAAACCAGGTAATTAATCTGGCTGTTCGCTGGTAACAGTTCCAGTTAGGCATAGTATATATGGTATTTCGAATGCTTAAATTGCCCAAAACGTAAGGTTTTTTAATTTCAATTCAACTTTGGATATAGGTCCGGTAATTCTGGGTATATGGTCGGGATAAATGGCTTAATAATTAACCTGTATAAAGTAGATTCGGGTAGTACGGTCGGTATTGGGCTAACAAAAATCCAATACTTGCAAATAAAGGAAGTGTAATGGGTAATAATGAGCTAACGGACTAATTTAAAATGCCTAGAAATTTAGTAGGTAAAAACTAAGCTTTTTATAGGGGTTTAAGCTTTATGAAGTTTCAAAAGACTTTTTGAATTGGAAGCGTTGGGGGCTTTATTAGGCCATTAGCGGGCATTTGTTTAGATTCCAGGTACTTTAGGGTCATTAATCCTTTTATAACTAATTCTCGTATATAGTAAAACTTGAATAACGTGTATTTAGTACGTTAATAGTGCGTAAGGTAGTATGCGTTAGCTTTAAAGCCTGTATTATTTCCAAGTATTGCGATAAAGCCTTTTATAGGTAGTCCAATCTTTTTAAAAAGGCATTCAAACCATTGTATTTCACGCAGGGCTTCGCCAAGGCATTCGAATTGGTTTTAAAGGTGTTTAAAACCATAATATTACCTCTTTTGCATTTCCACGTTATAGGGCCGCCAAATAGGGTATACAAATATCTGTAAATGGATTTTGAATTTTCCTTAGCCCCGGCAAGTTCGCTATTATGAAAACGCAGTTATTTAAGGCCTTTAAAACCCCCTATCAACGAATTGGGTGGTAATTTAACCTTAAATACTTTATTTCCGTAATAAATAAATAAAAATTCAATACCCGCCAAATAGCGTAATAGGTTTTTAACTAACGCTAAATGGATTATAGCGGTTTTTACTAGGAAACGTAAAAGCCAATGAGCCGCAAAACCGATACCCGTGCGCGTTAATAGCATTAAATACATGAAAAAGCCGATAATACGTTGCAATACTTTGATTTCCAACGCATTTACGGGTTTACCCCGATTATATTTTCGCACACCCGGTTGTAAGGGAAGAAATACAGGTTTGCAATTAATTAATCCGAATGTTACTTATCTTTCTTTTGTATATTAACTTCAATATAGTTAAAGCTGGCGTTTAGGCTTATCCTTTATAATTTACACGTTTAAAAAGTAAGCTGTAGGGTCCTTGTCTTCCAACGCGTATACTTTATTAAAACGGGCTTTTAAAACTTGAACATATTGCAATTTAGGACCTATTAGCAGGGAATCGTTTAGAAAGGTAGCGATAAAGTGTTTGGACTTAGCGTTATCAAAGACAGCGGGATTAAAGATTAACGGTTTGAAACCTTTTTAAAAAGTAGGGTTTTTAGTTTGTTTTACCATTTTTTTGTGCCCTATTTCAAACTGTATAGCGCCTTTTCCAACTGTATAACCTGCAATTTTTTCAAATTATAACCCATCTCTACTAAAGTTTTAACGGTAACAAGGTTATAAGATTTAACCTACTCGTTAAAGCCGTTTGAAATTTGCAAATATATATTTTCGTCGGTAAGGTCACTATTTAAAAACGTACCGATAAAATCGATTTGTTTTATTTCCCAATTTTATGCATTAGCTATAGCTAGTAATATACGCCAGGTAAATGGTATATTAGTGTTAGCAAAAGTTTCGATATAGTCTAGGCCTTCGACCTGTAAAAAACCCCTAATAACAAACCTAGCTTTATATTTTACAGGTTGATTATTTTCATCCTTTTTTAATTTAAACACCGGCCGGGTAAAAACGAGTTTACGGCCTGTAGGTATCTTAATTTTAGGGATAAAACGGAAGGCTTTTGTAATAACGATCTGGTCGAATTTAAACGCTAAAGCAGTTAACCATTTAGCATTTTCAGGGCTATTTAAAACCTGTTTGTAGTTATTTGGTTCACCGTTTCTAGTGGGTTTTTTCTTTATTTTTTTTTGGCTTGAAAACAAAGATAATGTACGTAATTCATATCCATTAAATCTGGGTTTTCGAACTGCGAATTTAACTCCATATTTTTTATTTTAGGTGGTGAAAACACCGGAAATTCCGTTTCTTTAGGTACCGGATTAGGTAACGCTACCGTTGTAAGCTCCGGGGGGCGAACGGTAGCTGTATAGGCCTAAATGGCACTGTATCTTCAGGGTTTGGATGCCCTGTAACGGGCGGTAACTGCCCTGTAACGGGTGGTAAATACCCTGTAACGGGTGGTAAATAACCTATTTCTTCAGGGTTTTCTGGGGGATAAGTATCCGCTGGAATGCTGTTAATTTCGTCTTCAAGTGCAGAATTAGAATCCCCCTTTAAAAGTTTATTTTTCCTTTTTAAAATTTGCAGCGCTTCCACTGGAATAACCAAATTTTCAGCGGTTATACCCTTTAAAGTATTTGCGGTGAAGGTTTTCTATACGGTCCGTTTAACGGGTGCGTAAACCAAATCTGTAGAATTCGATAAATGGGCTAAAAGCCTCACCGTTTCGGTGCGGGGAACTAATTTATTAAATTTTCGGCGTTTTTCCAGCGGTATAATAGCCTGGTATACGGTATTAATAACCCGAAAATGCTTTTAACTGGGTTTATGCGGTAATCCAAATTGGAATTCGGAATAAATTTGCTCGTAGGATATTAAATCCCCGTTAGTTACCGCTTTACGGTTAATTAAATGAACCACGGCAGGCAGTAAATAATGTTGTAAATATCAAGGTAGCCCTGCCGTTCTAATAATAAGGTTAAGCCTTTCCAGAAAAACTGTGACGGGCCGTTCCGTTAATCCGTTTTGGCCGTGGTTATAAGGAATCGAAATGCTAAAATTAACATTTTTGTTGTTAAACCAATTTTAAAGCTCTATATTAACCTCGTGTTTTCGTCGACGTGAAAATTGAAGGGGTAACGCCCGTACGTAGCTTTTAAAACCCTGAAAAAGCCTTTAATAGCCACTAAAACCGTAAATCCGGTTTTATTTCGTAATGGGATTAACCACCGAAAACGTGATATTCGGTCCGCAAATAGCAAAAATACGGGTTTTTAATTATAAGGATTAAACTTAAGGGTTACTATATTACCCTTTATAAAATCGAAAATATCAGGAGGTGTAAGGAGCGTAACCTTGTTTGTACGCCTAATAAAAATAACTTTGACGCAAATGATATAGGTAATTGCCCTAATTTTATCGAAACTAGGTAGGCCCTTTATAATTTTAGTGGTTTTTTTTAGCAATAATAACCCTATATACCTTAAACACCTGTGCTATAACAGGGCTTTATGGTCCTGGATTTTATCATAATCGCCTGTAGTTCCGTCCTTTTTAGGGGTTAGATAACCGTCGGTAACTCGTTTGAGGTTGAAAAGGAGGTAATTTACAGGGGCCTGCTTTAAGTCCGATATTAAAGGAGGTTTTAACAACGGATCTTTTGTGTGGGGAACCCCCTTTTGTACGGAAATAATTCCTTTTATATTAAGTTGCGTATAAGGGACAGTTAGCGGCCTGCCGGGCCTAAGGGGCCCAATCTTACGTAGATTTCCAGGCCTTTTACCTTTAAGTTTTAGCGTTGTTATAGGTAAATTTACGGCTATTTCTGTATTTTCTTCGGGATTTAGCTTTTCCGTTACTGTATTTTTTTCCAATTCCGAATCGATGCCAATTTTATAATCCCCTTTAGGGTCTATATTATCTAGTTCTCCTTCCAACGGGGTTAGATAACTTTTTGCAACCCCCTGTAAAGCCATATTGAAAGCGGTGTTTCATTTACCTATTATATAGGCGTAATTTGAAATTTTAGATACATCTCGAATAAAGGATATCGCACCCTTTTACCTCCAAACAAAACGAATTTTTAATGGTATTTAGGCGTCCCCACGCCTTGCGATCCTTATTGTATAAGGTACTTTTTCATAATACGACCCCTGTATTGAAATGTATAAAGCTATTAACGATATTTATTCCAAACGAGGGGATATACAAAACGTTATTTAACGTAACCTTTTTAAACTCGTCAATTTTCTGGCCGTAACGGACCTGTATTTTCACAGTTCCGGTGTTAATAAGCTTAACAGGGCCATTCTTTATACCGATTTCAATTATAAAGCCGGGGGTATAATGGGTAAAAAATTGCTTATTTGCAAAAATATGCTGCGTATTACCTGTATTATACAGGATAGGGTGATTTAACCTCCAAGGCCTAGGCGCCCATTTTACTAGGCGTCCAGGAGCCGTTATAGCCCTAAAATAAGCCGCTAAAACCTGTCGTTTTAACGTTTTACCGGTATAATCGAGTTCCGAATCCAATTCCAAACGTAATTTGATAATTTCGCTAATAGCGGAATTAACCTCCTGTTGCAATGTCTGGTACGGTAAATTACTGCCCAAATCACCTGATCGTTCCAGGGCGGTATACGCTGCGCGTTCGTTAACGTTACCTGAAATCGAACCCTTAAATAACTTGGAATCCATGGAAATTATGGAAATTCCCGCGGTTTATTCACTGAAAGAGGATTTAGTATTTTTTACTGTAGTAGAATCGGGATTAGGGCTTTTACCCTTTTGTCGTTTGAAGGTGTTTTCCTGCCTATTGTTTCCCTTTTAAACGCCTTTTTTACCGTTTTTTTAACCCGATTTTTAACCTTTAAACCTACAACTAGCGGTCTTAGCTGTTGTAGAGCTTAAAATCTAATTTTCGGATATAAGGTCCGCTATAAGGTATTGCAAATTTAACTTTTCCGAATATTGGCCTATAGCTTGCAGGGCTCGTTGAGTATTGCGTTGGCGCTCGGTTCAGATAAGAAATACCCCCTCCAGGGCCCTTAGGTACTAATTTCGTACATTTACGGGGTAAATTTGCACGTTAATATTCGCTAACTTGGTCATTAATAACTGAAAATGACTGTTAACCTCCGGTATTAATCCTTTAAATTTCGAACAATTTAAAACGTGGAATTCCCGATAAAGCGAATTTCGACTAATCTCCGGTGCAACGGAGTAGTTGTTTTTCAGGGTTTTATAGGCCGCTAAGGCTTTGGAATACCATGCAATAGATTGTAGAGGTTCTTTGGTTAAACTGTCTTTTAAAGGCAATAATAGTATTGATTGTTTATATTCCCGCAGGGTATGACCAATTTTAGGGTTGGAAATAGATTCCGTTGCTTTTATAGCCCCAAATCGCAATATTAACGCCTTTTCCACAAATCGTAACTGTTGCCTTTTATTATTTTACAATTTTCGGGGAAGGAAAATACCCGTTTCGATAGTTTTCTACCTAACCCGTTACCTAAAATTAGGTTACCAGGTGGATTAGGGGGTGTGGTAGCGGTAGCTAGTTTAGCATCCAAATTATTTCTAAAATTAATAGAATTACCGCTTTTCAGGGTTAATAGGGCAGTTAATTGTCAAATTATCCTTCGAAATTTATTAATTTGCATAGTTAACGTTTTTAATTGCTGATTTTGGGCCTGTGATTTAGGGGTTAGAATTTCGTTTGGGCTGGGTTCAGGCCCCCTATTAGTTGGAATTGGGCCTGGATGGCCCGACATAGGGCTGTCTTCCATTCTAGGGTCGCCTGAATTATAGTTGCAATTCGCTAATATTATCACTATTATTAACTAATCTAGTCGCTAAAAGGTAATTACCCTAATCTGGGATTTGCTATACCGTTTGCCTTCTAACGGTTAAAGGCCTATGATTACCAATTATAGGGCGTATTGCTATTTTCAGTGGTCGAAGTCCATTAAAAATACAGGGTTAGAATCCCTAAAATCCGCAATTAATGGGTGCCTTGGTATTTGTACCAATCCAGGTGCACGTAACGAATTCAATTCATCAAGTGGGTGCTGGGTAATCTGCAGGTTATTGTGCAGGGCAACAACGTGCAGGATAGCGAGCCAAGTAACGTAATTCCGCTTATGGGTTTATGGGCTATTGTAAACCATATTAAAGGCACTATAATTTAGTGGGCTATTGGCGAACGACTACAGAGGTCTCTGGCCCTACCTCGCTAGCGTGAACCCTATTAAAATTTGAACTAATTACAATGGCGTGCACGATCCACAAAAACCACACCAAAAATCTTTGGATTTGCAATGCAAGCGAGTGCTGCAGTACCTGAAAATTAGGCGTGAGTCGAACGTTAAGTTTAGCCATCCCCATCGTAAATACAATGGATTAAATGCTAAATTAGCGCTTATAACCAACGGTTTCGCACAAAAACAGCAATACCTTCGTCAATATACGTACTATAAAAATGCGACAATAACCAAAATAAAACCTGAAATTTAGGTTTTCCAGCGATGCAAAATACATTTTAGTGCACAAATTAAAACTTTTCCGGGCTTATAACCTGTTAAAAAAATGGGTTGCTAACAGGGGTTTAGGCATTAGCCCAGGTGCGGCATGGTGTTAATTACGCTATAAAAGCCTGTAATTACAGGGTTTAAATATATTAAATCATTTACTAAAATGGTTTACTAATTTTGGGATTAATAATTTAGATTTATTGGTGCGGGAAACTTTGCTTTATTTCCCTTATATATTTTCCGAAATCGAAATGGGGGTCCGCACCCCATAAAACGTTCCGGTGCCGCATACGATTTTCCCAAAAATTATTTTGTATGGGGTTTGGACAAAACACCCTCATTACCTTACAAACCATTTTTGGGATCGCATTAATTTGCTAATATGGTGAAATTTTTAACCTAATATAGGGTAGTTGACTCGTAGGTGCAGGGTGGGTGTTAAACCCGGTATAGGGTAAACCCCATTCTCTTACCGTTTAATCGCAACTCCTGCAATATATAAAGTATGACGGAAAATCCGACAACCCCGACAGCCAACTTCGGCACTATCTATTGTGGCTTATATGCAAATAAAAGTGGTCCAATTACATGCTAAGTAACGCATATAATTAACAAATACTACAAATTGGATTTCACGTGGACGTCTATTTATATACGTAATCTAATCCCTGAAACTTTGGTTTTATTATTGTTAAAATTGGTTAAAATATAAACGAGTTTTAATTGTAAATTATACACAAAAGTGGGTATATTTTGTCTATCCGTTTATGTAGCTGCTTCTATGATCCGGTACGTATACCAGAATTCAATGTAACCGTATATATGCATATACGACCCTCCACGTGCAAAAATTATAGAATTGAGTTGAAAATCGGAAATAATATCAAAGAAAATTCAAAATCGAAGACAAAATCCAAAAACCAGTACCGCCATGAACGGATTAAGGGCAAGTGGTATCCAATTCGGCCGCTAAAACAGATAAAAAATAAATCTAATCGTTGCTAAAAGCGGGACTAAACGCTATTTTTAACCTGCAAACCGTATATTTTTAAAAATTTTATTTAGTTTTTATAACGGAGTGTCTGTCGTAAAAATGCCTAAAATAACGCTATAAACGGCGAAAATCAACAAAGTGTCCTTAAACCTGAACCAGACTGATTTTTGGATAGACCCACAGGTACATGCAAAGCCGCAATCGAGCCACGAAATGGAGCGAAGCAAACGAAATGGATCAATTGCGGGGTTCTGGGCTTCAGGGATAAGCCCTCGGACTATTCCAAACTATGGGTAGTATAGCGGTATGTAGCGATAGACGTTTCGTAAAAATCGAAAACGATACGTTTTCATACCGACGTTTTTTTTGTTTGATTGGAAACCCGGGAACGCAAACAATTCACCCGTATTTCGTTTAACTACTGGAGACACCCGACCGTAATAGAAAATCGTTCAATTTTAATAAACAAATTCGCGAAACGTTTTTTATGTCGTATATAATACGTTTTGAATTGCGCGAAAATTTGGCTTTTTTGGTAAAAGTCGTCGTATATACGCGCCAAATGTTCGATAAAATGTTTACAATTATAGATTGCTCCCGTACGCGTTACGGTGTAGAAAAATGGACTACATTCTATACCGCCGCGGTTCAATTGGAGTATACGTACCCAGTTTAATTGCTTCAGTTTCCGATAGATTTCCCGTAACGCAATAATTTACATGAAATAATTTATTTCCAAATCATAATCACGGCCGGTACGCCGTTAAACGGTGGGAAGCTATGTTAAAACCTTTGTTTAAACAGCCGTTACCTTTACGTAAATATAATTGCGTTTATGTATCGCAATTGTATTTCAATAATACGTTTTTCCAATATTGCAATATTCGTTATTGAATTTTGGTACGGGGCATGGGTTTCCTTTCCTGGTTCCGATATTAGGTTAAGGACTATTATATCTTTATTAAGCGTGAGGAAGTATTATTCAATATATTAACGGCATAAAAATCATTCAATATTTTTGCTGGTATTAATATTAAATTTAAAAAGCAAGGGGAGGAAAGATGAGCGTGTCCGGGGCGTAATAATATCGTTCCATTTCTTCTATTATCCCCGACCGGCTTTTGTACTTTATCACGTAATACGCGCCTTAGACACGATTCCATAATATGAATTTTGTATTTATAGGCCGTTTTTAAAATGATATATGCAGCTTTTAGATGAACATATTTTCTCGAAAGTTTAGTGAAAAAAAGTGTAATTATATTCTGAATTTTTACCTTTTAGTAAAGCAGTTGTTCATATATATATATATATTTCTATATGCTATAACCTAGCTTTATTTCCAATCTAAACACTTTTTGGACATTCAATATCCCCATCTGGCTTTGCGTTATTATTTGTGTCTAATCGAAACCCGTGTGCGTTTGCCATTATCGCCAAAATTAATTTAGCCTGGCAATTTTGTCCAAATTTAAAGAAATACAGGGACGGTTCACCGTTAAGTTCAAAACCATAGGTTAAACCGGCGTGGCCAGTAGCCATACTTGACGACCTCGTTTGATTGGGTAAACAAAGATAAGCTACACAATTGGGCGGCTCTCGGTTATTGGAGTTTGTATTCTTTGCAGTACCAGCAGCGGTAGTGGTGGAAATACCGCTGAAAAACGCGGTAGTGTAAAAGATAGTTTGAAACTGCATGTTGATAATTTTTAACAAATAGATCGGCGGATTCAATAATGGTCTAAAATTGTGAATCAATTGATTTTGTTAAAGAAGCTATGGGTTAAAAGTATATTTCGTCTCNNGAAAGGGGCGTTTTAATATTAATTTATTATTTAAATTCATACCTTTTTTTTTCTGTGCCTGTGAAATTTAATTGATTGTAGAAATCATTTCGGATTGTCCGAGGCTCCGGTGGTTATAAGCTTCTATATCAGTACAAGGCTAAAGCTTACAGATCATTTGGAAATTTATCTATGCACAAACAAGCCTGGAAAACTTGCTTTTATTATAATTTATGGGAAAACTAACCCCTACACTTACCCTCGGAATTGCCGTTAGACCCACCAATTACGCCGCAGGTAAATATAGCCACGCTGGGCCAGGGTTCCAGAAACCCTGACTCTAGGAGTTCTTCCCTAAAACCCTAATCTCAGGGCTCATCCCTGAAGCCCAAAGTTCCACAATTAATCGGCTTCGTGGCTCCATTGCGGTTTTGCAGTATTTCGTGGTAGGGGTTAGTCTCAGGGCGCATCCCTAAAGCCCAGAACTCCACAATTGATCCACTTGGTTCGCTTCGCTCCACTTCGTGGCTCAATTGCGGCTTTGCAATGTATTTGTGGGTCCATCCAAAGATCATTCTGGTTCAGGCGCGATTTTTTCGGCCAATTAAATTGGCCGAAAAGCCATGTGGCTGAAAGGTACGTGGAGCGCTCGGTCCCCACTGCGAAGCAGGGAGGTCTAGTCTAAGCACTGAGACTACATTATAAAATCGATCGCGGTTTGTAATTTAAAATTCCTAAATAGTTAAAATAATTAACAATTACAATACCTGCAAAAAAATGTACGAAGTACTTGTGGGTTAAAACATTTAGATTATGTTAATGTCTTGAAAGCAACATCGACAAATATACGGTGACAAGGGTAGTCTCAGGGCTCATCCCTAAAGCCCAGAGCTCCACAATTGATCCACTTCGTGGCTCAATTGCGGCTTTGCAATGTACCTGTGGGTCCATCCAAAAAACACTTTGGTTTAGGTCTGAGGATAATTTGTCGATTTTCGCCGTTTATGGCGGTATTTTTGGCCTTTTTTCGACCGACATTTCTTTATTATTCCACAATTACGCAAAATATTAAAAAAAGAAAATATCGTTAAAAATAGCGCCTAATATCGCTATTAGCAGCGATTTAATTTATTTTTTTATCTTCTATAATGGCCGAATTCGATACCACCTGCCCTTAATCCGTTTATAGCGGTACTGTTTTTTCGATTTTTTTTTTCGATTTTCGATTCTTTTTAACATTATTTTTGATTTTTAACCAAATTTTATAATTTTTGCATGTGGAGGGTCGTATATATATATGTATATCGTTAAAATGAATTTTGGTGCATATACTATCCTGTATAAACAGTTCAATAAGCGGATAGGCAAAGTATATATTTTTTTATTTATAATTTCCAATCGAAATTCGTTTATATTTTTACCAATTTTAACGATACTGAAACCAAAACTTTAGAGATTCGATTACGTATATAAACAAACGTTCAAGTCTAATCCCATTTATAATATCGGCTTTGAAAACTGTTTAATAAAAATAAATGCTAAATGTGTATTTTAGAAATCCTTTTGCTTTATTTAATTAATTTTATATTATTTTTGTTTTGCAGTCACATTGTGTGGCTTTTGCACGTGGGGGGGGGGGGGTGGTATAAATATTTTTAACATAACATTACATTTTGATACGTATATCTGACTATATAAACCGCCAAATATGCGGATAGGTAAAGTGTATTTAATTTTATACATATTTTACAATCGAAATGCTTTCACATTTTTACCACATCAATAGAACCAAAACTTGAAAAAATGAATAATGTATATGAAAAAACGTGAACGTAAAACCCGATTTACAATACCGGCCCTTTTTGTTTTTTTATATAAAAAATGCTAAATTTGTGTTATTAGTATTTTTTGCTTTATTTGATTAAACAAAATTTATAAAACAAAACTCAAATAAGATTTATGAATAAATTGGTAAAGGAATGCATAAATTAAAAATATTTCAATTTTCTCAATATTTGTGTAAATTATTTAGTTTTTTAACAAATTGTTAATTCATATGAAAACATTCATAAAACTGTTCTTTTTATCGATAATTGCATGCACTTTGCAATGTTAGGTCTATTAAACTATAGAAACTGTAATTTAAACTAAAATTAATATTATATACTATTATTGAAAATAAGAATTAAATATAATGAAAAATTACAAATTTTACTCAAGATTTTAATATCTTTCCAAATACAGTGGCTATCAAAACGCGGCGGGCATTCAAATAATCAACAAACTCCAATCAATTCAACGCAAATTACTGTATATTTTTATAATCTTTATTTGTTTTTTAATTCGAATATTTAATTGTATATTATGGTTACACCATTTGTTTTTATCATTATTATGCGAATATATTGTATATACCCGCTATAAACGCCAAAATACCACAAATTATCCTTATATTAATAAAATAATTATTAGCGATATCGCAATATTAGGTATATTATTAATAATACCGTTATAAACGGCGAAATGCGACAAAATGTCCTTAGACCAGAACGAGCGTGATCTTTTCGGCCAATATAATTGGTCGAAAAGCTATGTGGTTAAAAGGTATATGGAGCGTTCGGTCCCCACTGCGGAGCAGGGGGGTCTAGTTTGAGCACTGAGACTATGACAAGGCGTGGTTTTTTTGCCTGCCACCATAGTAGGTAGGGGTAAAAATCACCACCCTTGAACAGTGCTGGCCACTTTGCAGGTGTGTGGAGCCCTTCGGATTTTAAACCTTTTTAATAGCAATTCCGGCCCAGATTAACACAGGTACAAAACCTTACGCACAGGTAACTAAAGCGAAATACTGTAAATAGATGTATTGTATTAAAATCGATTTTAAAGCTATTTAAAGGCTAGATTCACCAGGCTATATATATACCGTTGGCGTTAATTACGTTACGCATCCGTTAAGGTATAACTTCCAACCGTTTACGTAGATACGATTCCGGAATCGCATCCCAAGCTTCCTGGACACGTTGCCGTATAATATTACACAGGACTTTATCCTAATTCCCGTATTTATATTGCAAATAGTCCCTTGTTTTAATTCACACGTTTTCGAAAGGGTTTCAATCCGGTAAAAAAAGGGGCCAAATAATAATTGCGATACCTAATAAACTTATTTATGCGATCGTATTTTTGGTAATATACTCCAGAATGTTATTATATATAAATTAAAGAGGGTTACCGGCAAACCGGTTATTAACTAAATAATTGTAGATAACCTGAATAATATATTGGCAGTAAATATTTGAATCGATTTTATCCAAATTCCTTTCCCCAAAAAAGCCCGGCCCTTCACCAGTTACCTTTGAGAAATAACCCCAAAACATACAGCCCCGTTTTTTTGGAGGCGTTCGCTTTCATAAGTTATATTATTTTCTTAATAGCTTCGCTTATAACGTTCGCTTATCAATGCGTTTTATACGAGGCCTACGTTTTGTTAAACCAGAGTATTTGTGCCCAATTTTAGTAAGTTAAAATGAGGTGCGTTTCTGTAAGAGCGAACCTTTTTTGGCGTGTGGTCTCGGTAATATGGGGCTTTTTGGCTATTTATTGGCCGTAACCGTGAATATGCAGCGTATTCCTAAGTACGTATATGCCGTATTTCCTTTTCAAAAACGCTGTCACGAATTGTTCCTTACCTATACATTTATTTTCACGGTTAGGCGAAACGAATTCGACGAATTGGTCCATTTTTTCTGCAGTTATTATAAAGGGCCGGCCGGACCGGCCGCGGTGCCGAAAAATCGGGTCGATAAAAGCTTAACGGATTTAATTTCGTGAAAAACCGGTGATTGCAGTAATTTGGAACTTGGATAACCCGGCATTATAATAAAGAGTAGGAACGCGTGTTCGTTGGAATTCGGTAAGGTGTTGAGTTGCGGTGGTGATTGGCGTGGATTTTAATAGCGATTTGCTAGTTGTTTTGCAGGGTTAATAATAACACTTTGCGGTTATATAATCTAACAAAGAAGAATACAAAAAGAATTGATCGCGGCCGTGATTTTAGGTGTCAAAGTCGTTAAATTAACGAATACGTATAAAAAACAACTGCGATACCTATAAAAAAAGCACGAATTACCTGTGGGGTTAGAAGTTTCTACATTATACCAACATTAGTTAGCGTTGTGAAAGTTACATCGATAAATGTACGGTGACAAGGGGTGGTTTTCTTTTGCCTGCCACCGTAATATACCTGTAAGTCCATCCAAAGAACGCTTTGGTTTAGGTCTGAGGACAATTTGTTGATGTTCGCCGTTTAGAACCGTATTTTTAACAATCGGGCGATTAATATTCAGTTGTAAAAAAATTAATAGAAATTGTAAAAATAGACGGTTTTATTACGACCAGACAGTCGGGTCGGTACCAGTGAGGCCAGGCGGGGTTAAACCCCTCCTGACGACACCCAACCACAAAGGTCACCGACCGACAGGGATAGGATTACGGAAGAACCCAGTCACGTGACACAAAGTGACTGCCAAGGAAATAATTTCAGTAATCCTTGGGAGATTATAATAAGTTAAAAGAAATAATCTCTCCGCTTATGGCGGCACTATTTTTTCGATTTTATTTCGATTTGCGATCTTTTTTATTTTATCTTTATTTTTCACCAAGTTGCAGACGTTTTGCACGTGGGGGGTAATATACGTATAAATACCGGTAAATTAAACTTTGGTGTGTATACCTAATGATATGAGCCGTTCAATAAGCGGATAGGTAAGGTATATATGATTCTTATATATAATTCACAATCGAAACGCTTTTATACTTTTACCAATTTTATCGAGAATAGAATCAAAACCTCAGGAACTGGATGAGGTATATGTACAAAGGTCTACACGGAATCCGTGTTTCGATATCGCCTTAATGATGTTTTTATTAAAGAAAATAGTAAAATTGTATTGTTTTTATATTTCTTATTTTCTCTACAAACCAAAGTGCGTAAAAAAAACGTTGAATAATGGTTATATATAGTAGTAAAATGCAATTGCTGAATGAAGGTTTCTTTCGATATCACGAATAATTGGGCGAATTATTAAGTGTTTAATAAATTATTTATTCAAATAAGCATTTTAATATAATATTGATTTCAAGCGACAATTGCATGTACTTTCCACCCCTACGTTGAATTAAAAGCCTTTTTTATATAAATACCCTTTATCCCAACCAAATGCCATTATTGAAAATAATAAATTAAATATCATAAAATGCATCCAAAATTAAAAGACATATTTAATACTTAAATATCTATAGAACTAAAAGAGCTATACCAACGGCTTTTGCGTCAGAAAAACGTAAAATGATCAAATACTGCAACGCAGGTTACCCCATATTTTTACGATTTCTATTTTTTTATTTATTCGAATATTTACTTATATACAGTGATTATACTGTTATTGCTGCGTTCACAGTGCGAACATAGTGCAAATACCGGCCATGAGCGGCGAAAATCGACAAGTTGTCCTTAGACTAAAACGAGCGCGATTTTTTTGGCCAATGCCATTGGTCGAAAAGCCATGTGGCTAAAAGGTACATGGAGCGTTCGGTCCCCACTGCGAAGCAGGGTGGTCTAGTCTGAGCACTAAGACTACCTCGCGGCGCGGTTTTTTAATCGCCAACGACGCATTACATCGTTTCGCCGCTCCCAATTAATTTAATTCCTCCTTTAACTTTTTCACCTTTTCCTGTAAATTCCGTAGCTTTTTAACCAAATTTTCAACACGTATTAACGTCAAATTGGTACTAATAAATTCGGTTCAAAATCGATTACGCGCTCTTTTAATTATAAAATCTGCCGGATTGACTTCTCTTAAAATCCATTTAATCTTTTCAGTTTCACGATTTTCATATAATTATTTCAAATTTTAAAGATTAATAATAAATCGTTTTTTGGCCATAATCCCCAGCTGAATTAAACATTGGTATAATAATAAATCATCCGTGTATATTACTAGAGGTGAAAAAAGTTCATCTATCTTTTCCAGGATAGTCGCAATAATGGTTTTCAATATAAATCCAATATTAAATCCATGAACTATACCATAGATTTCGCTTGCTAATGCGTTTTTTTTTAACTTTGTAATATTTGGCCGACAACCAACATATAATACTAGCGGTTATTTGAAAGCCGGCTACCTGTTCCTCGGAGTATTCGTTCCCGTAAAACATTATATATTTGATTTGGGAATTAAGATTTTTGTTATTAGCGAAGGACCCGTCGATAAACACGTATAATTTCGCCGTTTTAAAATCGTTTTAAATATAGGAAAAGCCTTTTTGTGCGCTTTGGCGCTGCCAATCGATTCGCTTATTTACTAAATTATAATCTTCGTTATCGGGTTTTATTATTTGCGCGGCGGCGGTATAATCGAATACAATTTCCGGTTAACAGATCTATATAACGTACGCTCTTCTGACTTGTTAAATTCTATATTTATGCTTTACTCCTAATTGGTTCGTCGTTATATGTTGCAACCTGTCGAATTATTCTTTTTAGCGCATAGATAAACCTTTGTTATAAATTTTGATTAAATAACCGTTAAAGCTTTACTCGTCCCCTGGCTATATAATCGTTCATAGTTTGACCTAAAAACCTGATGTTTCGAGCTCCTGTTACTTTTTCCAAATAAACTCTTTATTTCCCAAGTTTAACGTATTATCTATTTGCATTCCCACACTACCAAAATTGTCGTTTTGCTTAGAAAGGAGTAAATACGGATTGTTAGGAGCAGGCCTTATAAAGGCCCTGCGACCACACGTTAAATGCAGTCGGCTGCATTTTTCATGCGCGCAGCCTATTAAACAGCGGTATAATCAACAATATATATTGGTAATACTATTATTTTTGCCAATACGGTGCAAATACCTGCCACGCACGTAATTTCAGGGCTTATCCCTAAAGACCAGAACTTAACAATTATAGCCGATTGTGGCTTTGCAATGTACCAGTGGGTCCATTTAGAAAACGCTTTGGTTTAAGTTCAAGGTAGTCTCAGTGCTTAGTAAGGCCTGCCAAAACCCGAAAACAGGTTTAGCCCAACCCGGCCCGCCAACCCATGGGTCCTTGGCAGGGACCCATAATGGCCCACAGGTTTTTTTGGCGGGTAAATGGGGGCCCGCGGGCTGGCGGGCTTAACCCGAGTTGGGTAACCCGCGGGTTTTCGTATTGGGGCGATTAAAAAAAAACAATAATTTGAAAGGAATACGAATTTATTAAAATTAGGATAAAAGTTTAATAAATAAAGTGTATCCATCCGTGTAACTATCGATTAGCAGGTATTAAAATTAAAAATAAAGTAGTATAATGGAAGGGAAATTATGGTAACTATTTTAAATAATTATCCCTTTTTTCAAGCCCATTATTTTGTTCTTTACACAATTTGACTAATATTCTCTATATTTGTATAAATATAAATAAAGTTAGCTTAGTTATCCTGCTGCTTTTGCAGCTGCTTTTCCTGTTTTTATGCTATTTTTCCTGTTCGTTTCCAAAGTTATTTTCATGTAAATTGCTAGGTAATAAAAATAAAAACGAAAAGCAAGTCGAATCCGCAGATAAAAACGAAAACGACGAATCTGCGATAATAGTTAATTGTTGTTAACAATATGGGTTGCTAACAGGGGTTTAGGCATTAGCCTAAGTGCGGCGTGATGCTAGTTACACTATAGAGGCCTGTAATTACAGGGCTTAAATGCACTAAATTATTCACTAAAATGGTTCACTAATTTTGGGATTAATAGGTTTAATTCATTGGTGGGGGAAACTTTGCTTTGTTTCACTTACATACTTTCCGATATCAAAGTGGGGGTCCGCACCCCGTAACGTGTTCCGGTGCCCCACACGATTTTCCGAAAAATTATTCTGTATGCGTTGTTGAAAAAAAACCCTTATTTCCATACAAACCATTTCTGGGTTCGCATTAATTTGTTGATTTGGTGAAAATTTCAACCCGGTACAGGGTAGCTGACTCGTAAATGCAGGGTGGGTATTAAACCCGGTACAGGATGAAACCCCACTCGCTGACTTTGAATCGCAATTCCTGTAACACATATAGCGGAAAATCCGACAGCCCCAACAACCCCACTTCGGCACTATCTATTGTGGCTTATATACCAATAAAAGTGGACCCACTACATGCTTAATAACGCATATAATTAACAATTGTATCAAACCTTTTTCAGCAGTTTTAGGGAGTTTTTTACCAGCCATTTTGCGTGGTTTTTTGCCTGTTATTTTGGCAAATAACGTAGCTTTCGCTATTTTGGAAACTTTTGGGAATTTCGATGCAAAACGTGAAGGGTTTTAACCATTAGGACCAAATAAAATCGAAACAACGGGTATTAGTGATATAAGGTTTACGTTTTTGGGGCCAATATGGAAATAACCAGCCGTTCAAAAATCTTTTTGGCTGGAATACTGGGGATATACCTATTTATCCATAGAATCAAGGATATACTTAACGAAATATTTATCCTCAACTTGGATAAAAATACGGCGAGCGTGGATGGCGCAGAAATTTGTAATTGAATAATATTAAAATCGTTATATAGGATGGTTATAATGAAGAGTTTTTGTAAAAAAAGTGACAAAAAAACACTTAACCGCTTTTTATAAAACTATAAGGGGAATTAAGTGGAAGCGGAAACTATATTTATATTGTTAAACCGATTCTCGCACTAAGCGTTGGAAGGGAGCTCTAGGGATAAATAATTCACGGGTTTTTAAATATTACCTAATTTCGCTGAAGCAATTATGAAAATAAAGTTAATATAGAATTGTAAAATAGAAAATAGATAAAACTTATTACCAGGTTTAAACCGGGGATTTGGCCCCTTTTTACCCATTAATATGTTTTTTTAACACCTTTTATATAAATTAAGGAGAGGTTAAAGGTTTTTTGCCTGCAGTCGAAAGGAGAACTTGGGCGCGAGGAGCCATTTTAACCAAACTAATTAAAAATAACCTAGTGTTTTAGGGTAAGCCAACGGCGTAAGGACCGATAAGTATCCTTATTGGTGTTATTACTAACGTTGAAGGGAAAAGGAAGGAAAGGTGTATGTCCGGGTCGTAGTAATGTTTTTCCCTTTTATATATTATCCCTAACTCGCTCCTATATTCTATTACGTAATACGTACCTTTGGCACGAATTCATAATATAACCCGTATTCGCCCGTCCCCCACTAGGTGTGGTCCCAATTTGAAGGTATAGGAATAATATAATAGGCGCGTACCTTTTTCCTAATTCCCGCCCCGTTATCGTCGCGGTCCCGATATAATATATTTTGGGCGTTAATACTATTTATCATAATCCACCCGTCCATTGTTTTGGGCGGTGTAGATCCCTGGTCGGGTTTTGCCCGTTTGCTTATGGGTAGGGTTCTATTGCGATTTTTCCGTCGTACCGTTCGCCCGCGGGCGTTTATCGTGGTTTATTTTCCTTTTACTTCGGGCGGTATAGGTCCGTGGTCGAGTTCTGCCTTTTTACTTTTGGCCGCGGTTGTATCGCGTATCTTTTATCTTATTTCCCGTTTACGGGCGGTTATCGCGGTTTACCTTTTTTTGATTTTAGGCGGTATAGGTTTATTTATTTATTAATGTAATTTTTTCCCCTCAATGGTCGCGGTTCTTACCTGTCGCACTTTTTCCGCGTTATGGTCCTGGTTATTTTTACTTTTCAATTCCTTTTTTACCAAAATTTTTTTCGTACTTTTATTTTTTTCGTCCCCGTTTTCTCCCTTTTTCGTTATTTTATCGATTTTTTCAAGTTTTTCCATCGCCCCTTTCCCTGCCCGTATTACCTTTATTTTATCCATTTTTATTACCTATTCGCTTTTATTTATTATTTGTATCGTTATTTATCGCTGCCAATTTATCGTTACCATTTCCCGGGCTTTTAGTCCCTGGATCCCGTTTTAAATAACGCCTGGATAAACTAGTGCTAATGGTGGACATAACCGGCCTTTAAACCGTGGTGGTTAATTAATTTCGTCGTATAACGATAATAACCGTATAATTATAAATTGTATCGATTGAATACCGATTAGGTGGTATCGCTAATTTGTATTCACAGCGTTTTCGCCGCGCTGTCGATACCGCAACACTTTAAAATAATTTAAATAACGACGAATATACCGTTCCGGAAAATGTGCTTATTTTCTACGTCTCCTACGTAAAAACGTCCAAAATAAATGGGGTTTGGGAATATAATCCTACCCCCGACGGTATTGATTACCAGCGATATTATGACACCAGAAAATCGCATTATTATCGTAGCGAAACCGCCTATGTTTTTAACCTTATTTTTCGCCGTTGCCTACGAAAATTAAAAACCACGATTTATAATAGTCGTTTTATTGTTTAACCTTCGGTTAAAGGTACCGTCGTGGACGGGAAAAAATTCCTGGTAAAAGTTTAGTCCTGTCCCGCAATTTTTTACCGCGCATATTAATTGGGTCCGCGCTTATTAGGACGTATAAAATAAAATAACCAATTCCGGGGCCGCGACGACCTTTACCAAAACTATTATTTTCGCTATTATATTTAACATTCCCTCCCGTAGGGGCGGTAGTTGTAACCGTTAATTAATATAAATTTTCGTACGCAGTTTTATTCATCAGGAAATGCGTCTTGCTCCTTTAATATATAATTGTTTCGATAATATTATTAATTAGTAAACTTTTTAGGAACCTAAAACGTCGCGTGATAAGGAAAATTTGCAGGAAACGCGCTGAAATAATAATATTTTCGCTATTTCAATTGCTATTTTAACCCCTTCCCCCGCAGCCCCGGTACGTTAATTTCGTCCCGGGTATTCCCCGCGCTTTTTTACTTTTATTACCACCACGTTTCGTCGTCGTTTCCAACCCTTTTTTCGCGTTATTTAATCGTTTTTCGTTTTGCCCGTACCCCGACCCGGTATATACTTAGTTTTTCGCGCCCCCACGCTCCCATTTCGTCGCGCTTTTGTACTTTTGGACGTAATATGGATAAAAACCCGTTTTTTCAGAAGGTCCCGGCGTAAATACTTTTTGATCGAAAATAATGTACGTTGTTATACCGCCCTATTACGGGGGGTTGACCAACTCGTTAAGCAGTCGAAATTTCCGATTTCGGAAAATAACGCGGAAAATAATAAAATAAAGAAAGGAAACGTTAAAATGGGGGAGGGAAAAAAGGAGGAAAAAACTTAAATAGTAAATTGGAGGCGTATAATTTAATTTTCGATTAATATTTGATCGTCGCCCGGGGTTATCGCTTCGCATTATTTACATTATATTAATTCAAAGATTACGTGGGTAAGATGGGGCCACGCCGCCCCAAAACTAAATAATTTGCGTAATCGTCGGTTTGTTTTTATTGTTTTTCGCACTGGGAAAGGGTTTAGTTTTTCGTGTTTTTTTAACCGTGTAATTAGTTAAATTAAGATTTGTTTTGGGTTTACCGCGTCTTTTTTTTACCAGGGAATCGTCGGCTTTTTTATTAATTATAATAGGTTCCTGGTCCGGTTGGATATTTCATTGCTGGCGTCGTCTCGATATTAGGTAATTATTCAACCGGGCCGGCCTTTATTTCGTTTCGAATTCGTTTAACAACCGTGAACTTTTCATTATTGATAAATTTCCCTACGTAGGTCCGTCGTATCTTTTCCATTTTACCAAAATTTTACGTTTCTGCTTTTTTCCTATTGCGTTTTTCGTGCCCAGAACTTTTCCATTACCCATTTTTTCGCGGTATTATTATCCAAATGTAATATCGGTACGTATTTGGAACATTAATAGGTTATCCGCGGTTTTTTCGATTAATTTTACGTAAAAAATGGGGTGAATTTTTTTCGGGACGTTTGACGTCGCCATTAGTAGTGTAAAATCGCTATAATAAAATATTTATGCGTTATGAATTTAAACATTTTATTTGGGCGGTTAATTGTAACGTTCTATAAATTAAGCAAAACTTTATCCCTTATTTTGAAACGTTCCGCCGGTTTTTGTATTTTATTTACGTTTTTCTTTGGGGTTGTTATATATAAATTATAACGCCGTGGGCCACGTTTAAATCGTCTTTAAAATGCTGTAAAAATAAATTCGCGTGGTTTTTGGGCGTAAAACCCGGCCTTCCATTTGTTTACATTATCGGGACCACGTTTATTTCGTAACTTAATAATAACCTATTAAAATTAATTCCCGTAATTAACAAATTTTTATTATATCACGTTGATTAAACGGCGGGTAGATATCCGGACTAGTCTAGTTAGTCGCATACCACGAAGGGCTTTAAATAATATTGCATTTCCTAAATAATACGTCCCGTATCATTATCCGTTTTTGGGTGGTAAAACGTCGATAATAATTGTAAAATCTTTATTTATCGGTACAATTCCGACCAAAAACCTTTTACCCAATTTAACCCCCGGTCCGATATAATCGCGTTAATGAAACCCCTAAGCCGCCACTAAGTAAAAACGAATTTTGCGGCGCAAATTTCGGCTTTTATCGAATTTATCGCTTTTAATTGGATATATTTCGAAAATCTATTAATTATAACCATTATATAACGTGGCGTATCCACATTATTACCCGGAAAATCAGTTATAAATTAATGGAAATTTATTTCCAAAATTTATCCGATACTAGTGAGGCTTATAGTAATCCTTATTTACGTCGCATCGACGGTTTATCCTGTGGTAAATATCGCAATTGCGTACGAATCGTCGGATATATTCGACCATCCCGTCCCTGCTAATTATATGTGTTATTTAGCAAATAATGGGTCCACTTTCATCTGTATGTAAGCCACATCAGATAGTGCCGAAATGGGGCTATTGGGGCTGTCGGATTTTGTATTATATTTTATATTGCAGGAGTTGCGATTTAAAGTGTTTGCGAATGGGGTTTCACCCTATACCGGGTTTTTCACCCACCTTGCACTTACGAATCAGCTACCCTGTACCGGCTTAAAATTTTCACCAAAATAGCAAATTAGTGCAAACCTAGAAATGGTTTATATGGTGATGAGGGTGTTTTTTCAACAACGTATACAAAATAATTTTTCGGAAAATCGTGTGCGGCACCGGAACCCTTTGCGGGGTGCGGACCCCCATTTCGATGTCGGAAAATATGTAAGGGAAACAAAGCAAAGTCTCCCCCACCAATGAATTAAATCTATTAATCCCAAATTTAGTGAACAATTTAGTGCATTTAAGCCCTGTAATTACAGGTTTTTACAACGCAACCAGCACCACGCCGAACCTAGGCTAATGCCTAAACCCCTGCCAGCAACTCATATTGTTAACAGTCCCAATCATAATTTCGGGCCAGGATTGTAAATATATTATTTTCACCGCAATAATTAATTATTAAGGATTCGTGCGTCCGGTCTAAAATGACCCTGGTTAAAAACTCCCAATTGCGTAGATAAAAGCTGTTTTTTTCTATAATAATATACCGGAGGCGTTTATTAAATAATCCGTTATTTATACCGTCATTTCGGCCTCGGGTGGGAATCGTTTTATATCCTGTTAAACCGCGTCACGTTTATGGGCGTATACCGGGTTTTTTTCCACTATTTTGTCTCAAAATCCGGGTATATAAAAATGCTGGAAAATGGATATTCCTTCCGGGACCGTCGGTAATATATTTTGTAATTATGTTTAAAAAATACCGATTATAATCATACGGTGTGATTATGGCTAGCGCAGGGCTAAATATATTCGCTACCCTCCATTATCTTATATCGGCTAGCACGGGCTAATTTTATTAATCACCCTAGTCTCAGGGCTCATCCCTAAAGCCCAAAGCTCCACAATTAATCCACTTCGTTCGCTTCGCTCCACTTCGTGGCTCAATTGCGGCTTTGCAATGTACTTGTGGGTCCATCCAAAAAACGTTTTGGTTCAGGTCTGAGGACAACTTGTCGATTTTCGCCGTTCATGGCGGTATTTTTGGCCTTTTTTTAACCGAAACTCCTTTATTATTCCACAACCATATATAATATTGAAAAAATGAAATATCGTGGGAGATAGCGTTTAATACCGCTATTGGCAGCAATTCGATTTATTTTTTTATCTGTTAAAATGGCCGAATTCGATACCACCTGCCCTTAATCCGTCCATGGCGGTACTGTTTTTTCGATTTTTTTTTCGATTTTCGATTTTTTTTGATATTAATTTTAATTTTTGACCAAATTTAATAATTCTTGCACGTGGAGGGTCGTATATATTTATATATTATTATACTAAAATCTGGTGCATGAACCAGATCCTATAAGGAGCTAAATAAGCGGATAGGCGATGTATATATTTTTTTATATATAATTTACAATCGAAACTCGTTTATATTTTTACCGATTTTAACGATAATAAAACCAAAACTTCGGAGATTTGATTACGTATATAAACAAGCGTCCAAATCCCGTCTCACTTTTAATATCGGCTTTAAAAACTGTTTTATAAAAAGAAATGCTAAATGTGTATTTTATAAATCTTTTTGCTTTATTAAATTAATTTTATATTATTTTTGTTTTGCAGCTTAATTTCGTGGTTTTTGCAAGTGGGGGGTGGTATATATATATTTCATATAATATCACATCTTTGTACATATATCTAATCATATAAGCCGTTAAATATGCGGATAGGTAAAGTATATCCAACTTTATATATATTTTGCAATTGAAATCCTTTTACATTTTTACCAATTTTAACATTGAAAAAACCAAAATTTGAAAAAGTGGATAATGTATGAAAACAAACGTCAACGTAAAACCCGATCTCCAATACCGGCCCTTTTTGTTTTTTTATATAAAGAAATGCTAAATGTGTATTATTTTTATATTTATTGCTTTATTTAATTAAATAAAATTTATAAAAAGAAAGTACAATAAGGCTTTTTAATAAATTGATAAAAGAATGCCTAAATTAAATCTTGTTTTAATTTTACCAATATCTGCGTAAATTATTCAGGTTTTTAACAAAATGTCAATTAATATAAAAATATTAATAAAACTTTTGTTTCAATCGACAATTGCATGCACTTTGCAGTATTAGGTCTGCTAGGCTATCAATACTGTAACGAAAATTAAAATTAATATTATATACTATTATTCAAAAAAAAATTAGATATAATGAAAAAGTACAAATTCTACTCAATATTTTAATATCTTTTCGTATACTGTGGTTATAAAGACGCGGCCGGCACTGAAGTACTCAACAAACTCCAATAAATCTAACGCAAATTACTTTATATTTTTAAAACTTTTATTTATTTTTTTATACGAATATCCAATTGCATGCTATAGGTACACTATTTTCTTTTGCCATTATAATGCGAATATTTTGTATACACCCGCTATAAACGGCAGAATACCACAAATCATCCTTATATTAATAAAATAATTATTAGCGATATCGCAATATTAGGTATATTATTAATAATACCGTTATAAACGGCGAAATGCGACAAATTATCGTTGGTGGTACCGCCATGAACGGCGAAATGCGACAAAATGTCCTCAGACTAGAACGAGCGCGATCTTTTCGGCCAATGTAATTGGTCGAAAAGCCATGTGGCTGAAAGGTATATGGAGCGCTCGGTCCCCACTGCGAAGCAGGGGGGTCTAGTCTGAGCACTGAGACTATAGTCACCCTGCATCGAATAAATAAATAAATAACAAATAAAACGTATACGCGTTTATACACACATAGCTTTATGTATTACGTCTTTTTTAATAGTTTTAACAACAAAACAAACACGTCATATATAATCTAGCTTAGTGGGATAATGCACGTACCATAATCTATATCATATATACGTTGTTAAAATGCGTGGGTTTGAATCCCGTTGTGGTCGCAGATTTTCTGTGCATACATAAGTACAATAGGCCGCTAGGCTCAATAGGTCGGCAGGCCAATCACATAAATAAGGCCAAATCATGTGACGTGACCCCGCATTCCGGACATCCGGATCGAAGATCCGCACCTACGGATTCGAACACGTAATTTATAACTTAGCTTCAGATTTTTTACCTTTATAACCTTCATCGATAAAACGATTCAACGAATCGATTGTGCAACAATATATTATCTCCATCATCCGCTAGCAGACGGTTATCTGCCATTTCAACGTTCCATTAGCCTTATACGTGATCCACTTTTCCCCGCGTTCAAAATTAAGTTTGTTCTATTTCGTAACCTCCTCACATACTGGGTATTAAACGTAATATCATCGTTTTCCTTTTATCGTTAATTTCTTCCTGCTCCCGTTTCGATAACGTATCAGGGATTCTCGCGCATTTCCCTGGTCGGAATTTGAAATATAATTAAATCTGGATGAGATTTCTGCCTACCGCATTTGTCGTTTTAATATTACCCTCGGTTTCGTAAAATATTCGAATATTTTGTAATCCGTAAATATAATAAAGGGAAAACGGATATGGCGTAATTCCGTTTCCTATATTTGCAAACAATGGATGATCGCGAGCAATTTTTCATCGTGGATAATATAATTGCGTTTAACCGTCGTTAATTTAACAGAATACAACGTTACCGGCTTTTATAACCCGTTTTTCCCTTTTTATAATAATATTCCCCCAGTATTTACGCCGAAATAGTCCTTTTTATTTTCGTTTTCGCTTCGTTATTCCATTAAATTAATATTAACGTTTGCAAAAATATTTGTTTAAATATTTTAAAAACGGCGTCCTTTTTGGTATCCATTCAAACGATATTCTCTGTTTGGTAAACCGAAATAGGGGCGTCGTTAAATCCGAATACCCGTTTATAAAATTTCGGTAAAAATTGGCGATTTTCAAAAGACCGCGCAATTTTCGTAATTTCGTCCGGGCTTCCCATTCCCCTACCGCGCGTCATTTCTCCGGCTTCACCTCCACGCCTATATTGATGTATATAATAAACCCAAAATATTTCACGAGAACAGTTGCGAACGCGCTTTTATTAAAATCCAAACTTAATCCCACCTTTTTTGATTTTTCCAAAATGTGGGCAATTTTCCGCTAATAATCCGTTCTGGAACCGGACGTATAAATTAGAATATCGTCCAAATATACTAATATATAATCGCTTAATATATTTCCAAAAACGCCGCTGGTATATTGTTAAAACGTGGCCCAAGCGCCCGTTAATCCGAGCGGGCACATTAATTATTCGAATAATCAGAACTTTGTACGGAAAAGTGTAAAATGTTTATCCCTTTCGGCCACGCGTAATTTATAGAAAGTTGCGCGCACGTTTATTTTAATAAACGATTTTACCCCGGATAAAAAGCGGAGTGTTTATTTAATCAATAGTCAAAGGTACTGGTCCTATATTATAGTAACGTATAATATTTTATAGCCGACGTATTAACGCCATTTTCCAAAGGTTTTCTGAATTATTAGGACCGGGGCCGCGGCTGATAACGCGTTTGCTCGGATCCAATTTTTTATCCATTATATCCACTATTTATCGCCGCAGTTCCAGCAATTAATCGCGCGGTATATAATTTAACCGGCCCTTTAGTAATAACGGGTATTTGCCGTTATTATTTTTGTAAATCCGGATATAATAGTCCAATTCGCTCCTATACGGGTGTAAACCCGAAATTTAACCGTTATTAAATAAGTTTTCGAAACTTTTCAATTTTTCGGGTAACGTTACCGGGGGCCCTGCGTTATTTTTATTTACCGCCGATAGGGTTAGGACCCGGGGTATATTTCGTAACGAAAAAAGGGCGAATTCCATTTATTTATTCGTATTCTTTTTGTTTTTTGGGCCGTTACCAGGAATACGCTGTTTATAATTACCGTAAATTTCCTATTTTTCGGGCGCAGCAACAGTTTTTAGACGAATAACCTTTTAACGGACCCTATTTTTAACCCTCCTTTATTTCGGTTAAATACTAATTTTCGACGGGTTATCCAAAGGAGTCCCAAAAATAGGTTTTAAAGTAATCCCGGAATTATATAAAAAATATTAGCGCAAAATTACCGTCGATATCCACGTCGCAATTACCCATTTCCCGTATATCGGCTCGCATTCGTCCCATTACCGTGCCAAACCGGCGGGCTTATAGTAAAAAAACGCTTATTATTCCTAATTTTTCGGTACAATTTTTATTTATTACCGCGTAATATTCGCATTTTAAATCCATTTATATAATAGTAAATTTCGTTAAATCGGTTAAAACCAGGATAAAAAATAATCGCCCATCCATTATAAATTATAATTTTTTAATTATTTTTTCCGATTTATATTTGTTAACGCATTATATGATGGTCGGGGTTTATCTCGTTAGCTTTCCTTTAGGTTAAAGTTGCGGCCTAAAATCGATATTTTCCCTTTTCGACGTCAGTCGACGTTGGACGTATATCCAGCGCGAATTAGTATTCCTGGGCGTAATAAAAAATGGACCCGCAATGGAAATAAACCCCTATTTCGCGGCGTCGTTGGAAATTTTAAACGAATACCCATAAAACCCGGTTTTTCCTTTCATTTCCGTTTAATTAGCGCCTTCCTCGTTTTTTAACAACGTTATAACGGCCGCGGCCAACTTTTATCGTTAATACGCCTATTAATATTATATTCTAAAACCCGTTTATAAGGGACTCGTAAACAAAGCGTTCCGGTTTTGGCCGAAACGTTTATTTAAATCGACAATTTCCAAATTTTGGGCGATATAACGGTATATAACGATAAATCCGTGGTAAAAATCGGAAATAATACCCCTTTTTACTTACGCTTCCTTTATCCGATTAACGACCCGGAAACGCAAATGATTAGCCCGTATTTCGTCCCATTATTCGACACCCCCGGCCGCCGTAAAAAGACGTTCGAATTTAGTAAAAAAATGTGCGGATAATTCGCCGTATCGTATACGGAACACCTTTAATTCGGCGAAAACCTGGGCCTTTTTATATGAATCGTCGTACGTACGCCCCAAATATTCGATAAAATTTTCGTAATTATAACTTTTTCCCGTACCTTTTATTTTGTAAAAAAAGCTGACCGCATTTTATATTATCGTGTATTATCGTGGTAACATTAAATTACATATATTCGAATTAATCGCGCGGGTTTCCGATTAATTCCGCGTCGCGTATTAATCTGCATAAAATGTTTTATTTCCAAACTATTAACGCAGCCGGTGCGCCGTCGTACGGTAAAAGGTCACGTAAAACCTTTTTTTAAAACGTAATTTTGGCGCGATCGCGCCTGCGTTCCAAAATTGCAATTGTATTTAAACGATGCGTTCCTCCGATATTGTAATATTCGCGACCAAATTTGGGCAAAAGTCGTGGGTTTCCCCTCCCGGGCGAGGCCTTGGGTTAGCCATTATCGTATTTAAATTAAACGTTAGTAAATATTATAGGGTAAATAACGGCCTAAGGACCGTTAAATATCTTTATTAGTATTACTATTAACGCTAAAAGGAAAAGGAAGGAAAGGTGTGTATCCGGGTCGTGGTAATCTTTCTCCCTTTTATGTATTGTCCCTAACCCGCTCCTATACTTTATTACGTGATACGTGCCTTAGGCACGAATCCATAAAACCTAACAATAAATCTTTTATTAAAAAAGAATGGTTACGGAAAATGGTTATAAGTGATGCGAATAGTGAGTGGATAACTAAATATAAAAAACAGAAAAGAAATTGGTGCGGATAAGTGGTCGGGTCAAAAGCCGGAATTCTTTTGGCAAATGTTAAAAAGTGAATAAAGGCGGGGTGTAATTTTATTTAAACCTAATTACGTTTCACGGGGAAAGTTTTATCGACGGCGCTAAGCCTAATTGGGTAAGGCGCAAGTAAATTGAAGGTGGGGTAACCAAATTGGGAATCCAAACGCAAAAGTTTTTCGTTTTATCAAATTTATCACAACAACAAAAATTTGAAACTTGAACAGAATTTTCAATTTCAAATTTTAATTACAATTTAACAATATTTGGAGCAATTAACCATTTTCAAATATTGTTATTACTTGCAAATATGGGTAAATACTTTTATTTTAAAGAACATACTTTGATTTTAATTTGAAAATTAACAATTTTTAACGCCTAAGCGCAAAAGCTGTGAGGAGGTTACGAGATAGAATAAGCTTAATCTTGAACGCGGGGAAAAGTGGATCACGTATAAGGCTGATGGAACGTTGAAATGGCAGATAACCGTCTGCTATCGGGGAATAGAGATAATATATTGTTGCACAATCGATTCGTTAAATCGTTAAATCGATAAAGGTTATGAAGTGATGAAGGTGATGAATCTAAGGCTAAGTTGTGAATGACGTGTTCGAATCCGTAGGTGCAGATCTTCGATCCGGATGTCCGGAATGCGGGGTCACGTCACATGATTTGGCCTTATTCATGTGACTGATTTGCCGACCTATTGAGCCTAGCGGCCCATTAAGCCTAACGGCCTATTGTGCTTATGCATGCACAGAAAATCTGCGACCATAACGGGATTCGAACCCACGCACTTCAACAACGTATATATGATAAAGATTATAGTACGTGCATTATAACACTAAGCTAGATTATATGTGACGTATTTGTTTTGTTGTGGAAACTATGAACAAAGACGTGATATATAAAGCTTTGTGTGTATAAACGCGTATACGTTTTATTTGTTATTTATTTATTTATTCGAGGCAGGGTGAGTAATAGAATTAGCCCATGCTAGCCGTTATAAAATAATGCAGGGTAGCTAGTATAATTAGCCCTGCGCTAGCCATGTTCATAAAAGCGACGAAGGAATAGGACGGAAAACCCAGAATTCGCGCGACCGCGACAAAAAGCTGAAAACCCAAACAAAAAATGGCGACGAGTTTGAACTAATAGTAAACCGCGCACGCAAACGTTTTAAAACCGCATTATCTCGTTAAAAATGCAAATTTCGGAGCGAATACAAATACTTTTTGTTTAGTAAACTCGCACAAAAGCAAATAGAAAATAAGCTTAAAATTAATTCTGTAGCCAAAAAATCAATAAATATTATATATAATTGTTTTATTATTAAGTTAACGTGGTAACCCATTAATATAACATCCCAGGAAATTTGAAGGCCAGTATTGGAAAGACCTGCAATCCAATTTCGGATTGAAATCCCGCACCCCTGCCCCAATTAACGACGAAAATTGGGAAAATGTGGACCATTTGGATGATTTGGAAAACGGTTTAAAAACGTTTTCCAAATTCCCATTCATAAAACCGAACTTAAAATGCAAGAATGGGAAAAATAGTTACTGTATTATTATATAAATAACACACCTACGAAGGCAAAACGAGTTAATTTATCCGCCAAGTTTACCACAGGTTTGGAAAAGGTTTATATTAGAAAATTCTTTCAAACTTGGTAATATAATGCGCCAAATCCGCCACAAAACCGTGCATTCCGGTAAAACAGCCAATTTTAATAAGACCAAATTACCTAGATTTGTAAATTATGGATAGTTATATAAAATGGTCATTTAAATATACGGTTCATAATTTTAGATATTATATGGTTCATTTTACCGTGTAATATATCGATGCTGGCACACCCTGGCAACCCATTCAGTTACCAAGGTGCATTATTGCGCGAAAAACACTGCGACTTATAACTCTTATATAAATTAAATGTACTAGTTATTTAAAATCAAAATCAAATAAGTTCTACAAATTTTACTTTTCCTAATTAAAATAACTGTTAATTTCTTTTACAAAACGACTCATTTTACGCCTATATAGTCCTTCACTTTGGTTAAAGCAAGTTGTTTGTGCGTTTTTCTTAGTTTTAGCGTACCCAAAGTTTTGATTGTAAATTATAATTACCTTAAAGCTCCCGCCCTATTCCGCGTTTAAAAATGGTACTGGGTTTTTAATCGCAAAATACCTGTCCAGCGCATTTGGATTGCACAGGCCCCCTATAAAGTTTATGCAGATGTATTAAACAAATCTATTCGCACCATTTACCGAATGGTAATTTAGGAAAATGTGGATGGATGGGTAACGTTCCCATTTACTGCGAGTAAAAAGGTTGGTGTTGGAAAAGAGGGATTTGCGGTCAAATTAACAATAGAGCGATGATTTACGTGCAATGCCGCACAGGCTAATTGCACGTGACTCACCCGCCCAGTTGCGGGTATAAGACGGAAGGACGCTCAGAAGCTCACCCCTAGTCAGTTTCATAGAAGATACAATTAATATCTTTATATTCGTATAACAACGTTCTGTTAATCGATAGACATTACAAAAGGCCTATCACCAGTTGGAGTGTTCAATTACCTAAAGGCACCTGAACCTCAGGCAAAAAGGTTACACCTACTGGATATAAGCCCAATCTACAGTCAATTACTTGAGGAGTTTGAAGGGGAGTTTTTGCCTGCTATTTAATTTGAACAAGCGGAATAATTGCGAGTTTTAATTACATATTTTACGATGGTTTTAGCAGGTAGAACTTTTAACTACGTAAATTTTATTTGGATTTAATTAACGTAATAATTTTCCCATTGAACAAAGAAAAACTATGAAAAAGAAAATTCGAATGGTTAATTAGATTTTATGTTTTAATATTTTAAAAAATAATCTTTTAACCCATTGCTTTTAACATTGAACGAACCAACTATATACTCGTCGTTAATATTGTAACCCGTTTTGCATGGATAGCAATAAGGTTTAAAGCAGTGAATAATTGTACCAAAAACATTTCCCCCGCTTTTTGCAAAACCATTCAAGCCTTTTTTATATTCGCAATATAATATAAGGCGCAATTGTGGATATTATACTTTTAACTCAACGCTAAAAAGCGGTTTTGGGGATTAAAAGGTTTGTACGGGATTGTAGTCGGCGGATATCCCTTAACGCAATTACTAGAAACAGTTATCAAAATATTACCATCCAATATAACCAGTCATATTTTTTATTCCCAGGTTTAAACCGCTTTGCACAGTCATTCCTTTATTGTCCATTATTTTATACCAGGGTGTTACATTTTTCGATATTGCGCTTTGGTGGCTTACCTCCAGTTGTCCGTTTTGCGGCTTTGTAAATTTATTTCGTTTTATGTGAAAACTATTCTTTTCGGTATATAATAAGTAAAAGTGTTCTTGGAATTTCCCCGTAATGGTCAAGGCAAGTCGGGGCTTATTTGGTCATAAAACTGTTAAGGTACAAAATGGGTTCTACCTCAATTAACCGGCAATTTATAAATTGTTAGTTTAAATATCCGTTCATGAAAAAGAGAAAAGTGTTTATTTATTATATGGTAGTATTTGGTCTGATTTGGGAGAGTTAGGAACCTGTTAACATTATTTTTGTTTTTTTTTTGCCATATTCATATAGGCAAAACTTGGCGACACATAATAATGCAAAAGGAAAACAATTGAGCAGTACAAATCTTTTAATTTCAACAAATTTTCACCCCAAGGTTTAGCCGATATTTCCTCGTCGTCGATTATTTCAAGTCCGGCTATTTAATTAAACGGACAAATTAAATATAATCTCATTTTTTCCACAGTTTCAAAACAATAACGTAAAAGCATTTTCCTTTTTTTCAAACCTTAAGCCAAATTATCGTAATTGATACCGCATTGCCAATTACAGAAACTGAAGAACCACAAATACATTTGAATACTTAACAAATCCCTTATATGGCGTACGTTTTACCACTAGTAAAAGGGGCCATATATTAAGATTTGTTATATTCCCAAAACATATTTCCGCGCATTTTTGGTTATTTCCAATAATAAGGAACATTTGGCGATTATTAATATAAAGGAACTTGAAATATGGGATATATCCCTGAGACATGATATCGCCCAAATAAATGTTTAATTATATTGATAATTAAAAATATAATTATTTAATATATTTTTTTTATATTAATTATGGTATTTGGCTGTTTTACTGCATTCAAGCCCTAAACATCCCGAATCTTTTTGCAATTTGCAAGAAGTTACTAGCAAGTTTGGCGTTAGAGGACACTGTTTTATAATTAAAAATGAAAAAAACGAAATGGAGTTTAACCATGTCGGTTATTACGCGTGCGTTTCAACTACGTAAAACCATCGCATTACTCATTGAATAATACCTTGTATTAATAAAGTGTCAGGATGACCGGGCGAATTCAATTTTATCAAAATTTCGAATATTTGCCAAAAATTGCACGATTTTTAACTGTTTTTTAACAACGATTAAAACTATCGCGGTTTTTACCAATGTTTTTGGGGTTAATAAAATGGAAACAATTGCAAACGTTTTGTTTGGGTTAGGAGCTAAATGGAATTGTTTTCAGCAATTTCGAACAAAACGATTAGGGAAAACCCCAAAAATATCCACAAACGGGATGGTATACCAATTGGAAAAACGCAATTCGTACTATACGCGCAAAATTGGACAAGTTTATCGACCTAAATTAACGTTCAAAAATTGAAAATATGTATTTTGTGGCGGTTATTTTAATCCCACCTACGCGGACGGATTTTATAACAGCAAGCTCCGATGTTACGTAAAGTATACCAACGAAAAAATGGAAAATTTAAACACCCGAAACACTAATTGTTTGGCCGAAATATATTCGCAAAAGCGAAATACAAATTTCCACCCCAAAACAAAATCAATTTACCCGGGAATGGATCCAGTTTTATTAATTTTAAAGCGGAAACCGAATTTAAAAAAACGTAAAAATGTTCCTAGCCAAAGGTTAAATCCAATATCTAACCCATATTCCATTAATCGTTTTATTGAAAAGAATATTCGGTTGAAAATTAAAATATTCCTTATTTATGGTTCATTATTTTTAAAATATAGATGGTTATATGGATGGTTATATTGGTATATATATTAATCCTCGATTATTTACCGCAATTATGGAAAATAATAATAACATTTAGAAATGGTGGGTTAGCTATAAAACCAAATTCTCAAAATTCGCCCAAATCGCCCGCGCTATTTTAATTATTCCTGCTGCTTCCATTTTTATTAAACGGTTATAATTATAGTTAGGTGATTCGATTACCTTTAACCAATTTTCGCTCATTTTATCGGTAACCCAGGACCGTGCTGTTACTTACGCGCCGATTAAAAAAAGTCATTTTTTTTAATCGGTATTGAAATTTTTATCGTATATAAAGAATTTATGTTCCCGGAAGATGAAAAATTTGGAAACGACCGTTTTGAGGAATTCGTTGGGTTTATATACGATTCGTTGGAATTAAGCGAAGATTTAAATTCGGATAACGATAATTTTATTTAAGTAACGGTCGCTAATATCCCAATCCGGGGAAATATTGACCGCATACCCTCATTACCCGTTTTTAGTTGAAAAGGGTTTTAACCTAATAAACTGTTATTAATAACGCCATTTAGGGCAGTAAGACGGGTACGGGGTAATATCGTATATGGGCGTAATTCAAGAAACTCCCAATTATAAAATAGAGGTTTAATAAATTTTATTTCCTTTTTATATTGTATTTGCAATTATAGATTTATATTACATTTGACTTATAGTTGTGATTTTATATTATAATTTATTTACTATCGTGACTTTGTTTTACATTTTTCGGCAATTTTACATTTGGTTTATAAGCGCGATATTACATTTTATCTCATTTACAATCGAGATTTTATATTATATTTTATTCATAATTGTGATTTTACCTATAATTCGAAAGAAAATCCTAATGATAAATATGCAAAATTTGTAATTTTACGGGTTTTTCCACGGGGGCCCGCGGGATGCCAAGAGAACCCGTGTACGGTTTTGGGCCGGGCCGGGCCCCCCCACAAAAGATTTAACCCACCCACGGGTTAACCGCCCCACCAACTTGGGCTGCCACGGGCCCCCGTGGGGGGGGTTTTGGAATGCCTTAGTGCTTAGACCAAACCGCAGCGGGGTCCGAGCGCTCAATATACCTTTTAATCACATGGCTTTTCGGCCAAGTACATTGTCAGAAAAGATCGCGCTCGTTCTGGTTTAAAGACAACTTGTCGCCATTCGGCGCTTATGGCGGGTATATACAGTCTAGTCGCACTTTAATAGAAGAATAAGCAGTATAACCACTATATATTATTGAATATTTATTCAAAAAGTGAGTTAAAATGGTAAATATATAAGGTGACCTAGTCTTAGGGCTTATCCCTAAAGCCCACAGCTCCACAATTAATCTATTTCGTTCGCTTCGCTCCACTTCGTAACTCAATTACGGCTTTGCAATATATTTGTGGGTCTATCTGAAAAACCCTCTGGTTTAGATCTGAAGATAATTTGTTGATTTTCGCCGTTTAAAGCGGTATTTTCGGCATTTTTGCGATTAATACTCCGCTATAAAAGAATAAATAAAAATCGTAAAAATAAACGGTTTATAGATTAACGATAGCATTTAGTACCGCTATTAATAAAAATTCAATTGATATTTTTATTTGCTGTAACGGCCGAATTGGATACCACCTGCCCTTAATCCGCTTAAGGCAGAACTATTTTTTCGATTTTCTCATCGATTTTCGAATTAATTTTTTTATTATTTTTGTTTCTAACCAAACTTGATGCTTTCTTCACGTAGAGGGTGGTATACGTAGAAATAGCGATATACAAAGGCTTGGTACATATACCGGACTATATAAGTAGTTAAATAAGCGGATTGGTAAGGTATATATATTTTTATATACAATTTACAATCGTAACGCTTTTGTATTTTTACCAATTTTCACGATAATAAAACCAAGATCCCAGGGACTGTAAAGCGTATATATACAACCGTCTACGTAGGACCCAATTGATAATACCCGCTTTTATTTTTTTTATATAAAGAAATGCTGAGCTTGGGTTATTTATCTATTTTTTGGGTTTATTGAATTAATTTTATATCAACTTTGTTTTTCAACCAAATTCCATCATTGCTGCATGGGGGGTGGGTGGTATACGTGTATGTAATAATATAGTACAATTTGGTATATATATCTGATTATATAAACGCTTTAATAAACGGAGAGGTTAAGTATATATAATTTTGTATATAATCTTTAATCGAAACGCTTTTACATTTTTACCAATTTTTACGATAATAAGACCAAAGTCTCAGAGACTCGATCACGTATACAACCAAACGTCTGCGTGAAATCCGACCTGTAATACCCGCTCGTATTATTCTTTTATACAAAGACATGCTAAATTTGTGTTATTTTTCTATTTTTTGCTTTATTTAGTAGAATAAAATTCGTAAAAGAGTAGTTGGATAGTATTTTGATACAACATTATACACAGGTAATTATATCAAGGTTTTGATTTTTTTCACCATTAATAGGGCGACTAATTCAACTTGTTAATAGTCTATTAATTCATTTAGAAATATCCATAAAATACTCATTCTAAGCAAAAATTGCGTGCACTTTGCTCGGTTAAGCTGGCAATCATGAACATTTCTCAATATACTAGCGTTTTGTGAATATTGAGTGCTTATTGAAGATAATAATTAAATATATTTAAAAATTGCAAATCGGATCTAATATTTAGATAATTAGTTAATGAAACCAGGTATGATCGCCCTCTTTGCGTAAACGAGACCACAAAGGCTCAAGCTCTGTAACACGAGTTATCTTATACTTTCACGATTTGTATTTATTTTTTGATTAAATATTCAATTGTGGTAATGGTTATACTATTATTTTTTTTGCGAATACAATATATACACAATACTTATACAGTGCATATATCCGCCGTAAACGGCGAAATGCGGCAAGTTGTCCTCAGACTAGAACGATCGCGATTTTTTCGGCCAATGTAATTGGTTAAAAAGCCATGTGGCTGAAAGGCACATGGAGCGCTCGTTCCTCACTGTGAAGGAGGGGGGTCTAGTCTAACCACTGAGACTAGAGGTGACCTGCGTTACAAAGCTTGGAATTTTGTGACTCTTTGTACGCAAAAGCCGCCATTATACCTGCTTTAATAAATTCAATATTTAGATATTAAATAAGTTGTTGAATTTTGGATTTATATCAATGCATATAATTTATCATTTGGAATAATAGTAGCAGATATTTGCATTATATATTTTTATAAAATAATCATCCTCACCAACGGAACGGTGCAAATTACATGCAACTATGGCTAAAAATACATATTTTATTACGAAGATTTATAATTTACCCAGTTGTAAATAAAGATAGAGAAAGCTTTATTATAATTTTCTTACTATTAGACCATAAGTCAGCATCATTTAACTTCTATTTTTGCGAGTTTTATTTAGTTAAATAGAAGGAAAAATAGAAACATAGTACAAATTTACCATTTCATCATATAGTGTCATAATAAAAACGGATATGTTCGATCGGATCCCATGTGGACGTTTGTTTACTTACGTTATTCGATCACTGGAACTTTTTATCATATTATCGTTGAAATTGGTAGAAATATAAAAGCGTTTCGACTTTTAACTATATACAAAAACGTATATACTTTACCTATCCGTTTATTTAACGACTTGGATAGTCCGGTATATATACTAGAATTAGCTTCATCACTATTAGCACGCATAACACCCCCGGCGTACAAAAATCTTAAAATTTGCTTAAAAACGAAAAATAATATTAAAAAACCCCGAAAATTGACAAAAGATTGAAAAGATAATACCGCCATAAACCTATTAAGGTCAAATGGTATCCAGTTCGGCCGTTATAGCAATTAAAAATATAGATTAACTCGCTGTTAAAAGTCTTATTAAATGTTCTATCCGACGTATAAACCGCTTATTTTTACGATTTTTATTTATATTTAATAATGGAGTGTTCGTCGCCAAACTACCGAAAATACTGCCATAGACGGCGAAATTCGACAAATTGTCCTCAACCCTAAACCAGAACCTTTTTTGCTTAGACCCACAAATACATTGCAAAACCGTTATTAAGTTACGAAATGGAGCGAAGCGAACGAAATACATTAATTGTGGAGTTTCAGGCTTTATGGATGAGCTCTAAGACTCGGTTTAAGAACAACTTGTCGAATTTCGCCGTTTATAACTGTATTTGCTAGTGCCAGGAAAGGAAAATACTTATATTATTTGTGCCGTGGCCGTTCGCCTGGGAGAGGTATTACACTCCGGCTCCGAAAGCCGCCGGGCAAAAATACTTTTTTTGGGGCAGCGAACTTTTGCGATACACACAGTAAGTATGCGTGGTAAATCGACAACAGGCTAGGCGAACTCTCAGGGCTCATTCCTAAAGCCCAGAGCTCCACTCATTGAGCCGTGGCTTAATTCGTGGCTTTGCATATACCTGTGGGTCCATCCAAAACACGCTCTGGTTCAGCTTTGAGGACAACTTGTCGAATTTCGCCGTTCATGGCGGTATTTTTGGCTTTCTGGCGATTAATACTCCGTTATAAAAAGATAAATAAAAATCGTAAAAATAAGCGGTTTATACGTTGGATATAACATTTAATAGGATTTTCGACAACGGTTTATTTTTTATTTTTAAACGTACAATTGGGCGAGTTCGACAGCCCCCGTCCTTAATCCGTTTATAGGGGTACTATTTTTTTCGATTTTGTTTCGATTGTCGATTTTTGTTAATATCATTTTTAATTTTTTAACTCTTGGAATAGAGGTAATCGCGGTCAAATCAACGATAGAGCTAGTCTCAGTGCTTAAACTAGACCCCCCTGCTTCGCAATGGGGACCGAGCGCTCCATATACCTTTTAGCCACATGGTTTTTCGACCAATTACATTGGCCGAAAAGATCGCGCTCGTTCTAATCTAAGGACAATTTGTCGCATTTCGCCGTTTATGGCGGTACTACTAACAAAACACCCAATGCTGCGATATCGCCAACCACCATTCCCCCCGATATATAAAAAAATAAAAAATTTTTACCATTATACCATATATTTACGCACATTAACCTTTATTCGATACATTATTAAATTAAATAAAACCCGAATTTAACAATGGAAAATATATTTCCAATAATACTAATAAATATACCCGAAAAAATATTCCCATCCGCGTAATTTGCAACCTAATACCTTACGTCCGATTTAACCCTATTACCTCCATCGATATCGCAATTACTTTCGTTTTTACCGTTATTCCAATTATTATCGCCCAATCGTATATTCGAAAATAAATGGGAATTTAGGCCTTTTTTAGTCGATTAAAAGCAATTACCGAAGGAATCCGAATCCGAAACGGAAATAAACCCCGAAACCAAATTTATTCGCGATATTACCAAATTTTGGCGCAACCGTTACCGACGCACCAATTTTACGCAATTTATCCACGTTTAGGTAATAGCGGCAAATTTTTACGAAATTACCCGACCTGCCCCATCGCGAATACTTTTTTTTAAAAAAGCATTACAAAACCCTTAAATCCGAAAACGTTTACGCGTTAATGGGGTCGAATACCGTTTGAATAATAAATTTCCTGCGCCCATTAAGGCCGACTTTTTGCGCAGGGAATTGCAGCAATTAATACAATATTTACGTTTTTTTAACCGGTTTGAACCTACAAATTTCCAATTTTCGGGAATAAAGGATTGTTCCGCCAAAGACGTAAGCGATATAAATTGGTTTAAACAAATATTCGACACGTCCACCCAGGAAATCCCGTCCAAAACGCCAATATTATACAAATTTATATTTTTATTATTATTATATTCCCGGGGCCACCGCCCGTTTTATCCATCGTTACAAATTTCGAACGTGGTACACCTGGAACCAAATACCTTTTTAAAAACTATAAACCCCCCAACGTTAAAAGATTAACGCGTTATATTAATATTGGCGATTTTAACCCACGGATATTCCCCCCAAAAAAGCAATTATTTGCTACGCGTATTCGCATTATACTTTATAAATAATGGAATTCCACGACGTATTGTAAACACATTATCCGGGTTTGGAATATATTTATTTTATAAAGCTATTAAACGGTAAACCCAACAGCTTGTCGCCGTTGCCCGAATACGTTATTAGCAATATTTATATTTATATTTAGCTTTTACCGCGAACAGCAATAATAATTTTTTACATATATATATATATATATATATATATATATACATATATTAACATATAAACAAATTTAAAAAGGATCGCTCGTAACCCAATACTATTTTTCGTATATAATAATTTCAATTTTCTGGACAAGGTACAGGATTTTGGATATGGAAAACGTAACCGAATACAAAATTTAATATCGTATTTCCTTATATTAACGCCAGGATTTAAACGATATACGCAATCCCAATGGTACGCCACCGTACTTTTCCGCCAGAAATGGTTGCAAACGCCCGCCTTTTTACAATATCCGGACACCTATTACGAAAGCGCCAAATATTATATCATGCACCAAGTTTGTAGCTTTTTATTCCTTAACCGCCCATATACGCCTGGAGCAATCCCATAATACCCTACCCTCGCACGAATTACACCAACTTTTTATTTTATCCAAACCCCCGCTATTACCGAAAACGAAAAAGAATACGCAAAAATTATCCAAATCCACGAAATCCTTTTTAAACGTTTTTTAAACCTGCTACCCGACCATTTCGATTATTTTTCCGTCCTGTTCCTCGTTTATAGGGATTAAAAAACAACGTTATATATCCGTGCTATTTAGGGAATTTATATTGAATTATTTTAAGCTTTTAACAAAAAACAATAAATATTACCCGTACCAGCGTTTTTCTATATCGAATTTAATTTTATTAACCAATTATGGTAATATTACGCCCCTATTATATCCATAAATATAATAGGGTTGGGGAAATACAGCCAATTTTAAAAAAATAAAAAGGAGTTTTACCACGCTTTACGGCTTTTACAAAATGCATTCCGGTCCCGCATTTTGTACATTATAATTACTGTTTTAATCCAAAACGGATTATTGGATAAAGATTAAATTTTTAAAAACGCCCTGGAAAAAGCTTTTACCGATATACCATATAATATATATATTTCCGTGGTAAACCGTATTTACGACAATATATTCGTTGGTTATATTAACGGTTCAATAAATATTGGATTATGGGATATAAAACCCAAAATTAATATCGTTTTCCGCACGCAACGCCGTTATTTGCAAATAATTAACCTTTTATGGATAATAATAAACGCGTTCCACCAAAGAAATTACGGCGTATTAGAAACTATAATGCCGCAATTGGTCCTATTTTTCTACGGTTGTAAAACAAAAAATTATGGCCCTAAAATGCTATATTTAATTTAGTTATTACGACCAAAGGTCACAAATTAACCGCTGCGCACCGGGATTTTAAAATTAGCGTTCGTAAAATGTACCACGGCCGGGAATAAATTTAAACCGGTAAACCTAACAATTAAACATATTAATAAGGGTTTCGCCATAAATATTAAAAATAACCGCAATTCCACGCACGATTTGCGAAAAACATTTTTAAATTATGCAGTGATAGGACCAATCGCAATTACGGTGCGTAAAATATTGGAAAACATCGCCCGTACACGCATTAACAGCAAACATTATATAATGTTAACCAACCAGGATATAATCCATTACGCGTATTTGTTATTCCAAAATAGTTAGGGAAACGAAAAGGCCGAAATATTACCCAATTTCGATTTCGAAGGCCCTGATTTATTATACCTGGGTTTAAAAAAGCTAATGGGCGACAAATTGGAGGCATTTAATTAAAAAGTCGTACGCCCCAATAACGTGCTATTTTAGGCGGATATTAAAAAAACAGGGGCAAATCCAAAAAAGGGATATAACCGGATAAACGGTTTAAATATTAATGGTATAATTAACACCGAAGGAAATTTGCTGGACGGAATATACGAAAAATCCGACGAAAAAGGCGTATAAAATTTAAAATAATAAAAGGTAAATTACGCAAACCAAAACGGGTAAAAACGAGGATCGTTCCATTATAAAAAGGAGTTAAATGGACGAATAACGGTAACTTTACCCGCGAATAACGGAGGTAAAACAGCGTCCGCAAAACCAGTAAATATAAACAAATAAATACCAATCGTAAATTTGGTTTAAAATAAAATACGAAATATAATTTCCTCCAAAATCCTCCGCATAAATAACCCGTTTCCTATCCATTTTTTTTACCCAAATAAATTATATCCTCCATCTACCGCCAATTATAAATCCAGCAAAAAGGATCCTAATAATAACCGTTATTATAATACCCCATTAACCACGAATAATAAATCCATTAAACCGGATCCTAATAATAATAATTGTTATAATATTACATATATAAAACCCCCGATTTTATAGCACCAAACCCCAAAAGAAAAGCAAAACAAAAAAACCCAAACCGATTAAAAGAGACGAAAACGTTTGGCAGCGTTAAATGTCTTTTTAGGAATGGGTTTATTAACGCCACGCCTTTTTTTCCGAATTGGGGTTGCGGTAAACGATCCAAAGACCGAATCGTCCTCCTCCTTATCCTTTTCTAAAATGGGTATGCAGGGTTTCCTTAACGAGTCGAATATAAATTTATTGTAATTAAGGCCAAAATCGATAAATAAAAAAAAACGGAATAATAACCGCCAAAAAATCGGCGTTATTGTTACCAAAAATACCTTTTTCAAACGGTTTATTGGTTTCCCGGCGTTTAATAACCCAGGAGCCAAAATCCCTTATTAAGGCCCCGATAACCCGCGCGGTCGCGGTTTCGTCGTAAAATCCATCGCTGTTTTTAATCCATTTTATTAATTTAACCACAAACCCCTAATCCATAATGGCAAAATCGAAATAAGGTAAATGTGTACGATTAATATAATTAATAAACGTATTACGGCCACTATTTTGCTTTTAATATTAATAATTAATATAAATTGGACCCAACGTTAAAATGAAAATTAACGTTTTTTCCACCAGATCCTGTTCGTTAAACTGCTTAAAGATATTTAATACGTGCATTAAAACCAGGCGAAAATAAAATTCGCCCATGCGGCGCGTCCTGTCAAAATAAAAGGTATTAAAATGCTGGGGGGGTTTTGCTATCCAAACGAAGCAGTTAAAAGGCCAGGAGAATATAATTGCTATTATTTTATACGCCAGGAATTATTTAACAGTTGGAAATTGGATAATTTTGGGGAAACGTATACGCGTAATATATTTAAATAATATTTATTATATATTAGCAACGGCCGGAATAGTAGAAAAAGGGGCATTAACCTTCCGGAATATGCGATTTTTTACCCAATCGAAAAAAGTACTTCGCATTTCGAAAATGCGCCAAATAACAGGTTTGTTTTAACCCAACCGAATTAAACGACCACAAATTTGTAACTATGTATTGGCGTTCCATATTAAAGGGATAATAATACCAGTGTAACAATTGGGGTGCAAATTAAAATTAACGCTGGAAATATTAATATTTAGGACATAAACGTTAAAACTGGAGCTGGAATCGGTGAAATCGGAGACGGTTTTATCGCGTTCGGCTTGGGACAAACCTAATCGGATAATAACCACACCGAAATTGGTTTTTTCCAAAATAAAAATAATAAAATTAAAAAAATTAATAAGTATATTAAAAATTGTAACAGTTGTTACAAAAATGGAAAAATAACAGCCATTATAATATTTGTTATAATCCAAAAATATAAAAATTGTAATAATTGTCATAATAATTATGGGAAAAAAAGGGATTGTAATAATTGTTACCATATGGCTAGTTTACGCTTAAATCCAAAAATTAGGGGTTATAACCAGGACGCGTTAACCCTTTTTCTTTTCCTCCATACAAATTTCGACCACGCGGGCAATAAATGGCGATTCGCTTAATATAAAATGGACCATTTTAGCCTTACCCGACGGAAATAACGTTTTAAAATTAGTGCAAATTTTCGAGTAAACCCAGTTAAGGGGACCGTCGCCGCTATATTAAATTAAAACGTCCATAATTACCGATCCAAAAAGGGTTTTTCTTTCCTGTAAACTTTTTTTAAAATTTTATCGGACGTTGCGGTATTTGGTTTTAAAATCCACTTTTTTTAACGCCAGTATTTTACCCAATTCCGCCGAATTAATATCCCGGGTATTATTTTCGGCGTGGATTATTAACCAAAAAAGGTAATTAATTGCCAAAAACTGCAACAGGCGGATAAAACCCATATTAAAAAAAACCGAAGTTTGGCGGTTACCAGCTATGGTATCCGCATTAGTGGGAATTCCTAATGGAACGGGACCAATATCGTCGGTATTTTCGCCCACGAATGCGGTAATAATATTTTTAAAAATTGCCTCGGTATTCGTTATAACGTTTTCGAAACGGTGGCCAAATTGGAGCTCTTTAATAATAATATTATGGGGCGGAATACGTTTACGGGGATAAATAACTATACCGTTGGGTAAAATAAACCCGGTATCTATACCCCTGCGTACCGTAAATACGCCCGTATATTTAAAAATTACTGACGATTTTTCGTTTGGTATGGTGGTAGGAATTATAAAATTCAAAATTCGAGGATAAAATAGCCACCATTTCCAACCCATCGATTCGAATTTTTGTAAAAAGGTTCTAATATTTTTATCGATATTAGAAACGACGAAACAACCATTATTTTTCCAAATGTAATCGACCGTAAATATATTTTCTTAGGACAGGCTTTTAAATCGGGCGAAAAAAATCGCAATTTTATCCCAAACCAGGGCATTAAAGCCAATAATATCCCTAATTTTATTAATAATCGGCGTGGTAATAATTATACCCCGATTAATGCAAAAAATAAAACGAAATGCGCGGTATATTATCGATTCGCGGTAACGGAAGCATTAAATTTCGTTTCCAATTATACGTTGAAAAAAGGTACCGGATAATAAATATATAACCAAACGCCGGATATTTTTGGTGTTTTCGCCCGTGGAAAATTCGGCCTTCCGACCGTTTTTACGTTAACGGTTCCTAATAAAATTATTTAATTTAAACAAATATATTAATATAACGAAATTATAATAATTATTACAAAAAATATTTATTAGGTATTATTTTTAATATCGGAATTATCGTCGAAATTATCGATATCGGGGGGGCGCTGCTAAAGATTGGAATCGACAATTTTATCCATACACTATAAATTAAGCATTTTTTCCGCGTTATGGATTTCGTCCAACTGCTTAATTTTTCGGATTAGGAATATCGAATAAAATATAATAATAACCGTACCCGCAAATTTGGGATTAGATTTGCGGGCGGCGAATTTGGTTAAAATATCGTAAAATTGCGCCTGGGTAAAAATAATAACCGCTCGCGGGGTATTGGCAGCGCATACCTCGGTTAAACCATAATAGTATTTAACGTTAAAGGCTGGGAAATTGGTTACTGCCTTTTTTAAATGTTTGCGAAACAAGGCTGGCCGGGACGAAAATCAAAATAGGAAAACATCCGTCGGCATTTTGGATAAATCGGTCGTATTAGCAACGGATATACCATATATAAATCGCCGTAAAATAAATAATCGTTTTTCTTATGCCCATTTCGTTGGTTAATAACCAATTTTTAAAAGCTAACTGCTCCAATTTTAATAGGGTGTGGGTATTTAAACCGAAAAAAAAGTTAATTTAACAAAAACAAAAATTGTAATAATAATTACAAAAATAGGGGTAGGATTGTAACAGTAATTACAAAAATAGGGGCAAGATTGTAATAATAATTACAAAAATAGGCGCAAAATTGTAACGATAATCACAACTATTAGGGATAATGCATATATAATTTACCAACCAGTTAATAGGGTAACCAATAGCGACCAAAAAAAACATTAGGTATATCCCAATTAGATTAAAAATATTTACCCTTAATTTTCTTATATTTAAAACCGATTTTGTTGTCGGTATTTAAACCGTCGACAGGTAAGGTATTTTAAAAAAAGCGCAACTCTTTTATAGCAGCCTAAATCGCGTCCGAATTAAAAAGATAACCAATCCAGGGATAACCCTTAATTAAAATAAAAAATTGCGCATAACATGCCAAAAAAACCGCTAAAATCCTTTCGCGGGCGTCCTCGAAAATTTCCTTTTTTACGCGGTCCATATTAGCAAATTAATCGGCGATAATGGACTGGGTTTGCATAAAATTAAAGAACTCGTTTTATTGGTCGTCGCCAAAAAATTTGGGATAAAATTCGGTAATTTTTATTTTGGGTTTGGTAAGGATGGGACGATGGAACCGCCCCTCGTCGTACAAATTGTTGAAAATACCCTTAAATATTAACAAATCCAATAGGTGTATTTAAATTTAATTTGCACGCTTTTTTTTCTTTTTCAACCGTCCGATTTTAATAGGTTTAAAACGGGACCAGGTATCGATAGCGAATATTATTATCGTCCTGTTATAGCAGGCGCGGTTAAAACCAAATAAATTGGCGACGTCGATGGTTTAATCGGCTCGCGAACGGGTAACCAAACGATGCTAAAATTGCATTAAATGCAAATTATTTAGGGCGATAACGTTATCGGCGATAATTACATAATTGGCGACAGCAAACAGGGTAAAGGATTGCTCGATATTAAATTTAAAAGGATTGCGGCAATTTCCACCAAAATCGCTAAAACTTTTTTTATTTCCAATAACGACTTTTCCCTACCGGCGAAAAATAAAATAAAAAAAATGGTAGCAAACTTTAAACCAATCGTCGATATAGTAACCGCTATATATATATAATCCAAAATTAGCGGTTTTGAACCTCAAATCGCCGTTTTTAAAATCAGGTCCGGTGGTTATTATCCGCAGGTAAATTAACATCGTGGCGAAAATTGTGGGAATTATAACCGGTTTAAATTTATTTGCGAATATTTTTAACCCGGGGAGGTTAATATCGCTTTAGCGGATAAAAGGGGGGATAGGGGGTAGGCGACGCCGATTTACCAAATTATCGAAAATGGGTTTAATACTTTTATCGTTAAATATATCCGGCACGGAAGCCAAAATCTTTTGCCAAACGGGCATTTTATTACCTTTAATTTATTTGCCGGGATTGCCTGCCTTAAAATAAGCTAAAAAACCGAATACGTCGGCGATTAAAAATAAATTAACCAATAATTAAAATTATGCCCGTTATCCCAAAATATATAAAAGGGTGAAAACCAAATTGTAACAGCTGTTACATTGTAGCAATAATTATTTGGTATTACCGCAAAAAATTGTAACAGCTGTTATAATATAATAAATAGCAGGATATATTAATACAGGAATTGTAATAATTGTCGCAATCCAATAAAAGGAAACACTAATTTATTATATTAATATATTGTACCAAAACATTTGTCGTTTCGTAACCAAATACGACCATTATTTCGTTTATATTCGACGAATTATTGTTAAAATGGTATGCCAAAATCTGGCCATTAACGCGTGCTTTTGCTGCGGCGACGCCAACAACGGATTAAAAACGCTTAAAGGTTTAAACGATTGGGGTTTCGTTCGTATTGCGGAAAATATTATTTCCGCGACCGAATTAGGCGGGCGGGTTGGTATTATTGTCAATTTTAAAACAATTAATATAACTTAAATGGGCCATAATACGAACTATTTTGGCAATATTCGTATTTCCTACCCTGCGCCAAATTGTAATAATTATCGCAGATACGGATTGGTTTTTACCCAATTGAAAATCCTTCCATAACGGGACGGGCAAACGATCCAGAAAATCCGTGTTTTTATATAATGGGAAATAATATTTTAATTATACGAAATTTATTAATTTATTATTTGGCGTCGAATTAGGTTTGGGCTGCGTCCGCGATACCGAAATAAAATTAGTTTTGGTTGGCCGAACGGTGGTGGTTTTATGTGTACGGGGTGCGGGCGGCCTATTTAATGGCGCGGGTACCGGGTTAATAATAATTTCCGGTTATAATGCAGGGGGCCGGTTTTTGGGGTTTTTTAATGGCGGGGATAATACGCTGGTAAATAATTTAAAAAATGCTAAAGGAATTTGCAATTAGCGGTTATCCAAATCCGGGGCAGGTTCGTTATAATTATCGTCCATATTAATATTATTATCGCTTTTATTGGCGGACGCGGGGGCAAATTGGTTATCGTTTTCGTTTATATAAATATCGTCGTTATTATAATCGACGGGGGCGGGGGCAAGTTCGTTATCGCCGGCGTCCATATCGGCATTATTTCCATTTTTATCGACGGGGGCGGGGGTAAATTTATTATCGCCGGAATTTATATTAGTATTATTTTAATTATTATTATTATTATTAGAAATAGGGGGAAAATTTAGGGGGATTCCGGTTGTATCCGAATAACCCTATAATGTAAAACGGTCCAACCGAGCAAAACTTAATTCCAAAATAATTGCAGTATCCGCGTCGTAATTTTCCAAATCTTTAAAATACTGGTTTATTTTTTTTGTCCGCGCTTTTTTTTATGGTATAATTATCAGGTTGGCAAATAATTTAATATTATTGGGTATATGTCCCAATATAAATTTGGTGGTGGTTTGGGCGGAAGTTTTGCCTTTTTGGCGTTTTTTGGGAGTTATAATAATAAAGGAACGTAATTATAACAATTGTTACGGTTTTTGGCGAATTAAAGCAATTACTGTAACTATTATTATAATAAAATTAATTAATCTGCCCCGGACCTAACCGGGTGGGGGGTATTTTTGCGATGCAGGGGTGTTAATTATAATTTACCCTTATTACGATTGGGTTAATACCTGTTTGGGTGGGTAAGGTATAAATAGTTTTATCCAATTAAAAATGTTTTAATTAAATTTCCTAACGAATGTGTTTGCAATATTTGCTAAAGCAATTTTGCGATTGTAACAATTATTACGTTTATTCGTTAAAAATTAAACGCTGGTTTAATTGTTACAATTTTTTATTAATCGTTACAAAAAAAATTTGGCGGTTGGGAGAGAGGTTTTTATTGTAAAAGAAAAAAAAAAAACTAATAAAAATAAAAAAGGAGGTATTTATAATTGGGTTTACGTGTGGGGCTTTTTGCTAATAAAATAAAATTAAAATGGAAACGCCAAAATTTCCGGAGTTTAACCGTAACAGTTGTTACAATTCGCAATATCGAATTTTTTTATTTTTAATCGGGGCGCCGTTACGCCGTACCAGCCTATATATAATCCAAGTTTTCAATTTACGTAATAATTGTTATTATCCAGCATTTGGTCGTTTTATTTAAACCGTTAATTGGGGATTTTGGTATTTGACAATTATATATTTTGCGCTGCTTAATTTTCCCCCCCTGGTTAATCCAACTCGGCGTCGCTTTTTTTATCGCTCGACTTTTTTATAATCCAGGGCACGTTATTTAATTTAATTAGGATTTAATTTCACTCGCCCTTTAGTTTTTGGGTTATAAATTTATAAACGTTCCTATGCTAAATATTTTTGCAACCGTTAACGTTAACCAGCATTTTAACCTGTGGTTATAATACCGTTTAATTCGTTCGTCGGCGTTTATTAGTTTATTTTCCCGAATAATTGTTAATTATATCCATCGTTTCCTAAAATACCACCGTGTTTTAATTCCGCCGCCTTTTTTTTTATTATTTGTGCAAATAGGAGGCGTAATTTCGTATCCCATTTTCGTATATTATTGGGAATTGAGCAACGAAATAATCGTTATATTGTTTAAACCATTTAATTATTTGTAAATTTGGAACATTTTCCAGCAAATCGTTTTTCGTCCATTCCCGGTTATAGGAATGGACGAATTTTTTAACGATATTAAAAGTTATTGGTTTAAATAGCACCAACTGGGATGGTAGGTCGTATAACCGCCGCGGGTTTGGGTAAAAGATAATTATTGCAAAATGGGTACCCGATTTGTCCAATTGTTTAAATATATAATTTTTTTTGGAATTTTTTTTGGGTATTTTAATTGGCTGCTTTTTAGGGGGTAATGCGGGTAAAATTCCAATTTGGTGGACGCAGGCGTTATAACAATTTTTAGGTTGGTTTATTGTAAAAAATAGATTCGTTTCCTGTATAAAATCCAATATAATTCGTCGAAAATATTTAGCGTTGGCGAAGGTTTGCATATTTGGCGCCTCTTTTTTTAATTTTTTCCTATTTATTATTTCCTATTACGTCCAATGGGGCGGAATACGTGGTTTAAATATACCCAAAAGGCCGGTTTATGGTAATTCCGACGCTTTTGCCCGGTTATTATCGTTTAAATTAAATTTAACGATACGTGGAAAATTAATGGGGAATAACCGCGTTTATAAATACGTTAAAAAATCTGAATAAATAATTTGTAAATTTTCAGCGTTTCCTCGTAATATTACGGGTTATTTGGTTAATTTGGTTAGTAATTTTGGTTTGGTTGGTTTATATTTAACGATGGACCCCTGCGTATCGAAATACCAATAGGGCGCAAAAAAATATGCGGTTTTTTTACGGTTAGGCCCGCGTACGGTTCGTCCGAACTTTTACCACAGGTTTGCGGGGTCGTTTAATATTAACGCGCCGTATTGCATTACACGTTCCATATTAGGTATATCCATACCCATACCCAAAAATAAAATGGAAAATATAATGCGAGTTTTAAAATCCGGTTTGAAAAATTTTGCGTAAATTTTAATTTTATCGATTTTAGGTGTAAATACATCGTACCGGATAATTATATTGGTTGCGTTTCGTTTAGTAAATTTCCTAAATATAAGGTTTTTTATTAGGAATTGGCGTATTTGGATAATGCGGTTCCTGGCGTCCATATATATAATGGTTTTAAAAATACGGGTGGCGGATAATAATATAGTATTCCCTATTAGGAATAGGAGGCGCCGGTAATTATTAATAAAAATTTTGCGTTCCAAACACTGTATTATAATCGTAATTTCAGGTCGGTCGAAAAACGTTTTAACGAAACGTATTATCCTTTTATAATACAATTGGTCGAAAACGTAGGTTTTAATTTTTACTGTAAAGGTTACGGTATACCCGAATATAGGTACGTTTGCTGGTATAATTGCCCGGACCAAACGCAGTATAAAAAACGATTCCTTAAAATCCTTCCACTGTAAAACTATGTAAAATTTATTAATAATAAATAAAACGATACGTTGGTGGAATATAAAATTTCGAAAAAGTTTAAAAAATCGGTAATTGGTGGTTTATTCCGGGCTTAAAAAAATGTGCGTATATTTACAAACGGTTTGCGGGTTCCAAAAAAGGTTATATTAAATAAAATTAGTTTTGGTAATAAAAACCGCATATTTATACTTACGTTTAAAATGGATTGGTCGATTAATTTGGGGTTCGCGGCGGGATAACGTTATATATTGCGTAATTATTTTTGCCCTAATTTGTTTAATGGGATTATTTGGATAATAATAGTATTATTGCGAATTACCGAAGTAATTTGCAATATTATATTTTTCCCGTACCCGGTTTTTACCAGCAAAATAACATTTTCTATATTATATAAAACCCGGTATATATATTATATTTAATTATAATATGGGATTCGTGCAGGAATATTGGGGGGTTTGTGGAGGTTTAAAAATTATATAACAGTTAAGGAAACGAGTTTATATTATAGGTTTAAATTACCAAAAATTTTGGTTTTGGCGTATAATTCCGGGAGGATGTGTACGTTGGAAAAGGTATTTGCCGCCGCGTGTGCGGGATTGGGACCGCGAAAAATTGCGTCGATTTGGTGGGAAAGCGAAATATATATGGGCGTGTTTCCGGACATTATATATATATAATTTAATACGAATATATAAAGATTTGCGGATATAATGGTTTTTTTTAATGGGTGGATGTATAGCGTATTATATAATATACACCTTATACGGATTGTAAAATTAGTGGTTTTGCGTTATTTATATTAAAATTTATATGTAAAAATTCCTCTCGCTTTTGCGATTCTTTTTATATAAATTTTAACGGATTATAATCGTTATTGGTAAAATGCGAAATGGGTATCGATGGTGTTTATAGGTGGACGTATAATATATTAAATAAAATTTACTTTATACGGATTGTAAAATAAATATTTTTGCGATATTTGGATTAAAATTTATATATGAAAATTCCTTTCGCTTTTGCGATTTTTTACATATAAATTTTAACGGATTATAATCGTTATTGTTAAAATGCGAAATGGGTATCGATGGTATTTTTGAGTTAATAATAGGGATACCGCCATAAACGGATAAAGGGCGGGTTATATCCAATTTTTAATTGGCGTACCGGGTGCAAAAAATTTTTAATTGATAAAAAAGGCCTACTAATTCCTATTTTCAACGATGTTTTTTTTTTCGATATTTTGCGTGGTTATGGAATAATAAGGGAGTGTCGGTCGCAAAAAGGCCAAAAATACCGCTATAAACGGCGAAAATCGACAAATTGTCCTCAAACCTGAACCAAAGCGTTTTTTGGATGGACCCACAAATACATTGCAAAGCCGCAATTAAGCCACGAAATGGAGCGAAGCGAACGGAGTGGATCAATTGTGGAGTTTTGGGCTTCAGGGATGAGCCCTGAGACTACGATAGAGCGATGAATCACGTGCAAGGCCGCACGGGCCAATCGCACGTGACTCACCCGCCCGATTGCGAAATATAAGACGAAAGGACGTTTCAAAACTAACCTCTGGACAGTTTTATAGAACAGATAATGAATATATATCTTTATATTTATATAACAACGCTTTGTAAGTCGATTAACATTACGGAAACCCTATTAACACTAATTAATATTCTTTGAATAATATAGAAAAACAAAATAAATGGATTAAACGTTAATACTTTTATTTTACAAATATTTGAAACCAAGAAAATATCCTACGATTAATGAGAAAAATCCGTCCTAACTAGTCAGGATTTTCACAATAAACGGGTAACGCCGTTCCAAAACGTTACGTGAAAAAAGGAAATAGTAACCGTCATTTGACGACTATTTAAAGGTTTTAAGAATTTACCATTTAAGCAAACTACCTTATAAATTAATAAATAATGACGAAAACGTGTATTATTGGACTGAATACGACAAAATAAACGCAGAAACCGGTTCCCAGGCAAACGCAAGTGCCATAATAGGGTACGAACCCACCTAAACAATATATTGTCGAAATTCCAATTACCTTTATTAATAAAAAAACGAATCAACGCGGAATTCCTGTACAAGCCCTCCCACGAACTCCCGGAAAACCCGGAAAGAAGACTAATGGTTCGACGAAATATATAGATTTTTAAAATATTTAACCGATTTAGGGAGGACGAACGCGGAAAAACATTATTAATTTCGTACTAGAAAGATTTCGAAAAATGGATTGGATATTATTGTATAACCTGTAATCCTTTAATTTAAAAAGTTTTAAAAATATGTTTGGAATTTGATAAAATAATTTTAGCAGGTTAAAAAATGGAGAAAACGGTTTATAATTTGCCGAAACGGTAAATGGGAATTATAACATATGTATACAAATGATTCCATTACACGGTAACCAGAGCTTTAAAACGACGGAACCAAAAACCGAAAATACGGAAAACGTTTTCCCCAAAAAAACAAGAGGAGGAAAATAACCGGTTTGCAAAAAAAGGGGTAATTAAAACTACCTTTTCCGCAAATTCAGAAATTAGGGGTTTTGTTAAATTCTCAAAAAAACAGAATTTTAACGAAAACAAACTTATCACAATTTATAAAGCGGAATGTTAGGGTACTAATGCGTTATAATATATGATAAAAGATATAATAAAATAATAATAAAAAAAGCTAAACGTTTACGAATATATTCCACCATTGCAAATACTAAACGAATCAATCGAATTATACCAAACAAAAGCATTTAACAGCGCGTGGAATAAAAGAAAACCCTATTTAGGAAAATTAGACGATATTTTGGACGATAAAATCAAAAGCTTCATAAATATGTACAATATATTATAAGTCCCGTTAGCCCAAATCCATCTATTATTCCCATTAATTTTGACAAAAAGCGCAAAAACGCATTGTCTCAAGTATATAAATAGGCCAATAACGTTTAAAAGAATTCATATAGAGTTTGAAAAACGGTTTAAAACAACGTTTTTACGTCAAATATATTACAAAAATTAAAGCTTTATCAGCTTGGAAAACGTCAAAACGGAACCCGATTACGAAGGAAAACTAAATTGAAAAATCATGCAAATTATGCTAAAAGGTTGCACATTTGCCAAAAAGGATTAGGGTTTAAATATGCGGATAAAAAATACCTTATTACAGCGACCTTAAAAGTAATTAAAAACGTAAAAGAATTTCGAACCGCTATTACTATCCCTGGGACAGTTTTCCCGCTATTATCGAACCAAATATTGGTTGTTCTTAAATTGAAAAAACGGTATGCGGTACATAATGCGTTTTTTGTTAACCGGAAATATAAAAAATATAAGGGCCGCAAAAAACGAGGTAATAACCATTACCCGCGCCGAGGATACGATATACGACCGGGCCAAGTTTTTTCAAATTAAGGATATTATTTATGCGGTAAACCGGAATATTAACCTTCGAATCATATAAAGGAAAAGAAATAACGGTGGCGAAAATAGAAAAGGCGAAATAGGAAATACCGAAAAAAAACCAATACGGAAATAAACAATTTCTTACCAACGGTAAAAACGACGGAAATGAGGAATATGAAAAAAAGACTCGAACGACGGATTTAGTATCTAAAAAGCAAATACAGACGATTTGGACGGATATACGTTAATTTATTTTGTAGATTATAAAACAGCGGTTTTTTCAAGAAACGAAATATTCCGGCACAAATTAAATTAAAGCTAAATGGCGTTTGGAGGAAATGAAAAACTATAAGAGGGGTTCCCGCACCAAATTTTGAATTAACAAAATTCAAATAACGTTTAGTATGGGATTATACCGGATATAGGCGCTGCAGCAATATTAACGGCCGGTATTAGTTAAATGAAAATACTGCAACGCAGAAAACCGGAAATCTAAATCGATAAATCGAATCCGAATAAAACCAAAATGCGTTTTGGAGCAAGCGAAAGCATTGCCGTTATGGGAAAAATTACCTTAAATATATAAATTAATATTATAGCGCTCCACGTAATACCAACTCGGACACCATTTTTTCTATATATAAAGGATATAAATAAATTCGGGGTATACCTGAATTATACCAGCAACGAATTTATAAAAGTCGATGGTACGAAAGTGCCAGTTTTACGCAAACGGGGGCACCCATGGTTTTTCCTACCGGGATTAAAACCAGACGGACCGGAAACGTATTTTATAAAAAACAAAAAACACGTTAATAACGTTTTTAACAAAGAAAAATTGAAAACGATTTATCGAAAATTCGGCCACCCTTTAGTAAAACGACTATGGAAAACGTTATGAAGGGCAGGCCACGAAATTAACCGAAATGTATTAAAGTTAATAAACCGTTTTTAATAATACTGTTAAATTAATGGAAACGCACCACAACGACTTAAACTCATTTTAAAGGTTAATATAAATTACAACTACGAAATCGTGGTGGACCTGATCTATTTGGAATCCAAACCAGCCCTGCACGTGGTTGACGCGAATACGATATTCCAGGTTACACGTTTTCAAAATAATGTAACGGCGAAAGAAATATAGGAAACACTAAAAAAATGCTGGACCGATACGTATTTAGGACCACCCGATATTATTATATACGATTTAGGCACAAACTTTGCCGCGGCCGGATTTAAAACAGAAATAAGATTTTTCGGTATAATATGTAACCAAATAACAATCGAGGCATATTGGTTATTAGGAAAAGTCGAACGTTACCATAAACCGTTACGAAAAACGTATAAAATATTAAAAATCAAATATAAGGAAATAATACCGCAAATCGCATTGCAAACAGCGGTAAAAACCTTAAACGATACTATAGGCCCGAACAGCCTAATACTTACCCTGCTGGTATTTGGGGCAATACCACGTATTACCGACGACTTAACGTTTTTAAAAAACCAAATATAACGCGCCGAAACTGTTAATAAAATCATAAAGGAGTTTAAAAAAATAATGGCGCAAAGAAAAGTTTATAAAAATTGAAAACAAGGAATGGCCCGAACATCGAATTAAAAATACTAATATTATTGGAATTGGGATTAAAGGTTTTAATATACAGAAAAGAACAGAAATGGACTGGACTTTTTAAGGTATTTAACGTATTAAACTCGACAATAATTGTTAATATAGTGAATAGCCTTTCCACGTTTCGAAACACGTATGTAAAACCATACCACCGTTTTGAAAAAAAAACAAATAAAAAACGACAATAACGAAACTATATCGAAAAAACCAGAGTTCCGATACCCAGAGCCCGAGCAGTTAAAACGCAGGGGAAAACCTAAAAAATCGGGGAATCGGAGACCGAATACTCGAAATGAACCCACGAAAACGACGAACGCAAAACCCGCAATTACAGTACAAACACCACCCCTGGATATAACATTAAAGGACGATAAAATATAAAAACATTATTCGAATTTAGAAAACCATATAAGAACGAAATTTGAACGATTATAAAGGAAAATATTTAAAACGGTAAATACCCAATTTTTAATAAAAAAGAAACAACGAACGCACGAATTTACCATTAAATATAGACGAAAAAACCGAATCAAAGCTCCCGGGAAGTCGTTCGAAAAGTCCATATAACAGGAGGTTAACACCTTGCTAATTTAGGAATTTTGCAGCCGGTTGATAAAAAGCAGTTTAATAATTAAAGGATTTTCGGATTGCGATTCGTGAACGAAATTACGGGATTATTAGACCAATTTTATAAAGAATTACGTTTTATTGTACAGGGATACAGCGGTTTCGAAGAATAAAAACTATTTACGTCATTGCCTATAATAATGCGGTGTAGCCAAAAATTTATATTAGTTTTTATACCGGTTGCAAAGAAGTTTAGATGCGATTTAATGCCAAAAATATTAGCCAAACATATATTTAAAGCTTTACGAAGCTATAAAAGGACGTTGCCGTGCAAATCCCAGAAAAAGTCGAACATTAATATCCCGCCAGCACGGTGTTTAAATTAATAAAGCCTTTTTACAGATTCACAAAGGCAAATTTATACTAGTTCTTTATATACCAGCGTGACTATAAAAAGCGTTTAAACTGGAGTCGATCAAATTTCGACCTGTATCTACTCCTTTCTAAATAACACGATAGTTTTGGTATTATGGGAATATAAATAAATAGTACGCTAAGTTTGGTTAATAAAGAATTTATTCCGAAAAAGCAAAAAAAGTTCGAAAAAACCGGTTTTTAAGCTAAACCATAAACGATTATATAACCAGAAAACGAGAAAAGTTTTGAAGGCTATTTAATTAAAATAATAAACAAAAATTTAATTATGCGCCAAAAAGGACAATTCGACAAATTACAACTTGTAACGACAAACTAACCAGGGGTAAAGTATTAATACATCGTTTAAGGAGCTGAAGGGGCGTACGTTGCATTATTTTATCAACCAGAAATTGCATTCGACTATACCGCGGCGGCGCAAACAGTAAAACCCGATAATGGAAATTATAATTTAGTAAATAAACGAATCAAATGGCAACGCCAAAACGCACAAGAAAAATTTAATTGTGTCCAAATCCATTTGAAAACGGCGAAATTATACGTATTTATCGACGGGTCCTTTCCGAATAACACGGATTTTAGTTCCCAAATCGGATATATAATATTGTACGGGAACGAATGCTCCGTGGATTAGGAAACCGGTTTTCAAATAACCGGTAATATGATATATTGGTTATCGACAAAATATTACAAAATTACAAAAAGCGTGTCAATAAACGAAATTTATGGTATAGTTATTGGATTTGATATTGGGTTTATATGAAAAACCATTATCGGAATTATCCAATAAAAGCTGGATTTATTTCCATCACCTGTGGTGATATGCACGGATAACCTAACCTTACACCAGTAGTTAATGCAATTGGGGATAACACCGGAAAAACGACTTATAATTGATTTTTTAAATTTAAAATAGTTATATGAAAATCGGGAAATTGAAAAAATTAGGTGAATTGTAGGGGAAATTAATCCGGTAAATTTTATAACGAAAAAAGCACCCAATAGGGTTTTAACCGAGTTTATTAATACCAATTCGACGGTAATACGTATTAAAGGAATGGTTAAGAAATTACAAAATTTACCGGCAAAAGCAAAAAACTTATTGGACGAATTAAATTAATTAAAAACGGCGGAACGATAAAACACGTCGATTGGCGATTGAAAAAACGCGCCGCGAGGTGAAAAATATCGTTAAAAACACCATAAAAACACCGCAACGCTTTTGCCAAAGGCAAAAAATATAAAAACAGCGTTACAAAAGCCTAACCCTATACATTAAATTAAACGTCCTCGTTATCATTTTCCTCCTCATTTTTATTTTTAAACAAAATATCATATTTGATTTGCATATTTCTTTTAGCTTAGAAAATTTTAAATTGGCGAAGGGTAACTGTATAGCCGGCGGAACAACGTTCTTCCGACGATATATATTTGAAAGTATTATTTGCGGTAAAACTGCCTTTATAAATGGCGATTATCAGTATACCTTGATGGTTTTACGCCATCGGTCGAGATTTTAGCAACGTTTATTAATGGATTAAAATATATGATTAGCGTTTAAACAAATATACGGCAATAATCGCGATAAAGATTTCGGTAGGAAGCGCGTCGGTTTTACGCTTTTTAGGAATGGTAATCGCAAATATAAAACCAAATTTTTTGGGATCGTTTTTAAATAGCGCCCCGGTTTTTTGCAAATTAAAAATACGCAGGAACAGCATTACCGGTTTAAGAGCGATAATGTAATTAAACGAAAATCGTATTAATTAATAAAATAACCACGCGATAAAAGAAAAGCTCCAAGTTGCCAAATTTATATTGATTTGCAGGAATAACCCTATTTACATTTGATGTAACGGCCAAACGGCGGAATAATGTCGTAGTAGATACCAGAAAGTCTTGGTTAAATTTGTTTGCCAGCGAAAAAAAAATCAAGGCAGGCTAAATAAAAAACAGGGCGTAAAACTGAAAAATAACGAATAGTAGTCTCAGTGCTCAGACTAGACCCCCCTGCTTCGCAGTGGGGACCAAGCGCTCCATGTACCTTTCAGCCGCATCGTTTTTCGACCAATTACATTGGCCGAAAAGATCGCGCTCGTTCTAGTCTAAGGACAATTTGTCGATTTTCCCCGATCATGGCGGGTACTTGTACTGTTCTCGCACTGTGTATGCACTGCATACGTAATACCAACAGTATAACCACTGTATACAATTAAATATTCGAATAAATAAATGAATGAAAATCGTAAAAATATAAGGTAACCTGCGCTGTAATGAATGAATTGTTTATATTTTTTGACGCAGGAGCCGTTGGTATACCTTTTTCAATTATATCAATATTTAAATATTAAATATTTTTTTTTGATTTTTAATACATATTATTATATTTGGTTTATTGTTTTAAGCAATGATATTTTATACAGGTAAAGTATACTTTTAGAAAACTGACTTTCAAACTAGCTTGGCGGTGGAAAGTGCATGCGATTACCGCTTAAGATAAATATTATATTAATATTTTTTATTTAATAAATATCTTCTTAAACAATTTAATAGTTCGCGCAATTGTGGATACATTTGGAAAAAAAACTCTAATATAGCATGAATAACATATTATTATATATAAATGTTATTTAGCGTTTTTTTTTACCATTTGTATTTTATTAAATAATATGAAAAATATAAAAACAATATAGTTTTACCAATTCTTTTAACAAACAAATTGGAAAAACCGATATTACTATGCGGACTTAACGTGGACGTTTGTATATATACCTTATCCAATCCCTGAAACTTTGGTTTTATTATCGCCAAAATTGGCAAAAATTTAAAAGCGTTTCGATTATAAATTTGATACAAAATTGTATATACCTTACCTATCCACTTATTTAACGGCTTTGATAATCAGGTATATATACCGGAATTGGGTATACAGGTATTTATATGTATACTATCCCGCACCCATAAAATGTTTGAAATTAAACTAACAAATAAAAATACCATAAAATAAATTCGAAAATCGAAATGAAATCGAAAAAATAGTACCGCCATAAGCGGATTAAGGGCAGGGCCTAGCAAATTCGCCCATTTATACATATAAAATATACGTTAAATCGTTGTTAATAGCGGTACTAAATGCTATCTTCAACGTACGAACCGCTTATTTTTACGATTTTTATTTATTTTTTTATAACGGCGTGTTGGTCGCCGAATTGACGAAAATACCGCCATGAGCGGCGAAAATCGACAAGTTGTCCTCAGACTAGTCTCAGTGCTCAGACTAGACCCCCCTGCTTCGCAGTGGGGACCGAACGCTCCATATACCTTTTAGCCACATGGCTTTTCGACCAATTACATAAGCCGAAAAGATCGCGCTCGTTCTAATTTGAGGACATTTTGTCGCATTTCGCCATTTATGGCGGTACGCCAGTATTATTAACAATAATTTGTCGCATTTCGCCATTTATGGCGGTACGCCAATATTACCAACAACAATTTGTCGCATTTCGCCGTTTATAGCGGTATTATTAACGATAATTTGTCGCATTTCGCCGTTAATAGCGGGTATATATATTGTATACGCATTATAATAGTAAAATAAATGGTGTAGCCACGGTATACAATTAAATATTCGAATATAAAATTAAGAAAAAATCGTAAAAATGTGAACTTACCTGCGTTAAACTAATTGGATTTTGGCAATCCGTTTACTGAAAACCGCGTTTCTTTATCCAATCTGTTTGGAAAGATATTAAAATATTAACTAAGATTTGTAATTTTTTATTATATTTAATTATTAGTTTAGATTATGCAGTATATGATCAGTTTAAATTCAGATAATAATATTCACTATTTAGCGGATTGAGAATTACAAAATGCATGCAGTCGTGGTTTAACCCAGAGCTTTCATCCGTATTTTTATATTAATTATTAATTTATTCAAAAGCTGAATAAACTACGCAAATAATGGTAGAATTAAAAGAACTTCTAATTTATCCGTTCTTTTCAAAATCTGTATTAGAATGCTATTTAACCATATTTTTGGGAATTTTATTTAATTAAATAAAACATAGAATAGACAAATGGCAAAAATTTAATATTTTTCATATAGAAAAGAAATATAAGTGGGTATTATAAATTAAATTCCACGCTGACCTTTATTTATATATTTCATGCAATCCCTGAAATTTTGGTTTTATTTATATTAAAATTGGTAAAAATGTGAAAAGGTTTCGATTGTAAATTATACATAAAATTATACACACCTTACCTGTTATAGGGTAAGCCAACGGCCTAGGGACCGTTAAATATCCTTCTTGGTATTATTACTAACGCTGGGGGGAAGAAGGAAGGAAAAGGTATGTGTCCGGGTCGTGGTAATATCCTTCCCTTTATTTATTATCCTCAACCCGCTTTTATATTTTATTACGTAATACGTGCTTTAGGCACGAATCCATAATATAACCCGTATTCGCCCGTTTTCTATCAGGTATAGTCCCCATTTGGAGGTATAACGATAATTTAACGGGCGCGTACCCTATTATAACTTACCCGTTTATTGTTTTGGACGGTATAAATCCGTAATCGGGTTTTACCCGTTTGTTTTCGGCCGCGGTTATATCGCGGGTTTTTTATCCTCCTTTCCGTTTGCGGGCGGTTATTATAAGTTACCTTTTTTTATTTTAGGTAATATAGGTCTGTAACCGAATTTTGCCCTCCCGCCTTCGGCTGCGATTATATTATAGTTTTTTATCGTATTTATCGTTTGCGGGTGGTTATCGCGGTTTACTTTCCTTTCACCTTAGGCGGTATAAGGCCGTAATCGGGTTTTACCTTCCTATTTTTGGTTTTAATAATGTCGTGGTTTTTTTATCGTACCTACCGTTTGCGGGTGGTTATCGCGGTTTACCTTCCTTTTATTTCGGGCGGTGTAAGTTTATCTATTTATTAGTACAATTTTTTTTCCCGTGGTGGTTGCGGTTTTTATTTTTTCGTATTTTTCCCGCGTTATCGTCCTGGCCCCTTTTACTTTCCAATTCTTTTTCGACCCGAATTTGTTTTGTGCTTTTATTTTTTTTCGTCCCCGTTTCCTCCTTTTTTTACCATTTTATTGATTTTTCCCCGTTTTTTTATCGCCCCGTTTTTTATTCGTATTCCCGTTTTTTATTCGTATTACCTTTATTTCGTCCATTTTCGTTTCCTATTTGTTCCTATTTATTATTTGTCTCGTTATTTATCGTTACCAGTTCGCCGTCACTATACTCCGGGCTTTTATTTCCTTAATCGCGTCGCAAATAGCGTTTGTATAAATTGATACCGGTAATGGAAATGGCCGGTTTCCCCACCGTGGTGGTTCATTATTTTCGTCGCATAACGATAATAATCGTTTATTTATAAATTATATCAATTAAATATTGATTGGGTAATATCGTTAATTTATATTCGCAACGTTTTCGTCGCGGTATCGGTGCCGTAAAATTCCAAAGTAATTCAAATAACGACGAACATACTGTTCCGGAAAATATATTTATTTTTTGCGTTTTTTGCGTAAAAACGTCCAAAATAAATGGGGTTTGGGAATATGGCCTTACCCCCGACGGTATTGGTTACCAGCGATATTACGATATTAAAAAATCGCAGTATTATTATAACGAAGCCGCTTACGTTTTTAACCCTGTTTTTCGCCGCCGTTTACGAGAATTAAAAACTATAATTTACAATAATTATTATATCGTCCAATCTTTAATTAAAAGCACTATCGTGGATGGTGAAAAGATTTTTAATAAAAATACCGTGCTGTTTCGAAATCTTTTTACCGCGTATATTAATTGGGTCCGCGGTTACCAGGACGTATAAAATAAAATGGCCAATTCTGTGAGGAGGTTATGAGATAGAATAAGCTTAATCTTGAACGCGGGGAAAAGTGGATCACGTATAAGGCTGATGGAACGTTAAAATGGCAGATAACCGTCTGCTAGCGGGTAATAGAGATAATATATTGTTGCACAATCGATTCGTTGAATCATTGAATCGATGAAGGTTATGAAGGTGATAAATCTAAGGCTGAGTTATGAATTACGTGTTCGAATCCGTAGGTGCAGATCTTCGATCCGGATGTCCGCAATGCGGGGTCACGTCACATGATTTGGCCTTATTCATGTGACTGACCTGCCGACCTATTGAGCCCAACCGCCTATTGTGCTTATGCATGCACAGAAAATCTGCGACCACAACGGGATTCGAACCCACGCACTTCAACGTATATATGATATAGATTATGGTACGTGCATTATACCACTAAGCTAGATTAAATATGACGTATTTGTTTTGTTGTTGAAACTATGAACAAAGACGTGATATATAAAGCTTTGTGTGTATAAACGCGTATACGTTTTATTTGTTATTTATTTATTTATTCGATGCAGCGTGACTAATAAAATTAGCCCGTGCTAGCCGTTATAAGATAATGCAGGGTAGCTCATATAATGAGCCCTGCGCTAGCCATGTTCACAAATTCCGGGGCCGCGACGATTTTCACCAAAACTATCATTTTTGCTGCGATATTTAATTTTTTTTTGGTAGCGGCGGTAATTATAACCGTTAATTGGTATAAATTTTCGCCTACGGCTTTATTTATTTGGAGGTCCGTTTCGCTCCTTTAATATATAATTGTTTACTAACGTTTTCAATTTCCAAATCTTTTAAAAACGCAATACGTCGCGTTATAAAGAAAACTTGCAGGAAACGCGCCGAAATAATAATGTTTTCGCTATTTTAACCGCTGTTTTAACCCCTTTCCCCGCTATTCTTATACACCAATTTTATCCCGCGTATTCCCCGCGCCTTTTCGCTTTTACCACCATCCCGTTTCGTCGTCGTTTCGAAATTCTCTTTTCGTATTACCTAATTACCCCCCGTTTTGTTCGTGCCCCGACCCGGTATTTATTTAATTCCTCGCGCCCCCGCGTTTTTATTTTATCGCGTTTCCGTATTTTTAAATGTGGTGTAAAGAAAAGCTCGTCGTTTGGGAGGTCCCGTTATAAGTTTTTTAAATCAAAGATATTATACGTCGTCGTACCGCCCCATTTCGGGAGGTTAACCAATTCGTTAAATAATGGGAGTTTCCGATTTCCAAAAATAACGCGGAAAATAATAAAATAAAGGAAAAAAACGTTAAAATGGGGGAAAGAAATAAGGAAAAAGGAAATTTAAATGGTAAATCGGAAGCATCTAATTTGGTTTTCGATTAATATTTGATCGCCGCGCAAAATTGTCGTTTCGCATTATATAAATTAATTTAATTTAAAAATTGGGTGGGTGGGATGCGGTTACGCCGCCCCGGGGATAAACGTGGTTTATATGGTCGTCGGTTTATTTTTGCTGTTTTTCGCCCCGGGAAAAAATTTAATTTTACGTATTTCTTTTACCGTATATTTGGTTAAATTAATATTTATTTTGGGTTTACCGCGTCGCTTTTTTACCGGGGAACTGTCGACCTTTTTATTAATTATAATAGGTTTATAATCCGGTTAAATATTTAATTGCTAACGTCGCTGCGATATTGGGTTATTATTCGTTTGGGCCAGCCCCCATTTTATTTCGAATTCGTTTAATACCCGTATATTTTCCACCGTTACCAAATTCTCCTACGTGGGTTCGTCGTACCTTTTCCATTTCACTAAAATTTTACGTTTGCGCCTTTTTCCCATTACGTTTTTCGCGACCAGGATTTCCTTTACTACCCATTTTTCCGCGGTTTCGTTATTTAAATTTAACAGGATTAATAACGGGCCGGGTTTAATATCGGTACGAATTTGGGACGGTAATGGGTTATCCGCGGCTTTTTCGATTAATTCCCCGTAACATATAGGGTGTATTCCTTTCGGGACGTTTAAAGTAACCGTTAATAATGTAAAAACTGTTACAATTATATATTTATTCGTTTAAAATTAAATTCTTTATTCGGGCGGTTAGTTTTAACGTTTCGTAGGTTTAAGAAAATTTTATTCCTTATTTTGAAACGGTCCGCCGGTTTCCGTATTCTTTTAGTGTTTTTTTGGCGTTATTGTGTATAAATTATAGCGGTATGGGCCACGTTTATAGCGCTTTTGAAATATTATAAAAACAAATTCGCGCGGTTTTTGGGCGTGGAACCCGGTTTTCCATTTATTTATATTACTGGGACCGCGTTTATTTCGTATTTTAATAATAACCTATTGGGATTAATTCCGGTGGTCGACGAATTTTTATCATTTAGCGTTAAGTAAGCGGCGGGTAAATATCCGGGCCAACTTATTTAATCGAATATTATAAAAGTTTTCAGGTAATGCTGCATTTTTTTAATTAATCCGTTCCGTACCACTATCCGTTTTTTCAAGTGGTAAAACGTCGATAATATTTGTAAAATTCCTATTTGTCGGCACAATTCCGACCAAAAACCCCCTACCTAATCCGACCCCCGGTCCGATATAATCGCGTTAAGGAAGCCCTTAAATCGCCATTAAATAAAAATAAATTTTGCGGCGCAAGTTTTGGCCTTTATCGAATTTATCGCTTTGAATTGGATATATTTGGAAAATTTTTAATTATAATTCTTATATAACGCGGTATATCCGTATCGTTACCTGGGGGGTCCGTTATAAAAGCGATGGAAATTTGTTTCCAAAACCTATCCGGTATTGGTAAAAGTTATAATAGTTTTTATTTGCCTCGTTTCGATGGCTTTATCCTGCGGTAAATGTCGCAATTGCGTACTAATCGTCGGATATATTCGGCTATCCCGTCCCAATAATAGTTCCGGGCCAGGATTGTAAATACATTATCCTTACCGCAATAACCAATTATTGGGGATTCGTAAATCCGTTACAAAATTGCCGTGGTTAGGGGTTCCCAATTGGGTAATTAGAAACGGATTTTATATGTTAATAATATGGGTTGCTAACAGGGGTTTAGGCATTAGCCTAGGTGCGGCGTGGTGCTAGTTGCGTTGTAAAAGCCTGTAGTTACAGGGCTTAAATGCACTAATTTCATTAAAGTGGTTCACTAATTTTGGGATTAATAAATTTGATTCATTGGTGGGGGAGACTTTGCTTTGTCTTCCTTACATACTCTCCGACATCGAAATTGGGGTCTGCACCCCGTAAAGAGTTCTGGTGCCGCACACGATTTTCTGAAAAATTATTTTGTATGCGTTGTTGAAAAAACACCCTTATTTCCATACAAACCATTTCTGGGTTCGCACTGATTTGCTAATTTGGTGAAACTTTCAACCCGGTACAGGGTAGCTAACTCGTAAGTGCAGGGTGGGTATTAAACCCGGTACAGGGTGAAACCCCACTCGCTAACTTTGAATCGCAATTCCTGCAACACACAAAATATAATAGAAAATCCGACAGCCCCAACATCCCCACTTCGGCACTATTTATTGTGGCTTATATACAAATAAAAGTGGACCCATTACATGCTAAATATCACATATAATTAACATTATATAATAGCGTACCGGAGGCGTTTATTAAATAATCTGTTATTTATATTCTCGTTTCGGCCTCGGGTGGGAATTGTTTTATATCCTGTTAAACCGCGTTACGTTTATAAACGTATACTGGGTTTTTTTCCATTATTTCGTTCCCAAATCCTGTTATATAAAATTGCTGGAAAACAAATATTTTTTCCGGGACCGCCGGCAATATATTTTGTGGTAATATTTAAAAAATACCGATTATAGTTATACCGGGTATTAGGCGTAATATTATCTTTTTCCTTTTTTCGTTAGTTTTTTCTTGCTCCCGTTTTGATAACGCGTCGGGGATTATCGCGTATTTTTTTAGTCGGTATTTTAAAATATACTTAAATTTGAATAGGATTTTAACCCACCGTATTTATCGTTCCGATACCACCCTCGGTTTCGTAAAATATTCGAACGTTTTATGGTCCGTAAAAATCGTAAAGGGAAAACGGATATTATACAATTCCGTTTCCCATATTTGGAAACAATGGACGACCGCCAGCAATCTTTCATCGTAAATAATATAATTGCGTTAAACCCTTGTTAATTTAACGGAATAAAATACTACCGGTTTTTATAACCCGTTTTTCCTTTTTTATATTAATGCCCCCCCGATGGTTACGCCGGAATAATCCGTTTCTATTTTCGTTTCCGTTTCGTCGTTTTATTGGGCCAATACCGGCGCCTGTAAAAATATTTATTTAAATATTTTAAAAGTAACGTCCTTTTTTGGTGTCCATTTCAACGGTATTCCTTTTTTAGTAAGCCGAAATAGGGGCGCCGTTAAACCCGAATACCCGTTTATAAAATCCCGGTAAAAATAGGCGAATCCTATAAAACCGCGCAATTTTCATTATTTCGTCGGTGTTTCCTAATCCCGTATCGCGCGTAATTTTTCCGGATCGGTTTCCACGTTTATATTAGCGTATATAATAAGCCCAAGTTATTTAACGGAAATAATTGCGAACGCGTTTTTATCGAAATCCAAATTTAAGCCCGTTTTTGTTAATTTTCCCAGAATATAGGTAATTTGCCGCCAATAATCCGTTTAAAAACCGGACGTATAAATTAAAATACTGTCCAAATATATAAATATATAATCGTCCAATATATTCCCGAGGACGACGTTAATATATCGCTGGAATATGGCCGGGGCGCCCGCTAATCCGAACGGGTATATTAGCCACTCGAATAATCCGAATTATGTGCGAAAAATTGTAAAATATTTATTTTTTTCGACCACGCTTAATTTACAGAAAATTGCGCGCACGTTTATAATGATAAATTATTTTAATCCAGATAGGGAGCGGAATCTTTTTTTAATTAATAATTAAAAATACCAGTCCTATATTATGATAGCGTTTAATATTTTATAATTGACGTATAAACGCCATTTTCCAAAAGTTTTCCGAATTATTAGGACCGGGACCGCGGTTAACGACCCGTTTGTTCGGATTTATCTTTTATCTATTATATCGATTATTTATCGCCGCAATTCCAGTAATTAATTGCGCGGTATATAATATAACCGCCCCTACAATAATAGCGGGGATTTACCGTTATTGTTTTTCTGGATCCGGATATAATAATCCAATTCGCCCTTATGCGGGGGTAAAACCGAAATTTTACCGTCGTTGAATAAGTTTTCGAAACCTTTTAATTTTGCGGGTAACGTCGCCGGGGGCCCTGCGTCGTTTTTATTTACCGCCGATAAAATTAGGACCCGGATTATATTTCGTAATAAATAAAAGCGAATTCCATTTATTTGTTCGTATTTTTTTTTGTTTTTCGGGCCGTTGCCAGGAATATATTACTTATAATTTACAGTAAATTTCCTGTTTTTCGGACGCAGGGATAGTTCCTGTACGAATAATTTTTTAACGGACCCTATTTTTAATTTTCCCTAATTTGGGTTAAATACCATTTTTGGTGGGTTGTTTAAAAAAATCCCAAAAATAAATTTTACGTTAATCCCGGGATTATATAAAAGGATATCGGCGCAAATTAACCGTCGATATCCACGTTACAATTACCTATTTCCCGTATATCGGTTCGTATTCGTCCCGCTACCGTGCCCAACCGGCGGATTTATAGTAAAAAAATCTTCATTATTTCTAATTTTTCGGTATAATTTCTATTTATTACCGCGTAATATTCGCACCCTAAATCCATTTATGCAATAACAAATTTCGTTAAATTAGTTAAAACCGGGATAAAAAATCGTCGCCTATTTATTACAATTAATATTTTTTAACTGTTTTTTCCGATTTATATTTACTAGCGTATTATAAGATAATCGGGGCCCGTCGCGTCGGTTTTTTTTGGGTTAAAATTATGGCCCAAAATTGATTTTTTTCCTTTTTCGGGGTCGATTAACGCTGGGCGTATAACCGGTGCGAACTGATAATTTTGGGCGTAATAGGAAGCGGACCCGCAACAGAGGTAAGCCCCTGTTTTACGGCGTCGCTGGAATTTTTGAACGGATATTTATAAAACCCGATCTTTTTTTTTATTTCCATCCAATCGGCGCCTTTTTCGTTTTTTATTAGCGTTGTAACGGTTTCGGCCAACCCCTATCGTTAATATATTTCTTATTATTATATTTTTTAAACTTATTTATAAGAAATTTGGAAAAAAAAGCGTTCCGTATTTGGTTAAAACGTTTATCCAAATCGATAATTTTTAAATTCTGGGCGATATAACGGTATATGGCGATAAATCCGTGGTAAAAATCGGACACGATACCCGTTTTTACCGACGCCTTTTTTATCCGGTTAACGACCCCGAAACGCAAATAATTAACCTGTATTTTGTTTAATTATTTAAAACCCCCGGCCGCAGTAAGGAAGCGTTCGAATTTGGTAAAGAAATGTGCGAATAATTCGCCGTATCGTATTCTGAATACCTTTAATTTGGCGAAAATTTGGGTTTTTTTTATAAAAATCGTCGTACGTACGTCCCAATATTCGAGGAAATTTTCGTGGTTATATCCCTTTCCCGTACCCTTTACCTCGTAAAAAAAACGGACCATATTTTATATTATTATAACAAAATTAAATTATACGTATTCGGATTAATCGCGCAGGTTTCCGACAAATTCCGAATCGCGTATTAATTTATACGAAATGGTAGTCTCAGTGCTTAGACTAGACCCCCCTGCTTCGCAGTGGGGACCGAGCGCTCCATGTACCTTTCAGCCACATGGCTTTTCGACCAATTACATTGGCCGAAAAGATCGCGCTCGTTCTAGTCTGAGGACATCTTGTCGCATTTCGCCGTTCATGGCGGTACCACCAGCGATAATTTGTCGCATTTCGCCGTTTATAGCGGCTATATACAAAATATTCGCATTATAATGGCAAAAGAAAATAATGTACCCATAAAATGCAATTAAATATTCGAATAAAACAATAAATAAAAGTTATAAAAATATAAAGTATTTTGCATTAAATTTATTGGATTTTGTTGACTAATTGAATGCCGGCCACGTCTTTATAGCCACTGTATTTGGAAAGATATTAAAATATTAAGTAAAATTTGTAATTTTTTATTATATTTAATTCTTATTTTAAATCATGGTATGCAATGTCAGCTTTAGTTTGACTTACAGTTTTTATAGCTTAGTAGACCTAACACTGCAAAGTGCATGCAATTATCGATTGAAACAAAAGTTTTATTAATATTTTCATATAAATTAACAATTTATTAAAAAATTAAATAATTTACGCAAATATTGGTAAAATGAAAATATTCTTACTTGATACATTGTTTGATCAGTTTGTTAATCAATTTTATATAAGTTCTTTTTTTATAAATTTTATTTAATTAAATAAAGCAAAAAATATAAAAAGGATACAAATTTAGCATTTTTTGGTATAAAAAAATAAAAAGGGCCGGTATTGTAAATCGGGCTTTACGTTGACGTTAATTTCTATATATAATCCACTTTTTCAAACTTTGGTCTTATTAATGTTAAAATTGGTAAAAATGTAAAAGCATTTCGATTGTAAAATATATATAAAAATGGATATACTTTACCTATCCGCATATTTAACGGCTTATATAATTAGATTTACGTACAAAGGTGAGGTATTATATTGAATATATATATACCACCCCCCACGTGCAAAAACCACAACATTCGGCTGCAAAACAAAAATAATATAAAATTAATTAAATAAAGCAAAAAAATTGTCAAAATACACATTTAGCATTTCTTTTTATCAAACAGTTTTTAAAGCGGATATTATAGTAGGACAGGGTTTGCACGTTTGATTATATACGTACTCGAATCTCTGAAATTTTGGTGTTATTATCGTCAAAATTGGTAAAAATATAAACGAGTTTCGATTATAAATTATATATAAAAAAGTATATACTTTGCCTATCCGCTTATTTAACTGCTTATATAATCTGGTATATGCACAAAAATTTAATATAATAGCATATAAATATATAAGACCCTCCACGTGCAAAAGTTATAAAATTTGGTCAAAAATTAAAAGTAATATTAAAAGAAATCGAAAATCGAAAAAAAATCGAAAAAACAGTACCGCCATGAACGGATTAAGGGCAGGTGGTATCCAATTCGGCCATTATAACAGATAAAAAAATAAATCGAATCGCTGCTAATAGCGGTATTAAACCCTATTTTCAACGATATTTTATTTTTTCAATATTATGCATGGTTGTGGAATAATAAAGGAGTTTCGGTTAGAAAAAGGCCAAAAATACCGCCATGAACGGCGAAAATCGACAAGTTGTCCTCAGACCTGAACCAAAGCGTTCTTTGGATGGACCCACAAGTACATTGCAAAACCGCAATTGAGCCACGAAGTGGAGCGAAGTGGATCAATTGTGGAGCTCTGGGCTTCAGGGATGAGCCCTGAGACTAACGAAATGGTTTGTTTCTAAATTGTAAACGCAATCGGTGCGCCGTCGTACGGTGGAGGGTTACGTAAAAACCTTTTTTTTTTAAATCGTTATTCTTGCGCGATCGCGCCTGCGTTGAAGGAATATAATTGCATTTAAACGATATGTTTTTCCAATATCGCGATATTCGCGATTAGATTTTGGTAGAAATCGTGGGTTTCCCCTCCCGGGCCTGGTTTTGGGTTAATTATTATCGTATTTAAATTTAAACGTTAGTAAATATTATAAAATAAGCCAACAGCCTAGGGACCGTTAAATATTTTTGTTAATATTATTATTAACGTTGGGGGGAAAAAGGAAAGAAAAGGTGTGTGTCCGGGTCGTGGTAATATCCTTCCTTTTATATATTATCCCTGACCCGCTCTTATATCTTATCACGTAATACGTGCCTTAAGCACGAATCCATAACATTACCTATCCGTTTATTTAACGGTTTATATAATTGAATATGTGTACCAAATTATAGTATTATATTATGCTTACGTAAACCACCCCCCAGGTGCAAAACCCGTAAAATGTGGTTGCAAAACAAAAATGATAAAAGATTAAATAAATAATGTAAAAACATTTATAAAATGTATATTTAGTATATTTTAATATAAAAAAGCTTTAAAAGCCAGTATTAAGGATTTTGCTCCACGTGGACGTTTGTTTTTACACGTAGTCCAGTCCCTGAGACTGTGGCTTCATTATCGTTAAAATTGGTCAAAATATAAGCGAGTTTCGATTATAAATTATATTTAAAAAGTTTATACTTTGCCTATCCGCTTGTTTAACTGCTTATATAATATGGTATATGCACCAAAGCTTGGTATAACGGTATATATAAATATACGACCCTCCACGTGCAAAAATTATAAAATTTGGTTTACAATTAAAAATCATATTAAAATAAATCGAGAATCGAAAAAAAGATCGAAAAACCAGTACCGCTATAAACGGATTAAGGGCAGCTGGTATCCAAATCGGCCGTTATAACAAATAATAAATTAAATTAAATCGCTGTTTATGGCGGTATTCAACGCTATTTTTAACGATATTTTCTTTTTTCGATATTTTGCGTAATTGTGGAATAATAAAGGAGTGTCGGTCGAAAAAAGGCCAAAAATACCGCTATAAACGGCGAAAATCGACAAATTGTCCTCAAACCTGAACCAAAACGTTCTTTGGATGGACCCACAGGTACATTACAAAGCCGCAATTGAGCCACGAAGTGGAGCGAAGTGGATCAATTGTGGAGCTTTGGGCTTCAGGGATGAGCCCTGAGACTAAACGATTAGCGGTTTTAACAATGACGATAAAATTAAAAACAAGAACTCACCCTCTTCGGAAAAGTCGTTAAAAAGAGATATAATATCAAAAATTGAGTTAAAATTAAACCAATTAATAAAAAGGGCAAATAAAATAATAAATAAGCAGCAGAACGGCCAACGAAAATGATTACCAAAAAGTGAGTTGAAAAAATGCTGAGAAAAGGCCTTAAAAAATCACCATAACCACGTATTGAAATTCGTGTTAGGAAAATCCTGTTTAAAAATAAGCCAAATCGCCAAAGCTTTGCAATTAATTAATAACGACGTCGCTGCAATTAAACAGCAAAATAAATAAATAAATAATCGGAACGCTAAACGAAGCTATTTAAAATCATTATTGTTAAAGGAGGCCACGTAATTAATAACTACCATAATAGGAATATATAACGGGTTACGGAAAGTAAAAGCGCAACGAATAAAGACCAAAACCACTTTTAAAAAATATATCGCAAATTATATAGCTGTTTTTATTGTTTTCGATTTACAAATTGTTATTACGATTAGAATGGAGGTTATTAACCGCGTGTAAAAAAGAAAGAATTGCCGGTGTTAAAATAAAGGTAATCGCGGTCAAATTAACGATAAAGCGATAAATCACGTGCAATAACGCACGGGCCAATTGCACGGGCCAATTGCACGTGACTCACCCGCCCAATTGCGAAGTATAAGATGGAGGGACGTTCAAAAGCTCACCTTTAGACAGTTTTCATAGAACATATATAATCAATATCTTTTATATCCGTATAACAACGTTCTGTTAATCGATCGACATTACGAAAAGCCTATAAATAATATTGAGTATTTAAATATTATTACAACCAAAACAGCTATAATTACGTTTTCTGCATTAAGGAAATGACAAAAATGCAGATAATGCAACGCAGGTTACCTTATATGTTTACAATTTTTATTTATTTTTTTGTTCCAATATTTTATCGCAAATAGTGGTCATACTGTTATTTCTGCGTATGCAGTGCGTATATAGCTCGAACACAGTGCAAATACCTGCTACGAACGGCGAAATTCTACAAGTTGTTTTCAGACTAGAACGAGCCCGATCTTTTCGGCAATGTAATTGGTCGAAAAGCCATGTGGCTGAAAGGTATATGGAGCGCTCGGACCCCACAGGGGTCTAGTCTGAGCACTGAGACTATTAAACTGGTATATAATGTTAAACTACAACCTTAAAAATGCCTGGTTTTGGGACACATCCACTTGTGGGTTACCCACGGTGTAAGATAATATTACGGACTATATTTTAGCATTAATATTAACAGTTGATATAGTTTTAGTCTAGCCCTAGATGAACCACCGACGTTTGTTGGACTAAATTTCGCTTATGGAACCAAATAGGAATGTATAAAATGAATATTAAAATTTAAATAAAAATAAAAAATCGTTCAAACGGCGCGCTTTAGTTAAGCAAAGAAATTAGCCGCCAGAAAAAAGCAGTAACTATCATTTCGTATGTAGATGATTCTTTAATAATTGGAAATATGATAATTTTAAATGATACTGCTTGGTGGTTCTGTGTAATAGTATATTATTTTTGAAACCAAAAAACTAAAAACACATACAAGCCTTTAGCAAGGGAAGTCTTGGAATCTAAATCAAACTTTACATAAATAGAAAAAACAAGATTCCTATATGACAAGCAGAAACCACATTTACATAACAGAGTTCTTTGACAGACCCGGGATTCAATAACCCGCTGGCGACCTGCGCATTATAGAGTTTGCTAGCCAGAAATGACCAGCATATGGGACCATTCTAGATAGTGATATAAATTTGCTAGCAATAAACTCAACACAGTCTTCTTTTTTCGACATGCAGATGGCAGGTAACTGCTCGTAAAAAAGAGTTTGCAGAAGGCAACAACGCAGTAGCCAATGTCTATGTTATAACTTTCCCCTCATTTACATTCCAATCTCGAAATTTTACGCAATGGCGATTTGACCAGGTAAGTGGGTATAAGATTGAAAGGACCGCAAGGAGCTTTTGCAAACAAACTGTCGTTATCCGTGGCATTTCAAAAGCTTATGGGATGGATAGCTAGTCATGTTATTAAGCTCAATATTTGAAAGACCTTTTCTCCAAATATACAAGTCGCTTAACCAGGTGGTGCCGGAGTCCGTCTTATATAAACCATTTTGCGCGCCTCGTAGGCCATGGATTCGAGTCCCAAACATGCCGGTCCCTTCGTTGCTGTGATTCAAGGCCCGGAATGGCCGTCAATGCCCTGACTCGGTCCCAGATCTTTTGATGTTTGAAGGCGTAGCGCTCTCAGTGTGACTGCTTGTATTGTTCCAGCGTAAACACAGCAATTATTTTTAGCTATATTCAACGTAATTGAGCTTAGTGGATACTCGGCCTCAATTTAATGCAATGATTGTGGATTTACTACGGCTACTTTTTCATGTCAGTTGCCAAAAAAAGAAGAAAAAAAAAAGACCTTTGTTCGTCACCGACCCAAAGCATGCCAGATCATTACTTTAATGCACACTACTATGTGCCAGGTACCCAAGATACTTGCCCTCTGCCAGTGATAGCAACTAGGGGTCCTCCTTTTATCAGCATCAGACGGATTCTTCGAGCTTGTTAAACCTTTGAGATTAAAGAGTTGCGTGCGATCTACTGTTTTGGGAATTCTTTTCATACAGCACAATCTGATAGGAAACAAATACTGTAGGTAAACTAGCAGTATCCCACTCTTTGACGCTCTTCCATGATTCCATACGTCAGGACTCGCTGATCGGGATTTGCCTGACCGAGGCCTTAGGTCCCTGAGAGTCAGTTTGCGAAGCTGGTTTAACAGGTTCCAGATCCGGCTTCCCATTTTCAGGTTCTCTCCCGGTACCCACGGACTGCTTCGCTTCTCTATTATTTCTCCCAGGACCATTTCTCAACCTTTGCTTTTTTTTGTTCGTAAACACACATGTCTGTGTACCTTCATCGGTTGATGCCTGATAAATCACAGTATCCTCTCGTGTACAGCTCACATAAATAGATTCCTTTTTGAAGGACCCTTTGTTCCCACGACGTTGAAGGTCAAAGTTGGAGTCGTTGACATTGTTCTCGCGGGCTGCGAGTTTCGCAGATTCAGAAGGTATGGCGTCGACAGCTCTAGGATTGACGGGAACAATCGGTGCGGCCATAGCCCCCACGGCCAAGAGAGCCGCCAAATGAAGGATAGTATTGGTCTTCATCTTCAATATGATAAAGTCGTAAAGAGAAATGTTTGTCAAGCGAATGTTTTGGTGAAAAAGAAAGTGGGGGAAAAACAAACAGAGCAGGTATGAAGGGAAAAGATTGAGTCAACCACCAATGTGTGAATGTGTAATGAAAGAAAACAAGAAGGCGAAGGACGTATTTATAGCTAAATCAAGCTTTTCAATATTAATAAACAAAGCAATATTTCGCGTATTAACATGTCTATTTTGCTCCAAGGTTATTACTTATTCATAGCCGGTCCGGCCATTGAAGTAATCTTCGGTCACTGCATGGCTTTCTATAAATAGGGCAACTTTCACAAAAAACTCGTATAATTTGAGAGATTCAAAAAAGCTTGAGCAAAGACTATAGCAAATTATTTATTTCTAGACCTTGGAAACATTGGCATGTTATATTTGATATGTAATTAACCCAGACCCTGTCGCTTGTGAAAGTAATAATATTCACTTTGCGTTGCATCAAGGATGGGCCAGTTTTAACTCCTGGGAGCTTTTTTTTTTTTTTTGTTTGCTTGAATAAGCCATTTGCGTTTTAATGCACATCGCTCAAATTAGCTCTTGTCTCTATTGTGGCTTTTGTTTCTCACAGTAGCCCCCTGCCTCCGTTGATTACGGATTGTGTAGACAACCTGAAATTTGTGCCGCCGAATTCAGTGGCTTCGACACGGCGGACGAAATTTCCGTAGATTTACACCTATAAATTTGCTACTTCAATCCCCCTGCATTGCGCCACAATTATCGCTTTTGGCCGAAATTGGTCTATTTCTGAGCGCATCTAATCCCCGATCCCAATCATCGTCTGCGTGGAAACCTTTGATATCAAAACATCTGCTTTGAAAATCGAATAGGAATAATATTATAAACCAACTTTCGTAGTTTTATGGGACGCAGCAGTTAATAACATAAGAATTTACACCTATTTCGTTTTGAAGCTGCGTCGCCAAGAGAATGTGATTTGTAAATGGAGAGATATCTTTGTGCGAGATTTTTTTTTATTAAACCCAGCGAGTGGCCCATGTTCTGTCCAAAACCATGATTACATAACCCCATCTCTCAGAAGGCCTACCAGATGCAGCCGCAAAGTAACCCTAGCGGCGATTATTTTTCATGATTCCTGATAAAATCAAATTGCCATCAATTGTTGCGGTCTTGCAAGTTCGACTCAGATTTTACACTGTTTTACCTAAGGGAATATCCCTTAATCTATGCTCTCTCTACTCGTTGTGGCGGCTTTTATAGAGATTCGGCTTAGGGCTGCGACAGTGCTGCGACATGGATCAAAGTAGCTAACAACTGGAGTAACTGCATATATACCAACAACTCATTTTCTATTTACAACGTTGAAACCAGTTCGAAGCAACTTTGCAAGCGTTCTCCCAAAGTCCGGGATGGTTAGCAAAGTAGCCACAAACATGAATAAAACCGTCAAATATATATATCACTCATGCGGGCAGCTTCATGCCAACCGCCTGCTTCTGGAAAAAGCCAGCTGGGTCGTACTTGGCCGAGACCTGCTTGAGGAAGGCCACGTTCTCGGGGCCGTAGCTGCTAATGGCGTCCTGAGCAGGGTCGGCATAGTTGATGTAAAGCCAGTCGCGAAGGGAGTTGAGAGAGACTGCATACTCCCTCAGCTCGTCGGTAAACTTGAGGGACAAGTCGTGCAAAATCTTCTCCTGCTCAGGCGTCCTGACGGATGAGATCAGGGCCCACTGGAGGGAGTCTTCCTCGTAGCGGTCCATGCCCATGACGTTGCCTCCCTTTGCTTTGCCAATGTCGAAAAAGACCTTAGGCATGGGCTGGAAGGTGCCTTGGACCGTCAAGTCCTTACCCGGGATGACCTTGAGCAATTCGTTGATGAGATTGGTGGTCAGGTCTACGGCCTTGTTGACAATGCGAATGTCATTGCCTACAGTGAGCGTAAACCAAACTTGGCTACAGAAAAAAAAAAAAAAAAAAAAAAAAAAAAAAAAGAATTAGTACCAGTATACCAGATAAATGATGTGTTTCCACACCACACCTCCCCACCCCCATAGAATGTTTTGGAACACTTACCGTCTACCACCAGAAGTGCGGTAATCATCAACGAGCTGGTGCATGGGACGCATGCTAAAGTCGTTAAAGTACTCGCCCACTTTTAGAGCCTCGGCAAAAGCGGGTGCTTCGACAACACCATCGGTGTCGATGAGGAACTGGGCAGTAAAGGGCTCCGGGTTGACATTGAGGTCATAGGACCAGTTGACAAGGTAGGATGATCCGGGGTGCTTGGCGGTGTTTGTAGTGAAGTTGACAACGGCCTGGGCAACAAGGGGGCCTTCGGAGTAAGGGCTGACTCGCAGACCACCCCAGGCAGGGACGCTAGGGTGGGTATAAAGGTCGAAACGGGTAACGATGCCGAAATTGCCCCAGCCGCCCTTGAGCGCCTTGAAAAGATCGGCGTTCTCGTCCTTGTTGGCGTTAACCATGCGGCCGTCGGCGAGGACGACCTGGGCATTGGCTATGTTGTCGCAAGCAAAACCGTGCCTGCCCGTGTGCCAGGAGTTGCCGCCACCGGTGAGGAAGCCACCGACGCCGACGTTACCCTCGCGGCCCGAGACAACACCGACGCCGTGGTTGGTGTCGAGTTCGCGCAGGACCTCGCCCCAGCGGGAGGCTGGGAGGACCGAGGCGAGCTTGGTGCTCGGGTCGTAGGTGGCGCCGACGAAGTGAACGCCCAGGTCGATCTCGACGCCGCCCTCGACGTTGCTGCCACCCCAGTGGCTGTGGCCACGTCCACGGATGGCGAACTTGGCCAGCGGGAACTTTTGCAAGGTCCCAAGCACCTTGGAGACCTCGGCGGCATCCTTGGGGGTAACGATGCAGGCGGGCGCGACACGGGCCGAGGCGGACCACAGGCTGTCGATGCGCGCGGTGTAGGCTTCGTCACCCGGCAGCAGGATGGGATCTTGGAGACCCGCGCCCTTGAGTGCGTCGCACGGGCTCTGAGGGGGCAGGGCAGAGGCGGTCATGGCGGCCACGAGGGTGCTTATGGCGTAAAAACCACGAGGGGAAAACATGGTTTAGACTTTTAAGCGAACGGGAGAGTCAAGGGCCAAGAAAAAAGACGAGCAAAGGGGCGGGGAAGAGGGAATTAAATGAGAGTAACACAGCCCGAGGCTGCTATTCGTTGCCTTGATGCAGAAAACTCTTCGTCCAGATGCTGCTCGAAAGAGGGGGAACGTCAAGTCCTTTTCTACCACGAGAAATGGGTCGACTCTTGGAAAATCAGGGTTCTGTTTTGGGTACGGTGGAGTGTTCTAACCTCAATCATCAGTTCACCTTGCTTAATGGCTCCACCGCCAGGGATTCCCGGCAGGGTCTCAGCCTTACCGAGCAATGGTTTGGGTGCTTATTTTTGACGCTACGATAACCTTCTTTTTAGGCCTTTTGCTTTTTTTTAAAAAAAAAAAAAAAACAAAAAAAAAACAATCATTTTTTTCTTTGATCTTGCAATACCGATTTTACCAAATGATTTCGAGTGAATTGAGCTGCCTGCGTGGCGCAGGTTGGCTGCTTTTCCAGACTCATGTTATACATCTGCCAAGCACCAACGGGCTTGGCTGCCGCCGCTTATCATGTACGTTGCATGCCGGTTTAACCCTTGCCCCCGCTCGTCAAGCAGAACTGCGGAGCAATGTTGGTTAATATTGAATTCTCTATTTCGCTTCGATAGAGACTGGGTCCTGTGTGTCTCGACCTGGAAAACAAAAAAGGGGCTAGATATCTTGGCCATTGTTGGTAAAAATTATGCAGGAATAACACCTCTAAACGAGCCCCTTTCCAGTTTTGGTTACAATTGCAAAGTCGCCATCGGAGAAAAAGAAAAAGCGGATAAATCATGACGAACTAGCGCCGTGCCCGTCCGCTTGTCCTCCGCATATCATCCACGACGCTTGCCCAGGGCTCGCCCTAGTTCGACTCAACAGTGACTTTTTACAGCAACATCAAACCTGCAAGATGGCTGTTGTTGATGGTGTTATGGTGGCTATGCCGCCGCCGGAGGGGTATATCGTCGACTTTGACAACCCTCAGCGGAACTCGGTCCTGACCTCCTACATCGTCGGCGGCTGCGGAATATTCTTGTCGACGACTTTTGTGATTCAAAGAATCTATGTGAAATCGGTTGTTCGGAAAAATCTGGGCCTCGATGATGGTAAATACCCCTTTTCTTTTTTTCTCTCCCTCTCTCTCTCTCCCTCGATTGATCTACACCTGTGATCGCCATTGACCCATCTTCTACAAAAGAAGCTCGCTAACAATGGAGACCAACAGCCCTGATTGTCATGGGTTGGGTATGAACTCCAGTATCGCTTCGGAACAACAGTCGCTTGATCCGACTTGCTTTTTCTTTCCGACAATGGAGAAGAAATTTTGACTAAACAAGCTTTCGCGGCCCTAACAGATGAGCAGTATTGCCCTCCAAGGTCTTCTCCTAGGTAAACAAGTCCCGAACATTCGGCCAATCACTCCCCGAGCACCTGTTGTCACCACTAACACGCTTGTCACAACCAGATGCATACCACCAGGGATATATGGGAATCCACATGTGGGAGATGCCGATCGACAAGTTCCAAAAATTCGCCTACGTAAGTTTGCTACAGCAAGAAGAGCCCATTACTGTTGGAAGACGCGGACCAAAAAACGTGTTAACTTGGGCGCCTCATACAGATGAGCGGCTATCTAGGCTCGGTTATTTACACAATCCCGACGATGTTGTCCAAGATAGCAGTCCTCTTGTTTTTGCTCGAGATCAACGCGGTTCAAAAATGGTATCGATGGTCCATTTTCTTCGCCATATTCCTCGTGGCAGGGGCGGGTATCGGCATCTTTTTCGCCTCCGTTTTCCCTTGCTGGCCCGTCCAGAAAAGCTACGATCTCAGCATCCCCGCAGACGTGGGCTCTTGCATCAACCGTCCGGCCATGTACCAGGCTACCGCGGCCCTGGGTTGCATTACCGACGTTGTTATTTTTTGCATCCCTCTGCCAATGGTTTTGAAGCTGCAGCTGTCGTGGCGCAAAAAGGCTGGACTCTTCTGTCTGTTTTTTATCGGTTCCGCGTAAGTGTTGACACATTGCCATGCACCTCCTTGCGTTTTCAACAAAATGAAAAACAAAGCAAAAAAAAAAAAAAAAAAACTAACTGCTTGCTTTGTTGTCGGCTCTAGGACTGTCATCACGTCGGTTGTGCGCTTGATACTTTTGATCCAAATTCTCACTGAAATAGACCAGCCTTGGTCATCCGGATTTGTCACCATTTGGATGTATGTCATGTGCATCCTCACTCTTCTCTATACCCTCAACCTCTGCCAATACTGGTCCTTTTATACTGACATATCCCCTCGTTGCTCAAAGCCTCGTCGAGGCCAACCTCCTCATCATGTGCGCCTGCATGTCGACGCTTCGCCACTTTATCCTCCACGTCCGACCGTCCACCTTCAGCAGCAAACGCGGGAAGACCGATGACAACACCAACAAGAGCGGCGACGACTTTATGCAGCTGCGCACCATCGGCCAGATTTCGAGCAACAGCAACACCAGAGGGAAGCAATTCCTCAGGCTGGACGGGTGCGATGTGGAGACCGAGGTCCGTGCCGACCGCCTCTCGATCGATTCTACAAAGGGCGGCGACGACCATAGCGATCGCGGCATCCTGCAGACGAGGACTACGCGAATCACCTATAGCAAGTCGCCGGTTTAGGGTTGTTGGTGGTTTTTGGTGGGTGCGGTGTTGAGGCGGGAAGCGACAGGCGGTGGCGTTACTGGAAGCGGAAGATGGATTTGCTCCAAACCAAGTTCCACTCTCCAACATCTGTCTGTAGAAAAAGTGCATATTCTTCTTCAGCGTCCTCGAATGTTAGTTAGCTGGTCGGTCTTTCTGCCGTTTCAAAGAACAGGCAGGATCGTTGTAAACTCCCAATGTAATCGTAGGGTAGAAGCCCGTCGAAGTCGCACTTTAGCAAATTGCTGGCCGAAAGCACGACCCCCTTTTGCGCCTGCCCGGCGTTGATGCGAACGCCACTTTTGTTTCCTTGCCATGTGAAGCCATAGACCTTGGTGCTACCATCGGGGTGAATTTGTCCCTTTTGATCTTGAAAACCCGCCCAAGGACATCTCCACAGGTTGTCTGTCAGATTTTTTGAGCCTGTTCCCTACATATGGCTAGGACGTGTTTATTGTGTGATAAAGATGGACCAAAAGATGATTTGCATAGGGATTTCTATTTATAAACCAATTTATTTAATCTCCTATACCTCTATGTCGAGCACCAGAAGTGCGTTTTGATTCATAGTAGTGTCCTTGCCCCTACTGGCTTTGCGATCTGTAATAAGCTGCTTGTTTCCCTTCTCGCTAACAAAGCCAGCAGCACCGGAGTTGTGATCCGAATTGGAAGGCTTGTTGGATAATTTGGGAGGATCCTACACGGTAAAATGTGAAAGCTTTTTTCACGAATCTCAATAACGCCAGAAACCAAGTCTGCGAAACGATAGAAACACAAATAATTGGCATCAAAGCTCGATTTCCAGGTTTTATTCTCGGCCACAGGTATTACTCAAGGGAGTTGTTACACGTTAGTGTCTGTAGATAAAATAGAAGACCCAAGGATTTTGGTTTAGGTCTTGTTCAAAAATCAACATGCATGAAGCTCTTCCCTGGAGACTAAATCTGTAATATAAATGGTAGCCCCAATCCCCGGCAGAATCCCCAAACTTCATCAAGCATATGGCAATATAAAAAAATTAAGTTTGAGTGTGCCTCGCGATGCTGGAGGTAGCTGCAAAAGAGAAGGAGACATGGGTCGCGGGCAAACCATATCATTGAAGCATAATAGAAATGGTCAAGGGAGAATTTGGCCTGGCGCATGCAAGGCTGCAGCTGTATGTGCGCTGGCTGCGGGCAATTCCAACTCGATTGACGTCAAAGCAAGGCGGAAAATTGCGCCAAGTTACAATACAAATAGTGGTCGGGCTGAGAAAGCAATCGCTTCGTACAGATACAATATTCTACATACAGCAAGGCGGAATGTCAATCATTTAATCTTTCTTCTATTACCACCGGCACTCATTTTCCCAAGGGCAAGACTGGAAGTCGGCCAGAAACAAGATTTTCAAGATTAACTTGCCTCGTGCAGGAAAACGCATGTTGCGCCCCAAGTCTTCGCATGCACTCACGCCTACTGTACGAGATAAACAAACAAACAAAAGCCCCGCCACCCTCTTGTGTGGGAACCAGCTATAAAAGAGTCGTCGGCTACTCTTTTCACCATTCTTCATTTTCTCTCTCCCTCTCTCTCTCTCTCTCTCTTTATTCATCGTCCATCATATTGAACAAATATCTGTTCAAGTTTCCAAACCCCCAGAACCTGCCACACAGCTCAGATTCTGCGTCTTTTGAAACCCCTACCTATCTTTACCTTGATCCACGAGATATAACTCTCTTTTCAGTTTCTTCGCCAACATGGAGCATCTACTATCTTTGGTTGACAGTGGTCTGGCGCCCGCAACATCCCAGCAGATGACAAGCACTGGCCATCGCCGCATAATGTACGGCCCCAACGCGTCGCGATGTGCAAGCATCGAGCAACACACCGTGTACAAGCGCGTCGAGGAGCTTTGCCTGCCGCCCTTTTACACGCGCAAGGTCGACTACGAAGAGATTGGGACCATCAGACCCGAACGGTCCGAGTTTCGGAAGATGGAGCGCCTGCCATCCAACGAGATCTGGGTCAATACGATCATCAAGATATCAAAGGCAATCCTTCACCATCCTTCCGCCAGACGTCCCCGCGGCAACGCACCACCTGTGAGCTTGCCATCGCTCGACCTTCCTTTCTACAGTGGTTACGACAAGCACGAGACTGGCCAGCTCCTGGACCAGGCCATGGAGCGGATCATGGAGGAACGCGAAGACAACTTTTTCATCCCCACCATGACCGACGCCAGAGCTACCCTGCGTGGCGTTGCGGCGATCCTGTACCAGCACGACATGATCATCGACGTGTGCAAGGCGCAGCTCCCCGCGTACACGGCCGACCCACCGCCACCATCATCGGATGCGGACTCGTGCCCGACGTCAAGACTTGACGCCATCGCCATCCGGATGGAGGAGTCGCCGCTCCTCAACTTGCGACGCGAGGTTCTACCCGAGATGTTGCGCATCACCATCGAGCACCTGCTGCTCCACGACTACGAGATCGACGTCGACATGCGCATTCCCAACAACACCGGCATCACCCGCCAGGACCTTGCCAGCTTCCGCGTGCTCCTGGGCGACGCCATCGCCTTCGCCAGGACCTTTCCGTACGCCGCCATCGAGGCCCGACACCTGCACACCGGCTTCTCCACCTTCGTCCTGGAAATGAACAAGTTCTGTTCCGAGACGTGGCTCCAAGCCACCGTCATCTTCGAGGACATACTGCACATGTTCCTGGCCATGAAGACGGCCGTCTACGACAACCGGTACCGGCCCGTCGTCAGGGACATGGTCATGGCGGCCACGGCCCGCGGCGACGGCGAGGACGAGGAACCGGGCGTCACCAACCCCGAGAGGGCCATGAGGGCGACCCTGGCGCTGCAGCGGAAATTGTCTGTCGATTACAACGTCATGGTGGACTTTGCCGTCGACGATGACATGCACAAGCGTCTGCTGCTGGGCGTTATCCAGGGCGTCGCCAACATGATGTCCCTCCCCATCAACGCGAGCGACGTCAAGCCTGGACCGAGGAGGCTGCTCGAGACGGGTCCCGAGGATACCGACGACGACTTGCGCAAGGCCGACCCGGCCAAGGTTTCCATCCAGCCTGCGCAAATTTTGTCGCTTTGGGAGCTCTGGTGATGATCGTTTCTTTTCTTTTGTTTGACTGGCAAGTCCTGGGGAGTATTTGGCTTTTTTGTTTGGGCCGTGGTCTTCTATCGATGTCTGGTGTTTGGATCGGCTTGGTGTTTTACTTTTCTTTAGATTGTTTCGGTTATTGGGTTTGTCTGGTTTATTGGGTTTATCTGGCTTATTGGGATTCTCTGGCTCATCGGGATTGTTTGGTTTTGTTTCCTTTCTCTGGGCTCTCTGTATTGGTTCGTGGTTTTATTTGGCTCCGTTTTAGCCATGATTAGAGAATAAATACCTGGACCAAACCTTGGTTACATGCAACTGTAACGCGACTTGCCAACTCCTGTGCTCATACTACATACGGTGTTGATGTTTTTCCCCAACGCCCCCAAGTCGAATAGGTGCATCGCTAAGCTTTAAATCCCAACCTATCCAACTCGGTACCACCGTCCCGACGTAGAAAAGTGGTTATGCCTATCGGCTTTTTTTTTTTTTTTTTTTTTTTTTTTTTTTTGACAGCTTGGCAGAAACAAGAGCCTATAGTATAAATAAGTAACCCATGTCAGACATGTACTCTCTGTGACAAGAAGGAACGGGTGACAACACACGGGAAAACCCTATCGGTCAGCGGCATCGTAGAAAACAAAAAAGAATTCTTTCCGATGGCAGGCGGTCTGACATCATGCACCTTCTCCAGTGCGACGTAGAAGCGGCCCTCGTACCTGTCCTCATCGACGACCGTCTCCAACTTCGCGGGCGCGAGGTAGTCTGCGGGATCAGTTCTCAGTGAAACCCGGCAACAGGCAACGAAGTTGGTGTCGGTCGTCCGGAAAACAAATAATCTGCTTCAAGCCAGCCGAGGTGCCGTCAGCCACGACAGCACCCGCTTCCTACGGCAAGAGGCGGATAGGGGTTCCCGTTCACCACCACCAAATCATAGTTTGCCGGCAAGGACTGCAGATGACAGTTGGGAGTCGCTGTACAGCGCCCATTCCAGTAGGGCCGTATTGCAAGAGAGTTTGGATTTGAAGATGGTTACGAGTATGTTGGCGAACCTGTTGACCGAGAGCATGCTATCATTTCTGGACAAAAAAAAAAAAAAAAGATCATGTACACATTCAGACGTCATCATAAGGTTGTCCCTCCTCCATAGCGCATCAAGATGGGTCTCCTTCCCCCCTCCCCGGACAGCGTGCGCCACTTTGCGGCAATGGTGAGGCTTATTTTTACCTCGACCCGGCTTGAGGGTGTGTCGATGCTACGTTGAAAATGTCAGCGTTTGAAGCACAGTCAGACGTTGACGCATGTAAATGGCCCAGTCATGGTTGGGGGATCTGGCTTACGTGCGTCGCTGCCTGCGGCATCCGTTGGTGCTCGAGAATACTAATACACACACATTTAAGAAAAAAAGAAGAAGAAAAAAAAGCACAGCCCATAGTGCAGATGGCGAGGATGCCGAAGACGACTGCGAAGCAGGCCCGAAGTTTCCGACACCATCCCCATCAGTCGGCACACGCCAAATCGTACTTGGCAGAAAATCGACGTTGTTGATCCAATCGTCCGCATCAGCTTCTGCGTCTGCAGTACACAAGAATTTGTAAGCAAGGTTGGTCCACGATGGAATTGTCGCAGGGAGTGGCTGTGTCCATGATAAAATTCAGAAATGAAGGTCATGCTCTTGCTAGAAACGCGCTGGAAAACAATTATGTCGGGCAAGCATCAACCACTGCTACCCAGTTGATTTTTAACCGGCTTGGCATTGTATGCTGATTGGCCATCGCCTAGACGAAAATAGCAAAATTCAGGGTGTTCTGCTGCTAATTGCTTAAATCGTATGTACCCATACGCTGGGTCAGTTCTTTGTACAACATGTTCCTCTGGGAACACGGTATTGCATACTATCCAAATGTGCTACTTTACATGGGAAAGAAATCAAAAAAAAAAAATCAAGATTATTTAGTGTGTACAACTTTTGTCAAAGAGGTTCCAAGTCCTGCTTGAGGTCGAGGCAAGCAAAGGGTAGGAAAAGAAAGGAGGGAGACAAAAGTCTCACTAAGACTGGTAAATTCAGGGGCGCAGAAAATAGAATGAAGAAGAAAAAAAAAAGGAACCAAACTCCCGCTGCACGCTTCGTAAGAAAATTCACACGGCATCATCATCATAAGCTAACATCAAAATGACCACCCTTCTGCACCCGCACGTTACTACCGACGCGGGGATTCCGAGTGCTCATCTCGACGACATCGGCGCTGTAGTGCCGCAACAGTCTGCCGGCCGCGACGGGGACAGATACGCCTGCGCCGCCTTGGCAGGCCGTCGGCCCCGACATGACACCGGCTGACCGGGCGCGATCCAAGGAGCCGCCATCGACGCCGACAAAATGGGGGCTGTTGGGGTCGACGACGCGCAAGAAGGCGAGCACCCTGCGAAGGACCGGCCGACGCGCCGACAGGAGCTCAAACTCCTCACGCAGGATCTTGTGGCTGGTGGAAAAGTAAATGACGGCGTTCCAGACGCCCTGCAGTGGCAGGACGGCAGCGCTGGCCAGGTTGAGACCGTACGAGATCTGCTCGGGGTAGATGAGGTTGTAGACGCGGTTGATGCTGCTCGGCGTCCAGGTGACAAGCACGGAAATGGCAAACACAAACGACGTCCGCAGGTATGCGAGCTTGACGGGGTCCATGTGACGGAGCTTGGCCGTGATGCGGTGACCCGAGGACTGGACACGGGTGAGCACCGAGGGGCGTGACGTACTGCGCCTTTTCGGGCGGGGTACGGCGGTTATAACCGAGGTTGTGGAGTAGGTTTGGGGTTGCGGAGGCGGGCCGCTTGTGTGGGTTGCAGCGCTGGAAGCTGTTGCTTGTCCATTGTTGGTGGTGGTGGTGGTGGGTGAAGCGGGTGGTGGTATTGGGAAAATGGCGTTTGGGATGTTTGCATAGTGACAATGGGCGTTGCCGCAAGGATTCAAAGGTCGCGGCAAAGGTCCAGACTGCGCAAAGCCGTTCTGGTTGTTGATGTTGTTGATGTGCGTCTGGGAAGGCCCGCCGTCATTGCAACCCTCGAGATCGAATGGGAATGTCGCGGTGCTGATCCACGGATGATAGCAGGGTGGCGGGGCCAAGGTTGTGTTTGAGTTCCAGTTGTTGGGTGGTGTTGGTGGTGGCGTGATGGAATGTGCTGTGTGCCCATCACAGCAGTGATCCATGGTCGTTACTTGGACTTCGGTAGTCACCGTGCCATAGTAGCTTCCATGTCCGGCAAGATCCTAAGTGAAGGTTGTTTTTAGCATTCTGTCGGTGCACCGAATCGGCTCGATCCATCCGAGCCTAAGAACAGGCTAGCGCTGTCAGAAAAAAAAAAAAAAAAAAAAAAAAAAAAAAAAAAAAAAA